>NC_134840.1:7635299-8247344 GCF_965363235.1 Mytilus galloprovincialis
AAAAGTGGAAAGACCTAATAAACAGAAGAAATACAGTAAGGTCTTTCCCTTTTGTAAAAGGAAAGACCTTAATAAACAGAAGAAATACAGTAAGGTCTTTCCCTTTTGAAAAAAGGAAAGACCTTAATAAGATTTCGTGAGAAAACTTGTTACAATTTTGAAGCAAGATACTTTCGGTACGGATAAGGAAAATCAATCAAGTATGAAAGTTAAATGTTCTTCTGTTGTCCCTATTGTTATCATCATTGCCCCATGTATTGTATGTATTATGTTGAAAAAAACGTTTCTGACCTTATGGTTCAAATGCAAATCTAAGAGAAACTTAAGGATGTACTGTACATTTATACTATTTACGGATCCAAATATGAGAAAGTTAAGAATGTAATGTTTTTAATACTGTCATTTTATTTTCAGTTGATGGGAATTGGTCTGCTTGGGGATCCTGGGGTGGATGTTCACAGACATGTGGATCTGGCACTAGATATAGGTCACGGTCTTGTTCAAATCCGTTCCCCTCTTTCAATGGTGCGGATTGTGTTGGGGATACACAGGTGTCACAAACATGTAATACAAATACGTGTCCAGCAGGTAAGTTGACAAACATGTAATACAAATACCTGTCCAGCAGGAAAGTTGACAAGCATGTAATACAAATACCTGTCCAGCAGGTAAGTTAACAAACATGTAATGCAAATACCTGCCCAACAGGTAAGTTGACAAACATGTAATACAAATACCTGTCCAGCAGGTAAGTTGACAAGCATGTAATACACATACCTGTCCAGCAGGTAAGTTAACAAACATGAAATGCAAATACCTGTCCAGCAGGTAAGTTGACAAACATGTAATACAAATACCTGTCCAGCAGGTAAGTTGACAAGCATGTAATACAAATACCTGTCCAGCAGGTAAGTTGACAAACCTTTAATACAAATACCTGTCCAGCAGGTAAGTTGACAAACATGTAATACAAATACTTATACAGCGGGGTAAGTTGACAAACATGTAATACAAATACTTGTACAGCAGGTCAGATGACATTCGTGTAATACAAATACCTGTCCAGCAGGCAAGTTGGTAAACATGTAATACACATACTTGTACAGCGGGTAAGTTGACAAACATTTAATACAAATACCTGTCCAGCAGGTAAGTTGACAAACATGTAATACAAATACTTATAGTGGGGTAAGTTGACAAACATGTAATACAAATGCCTGTCCAGCAGGTAAGTTGACAAACATGTAATACAAATACTTATAGTGGGGTAAGTTGACAAACATGTAATACAAATGCCTGTCCAGCAGGTAAGTTGACAAACATATAATACAAATACGTGTCCAGCAGGTAAGTTGACAAACATGTAATACACATACCTGTACAGCGGGTAAGTTGACAAACATGTAATACAAATACCTGTACAGCAGGTAAGTTGACAAACATATAATACAAATACCTGTCCAGCAGGTAAGTTGACAAACATGTAATACAAATACCTGTACAGCAGGTAAGTAAACAAACATGTAATACAAATACCAGTCCAGCAGGTAAGTTGATAAACATTAGGAGTTTCGCGGAACCCTGTGTCTCGCCTACAATTGCTTCTGTCAGTGTTAGAGTTGTAATGTTGTAGTTTGGTGTAGTATAGTGAGTCCATTAATCAGTAAAATACAGAATTTAAAAAAAAAATCAAACTTTTAGTACAGCAGCTATTTTTTATATTAAATTGGTTGATCCGTAGATTTACTGACAGTGTTGCCTGAAACAATGTTATTGTGATCCGTAGATTTTCTGGCAATGTTGTCGGAATAATAACTATAATTTTGATCCGTGTATTAACTGAACTCGTTGATTTAATCATTGTACTTGTGATTCGTAGATTTATTGACAGAGTAATCCCAGGATTTACTATAATGCACCACATATATATATGTATTAAAAAGAACAAAATTAATTTAAATTCTGCTTGTCTTTAATAATTAAGTGCGTCCATTCGAAAGTTTACCATTAATACACACATAAACATTCTTGAGTGAAACCTTCTGGAAATATTGGTTCATATTTCTATTTAGTACTTATATATTTATTTAGTGGATGGTGCGTGGTCTGACTGGGGAGACTGGGGCGACTGCTCTAATGCCTGTGGATCAGGAACTAAAATAAGAACCAGGGATTGTACAGACCCAACTCCCATGTATGGGGGATCAGATTGTTCAGTCTCTAACACACAGTCACAAAGTGAAATTTGTACAGGTCCGTGTGCAGGTAAGTACGACCATATATATTGATACTAACAAAACTATTCTCGAAGTTAATATTTAGCTAAAACCGTATTTACTAAAACACAGGAATGTTTTAAATGCCTTATAGTTCACCCTCGATATACTAGTATCCGAACGCTTTGTTTAGAATTATCTATGAGTTAGACAGTGTAATAAAAAAGATAACATTTATATCAGAATCTTTATGTATATTACCCCGAGCATCGCTGAAGATTTGAAATACGCATCTGGTGCAGGAAGTTAGAACCAGCTTACACAAGTCGAGAACAAACCATTATTTCACATCTGATACCACCCAGATATCATCAAACCGGATATCACTAAAAAGGTATCACTAGAAAGGTATAACCAGAAAGGGTATCACCAGATAGGTTATCACCAGATAGGGTATCACCAGAAAGGGTATCATCAGATAGGTATCACCAAATAGGGTATCACCAGATAGGGTATTACCAGATAGGTTATCACTAGAAAGGGTATCACAAAATAAGGTATCACTAGAAAGGTATCATCAGATAGTGTATCATTAAATAGGGTATCACTAGAAAGGTATCATCAGATAGGGTATCACTAGAAAAGGTATCACCAAATAGGGTATCATCAAATAGGGTATCAACAGATAGGGTATCAACAAATAGGGTATTACTAGAAAGGGTATCATCAGACAGGGTACCACCAAATAGGGTATTACCAGATAGGGTATCACAGGATAGGGTATCACCAGATAGGGCATCACCAAATAGGGTATTACAAGATATAGTATCATCAGATAGGGTATCATCAGATAGGATATCACCAGAAAGGTTATCACCAGAAAGGGTATCACCAGATAGGGTATCACCAGATAGGGTATTCCCAGATAGGGTTTCACCAAATAGAGTATCATCAGAAAGGTATTTCCAGAGAGAGTATCCCTTGATAGGGTATCACCAGAAAGGTATCCCCAGATAGGTTATCGCCAGATAGGGTATCACAAAATAGGGCATCACCAAAAAGGGTATAACCAGATAGGGTATCACCAAATAGGTTATCACTAAATAGGTTTCACTAGATAGGGTATCACCAAGATAAATATAGGTTATCACCAGATAGGTTATCACCAGATACGGTATCACCAAATAGGTATCACCAGATAGGGTATCAACAGGAAGGGTATCACCAGATAGGGTATCACAAGATAGGGTATCACAAGATTGGGTATCTCCAGATAGGGTATCACTTGATAGGGTTTCACCAGAAAAGTATCTCCAGATAGGTTATCACCAGATAGGTTATCACCAGATACGGTATCACCAAATAGGTATCACCAGATAGGGTATCAACAGGAAGGGTATCACCAGATAGGGTATCACAAGATAGGGTATCACAAGATTGGGTATCTCCAGATAGGGTATCACCAAATAGGATATCACCAGATAGGGTATCACTCGATAGGGTATCACCAGATAGGTATCACCAAATAGGATATAACCAGATAGTGTATCACCACATAGGGTATCACTTGATAGGGCATCACCAGAAAGGTATCTCCAGATAGGGTATCACCAGATAGGTTATCACCAGAGAGTGTATTACCATATAGGGTATCACCAGATAGAGTATCACCAAATAGGATATCAACAGAAAGGTATCTCCAGATAGGGTATCACCAGATAGGTAATCACCAGATAGAGTATCACCAAAAAGGGTATCACCAGATAGGGTATCACTTGATAGGGCATCACCAGAAAGGTATCTCCAGATAGGGTATCACCAGATAGGTTATCACCAGAGAGTGTATCACCATATAGGGTATTACCAGATAGAGTATCACCAAATAGGATATCAACAGAAAGGTATCTCCAGATAGGGTATCACCAGATAGGTTATCACCAGATAGAGTATCACCAAATAGGGTATCAACAAATAGGGTATCACTAGATAGGGTATCACCAGTTAAGGTATCTCAAGCTATCAAGATCAATAGCCTATAGGAGTCAGCACTTCTGTGTTGTTAAAACTTAAAATGTTCGAAATACTCAGGTTTTTTTTACCCCAGAAATAAATGACTATAGTTGAATTTGACAAGACTATTCGGAATGTTGGGCCCTAGATGCTCTCTAATCTCGTACTTTATTGAGCCTTTTAAACTTTCATAATCGAGTGTACCGGATGAGTCGTTGGTAGACGAAACGACAGTCTGGCGCTCACAATTTTAATCCTGGAATATATGATGAGTTTATAAGTAAGTACCGAACACGAAGAGCTATATATCAAAGGGGGACCTAAAATAATAATCAAGTCCACAACTTTGCATGAGGAAGTTAAACGTATTTCTAATGAACAAGGGTTTAGACACTGAAATGTCTAGACTTTTTTTCCGACCATTGATTTTATGTTGAAAGTCTCAAATATAAAGGTTTTTAACTACAAGTATCAAATAATCTTAACATTTTTATAGATCCATGACAATGAGATCAAGAACAGATAAATCTGACAGACAGCCATGATCACCTGACAATTATTCCGTACACCAAATGTAGTTGAACTATTGCGTATGATAATTGAAAAACAAACCAAAACACAAAACTTTGAAAATTGGGTCAAGTTCTGATTGTATCTGTTTTAAACAGACATGTACACATTACAATCTTTCCAAACACTAAATAAAGTTAATCCACTACTTAAAGAACTTAAAAAAAGGATAAAACACAAAAGCCAAACATTGACCAGTTTACCATGAAAGTGAGGTAAAAGTCAGATGATACCTACCAGACAGACATGTACAACTTTAATTATTCCGTACATCTGCTTATTGTATCAGAGAAACGGCATTAATCGCGTAACGTTAACTCTAATAACTGATTCATATAATGAGGTCAAGCTCAGGCGAAGTCAGTCGGACAGACATGTTAACATTGCAAGGAATCTATAATACACCATGGACGTCAAGTTGGTTACTTATTCCCTATTCCCTATTCGTTACTTATTCCCTATTCCCTATTCGTTACCTATTCGTTACTTGTTCCCTATTCCCTATTCGTTACTTGTTCCCTATTCCCTATTCGTTACCTATTCGTTACTTATTCCCTATTCCCTATTCGTTACCTATTCATTACTTATTCCTTATTACCTATTCGTTACCTATTCGTTACTTATTACTTATTCCTTATTCGTTACTTATTCGATTTTTGATATCCTTCCCCCTTTTTAATTGTTTATATTCTTATCTCTGGTTATAGTTCTAAATTTGTTGAGGTAAAATGACCTTTTTATGACCTATTTATATGTGTTTGTGCTCAATCGATCCTGTTGCTTTATGTTCGATACTTATTAGTTTCTTATTTGATTTTTATACGTTCTACCTTTTAAATGTTTTATATTCGTATGTGGGAGATCTGGTTCTTGGTTCGAAGAGGTGAAATCACCTTTTACCGCTTGTATAAAAATGAAGATGTGGTATGATCGCCAATGAGACAACTCCCCACAATTGACCAAAATGATACAGAAATTAACAACTATAGATCACGACACGGCCTTCAACAATAAGCAAAGCCCATACCGCATGGTCAGCTATACAACATGTTAGCGGGGTGTACATCGTTTCGGAGCTTGACTAATACCTTGTTCATAACACGCGTATTATACGTTGCACCTTTTAGAAAATGATTTTCAATTGTGTTCTTGTCTCTGGCGGTAACTATGTGTTCTTAGAGATGAAATAACCCTATTAGTGCGTATGTACCCATTCCAGCGCTCGGTGTATATCCTGTTACTTGTTAGTTACTTATTCGCTTATAATTCGTTTGTTATACGTTGCACCTTATTCGCTTATAAAACGTGTGTTATGCGTTACCACCAGAGACATGAATACAATTGAAAATCCTTTTCTAAAAGGTGCAACATATAACATACGTATTATAAGCGAATAAGTAACGAATAAGTAACAGGGTATTTACCGAGCGTTGGAACGGACGCATACGCTCTAACAGGGTTATATCATCTCTAAGAGCACATTGTTACCACTAAAGACATGAATACAATTGAAAATCCTTTTCTAAAAGGTGCAACGTATAACAAACGTATTATAAGCAAATAAGTAACGAATAAGTAACAGGGTATTTACCGAGCCCTGAAATGGGTACATACGCGCTAACAGGTTTATTTCATCTCTAAGAACACATTGTTACCACTAAAGACATGAACACAATTAAAAAACGATTTATTTCAAGTTGCAACGTATACCCCGTGTTTTAAAATCGAATAAGGAACGAACAAGTAACAGGGTATTATCCGAGCGCTGGAACGGGTACATACGCGCTAATAGGGTTATTTCAACTCTAAGAACACATTATTACCACCAGAGACATGAACACGATTGAATTTTTTTTAAAGGTGCAACGTATAACAAACGCATTAAAAGCGAAAAAGTAACTGGGTATTAACCGAGTGCTGGAACGAATACATACGCGTTAATACAGTTATTTTATCTCTAAGAACACATTGTTACCACCAGAGACATGAACACAATTGAAAATCATTTTATTTCAATGTGCAACGTAAACCCTGCGTATTAAAAGCGAATAAGGAACGAATAAGTAACAGGGTATTAACCGAGCGCTGGAACGGGTACATATGCGCTAATAGGGTTATTTCATCTCTAAGAACACATTGTTACCACCAGAGACATGAATACAATTGAAAATCCTTTTCTAAAAGGTGCAACGTATAACAAACGTATTATAAGCGAATAAGTAACGAATAAGTAACAGGGTATTTACCGAGCGCTGGAACGGGTACATACGCGCTAACAGGTTTATTTCATCTCTAAGAAGACATTGTTACCACTAGAGACATGAACACAATTAAAAAAACAATTTATTTCAAGTTGCAACGTATACCCCGTGTTTTAAAAGCGAATAAGGAACGAACAAGTAACAGGGTATTATCCGAGCGCTGGAACAGGAACATACGCGCTAATAGGGTTATTTCAACTCTAAGAACACATTACTATGGAATGTGATACGACTGTCATGCAAGTGAGAGGTTTAGCTAGCTATAAAACCAGGTTCAATCCACCATTTTCTACATTTGATAGATCATACCACATCTTCATTTTTATACAAGCGGTAAAAGGTGATTTCACCTCTTGGAACCAAGAACCAGATCTTCAAACATACGAATATAAAACATTTAAAAGGTAGAACGTGTAAAAATCAAATAAGAAACAAACAAGTTGCTTTCTTTAAAAAAAGAAATGCAATCGTAAACCCAAATGCTTGTTTGGTATTATACATTAGTCTAGTTAATTGTTTAATTAAGATGTATTGTTTTATATAACTTTTGTTGTACATAAGAATTAGAAACTGACATTGAGTGTTTAGTTAATGTAATACCGGCTTCACACATCAACGTATAGCCCCGACGTACGTCGGCCGTGTTAAAAATATATGCACGCTACCTATACGCTAGTAATTGTGGATGCATTCAACCTGTCAATCATATCTGTAACGTGTACACAACGAGCTTAAAACGTGTATCGGGCGTTCAGGTGAATGTTGGTGTATGTCTGTAACGTAGATGGAATTTATGCTACAAAGGAAAAAAGTCTATTGAACGTATTTGAGACTTGTCCCGGTTGTATCTGGAACGATAACCCATGCTTTCGAAGTGTCTGGGACGTTATTGTGTGTGTTTTAGTAAAAGTCAAACGATTTTGAAGCGTATACAACGTTACCTTATCTGTAGCGTTTTCAACGCCCTTGTAGCGTGTATATAATGTGCGTGTAGCGTACAGATATACGCTTGGCACACGTTTGAGCTGAATGAAAATGTTTATGCTCCGTTAAAATTTCCTGGCGTAAAAGCGTTCACCAATCGTATACCTTTGCATTTCGACGTACTTCAAACTCATGCAACGCGCGTTTAACGCTTGCTTAGCGTCCCTCTGGCGAGCAACTAAGTTACGCATACCGTTAAGGACTTTGTTAATTTTCTGTTTTGACTTATTGTTTTACATTGTCATTGTCGGGGCCTTTTATAGCCGACTATGCGGTATGTGCTTTGCTCTTTGTTGAAAGCCGTACGGTGACCTATAGTTTGTTATTTCTGTGTTAGGGAGCTACCATTTGATTTTTATGGGGGCTAGGATGAAAAATAATGTCCTGCATTTTTTTTTAGCTGTAATCTGTCCTGCCTTTTTATTTTTCACTCTGTTTGGTCCTGCTTTTTTTTTTTTAGTTTATCCTGACTTTTTTTTACCTAAATTGTCGTCCTGACTTTTTTTTTTGAAAGTGTCTCATCCTGCCTTTTTTTTTACTCAAAACTCCTGTCCTGCCTATTTTTTTCAAATTTCATCCTAGCCCCCCCCCCCCCCCTTCCATAAAAATCAAATGGTAGCTCCCTTATTTTGTTTTTTTTTCTAGATAGTTGTCTCATTGATATCATACCACATCTTCTTTTTTTATTTGATATCTTATCGCCGTCCATGTTAAGTCTGCTTAAATTGCATGCATGATGAATTTTAAGGTTATCAGTCGTAATTAAAGTGGTACACATTTATTCGTTAATTCATTGCTTGAAGTATTATTTCTTACATTTGCATGATCAAATGTATATTTTTTTTAAATATATTTTAGATTTAAATTAGTGTTAGTTTTTTTCCTCCATATTGAATATCTACTTATCCATGTTATCAGTCACATTTTGATGACGAAAAGGATCCAGAGGTTATGTGACCTCCTTTATTTAATAAAAAGTAAATAATGTTGCAATATTTAAACAAAGGAAATAACTTTAAATTTGCTATTTAAAGGAAAATAAAAACGGAAATATACTTTCATAATTAATTTTAACGTTATTTTCAATAAACGATATTTTTTTTTGGAAAAATCCTCGTTTTTTTACACCTATTCGATGCACCAAGGAATGGAATATTTCAATGTACGTATTTTAGATTATGTTTTTACGTCCTTGGTCTATCCTAGACGTAAAATTTCAAGAAAGTGCTAGAAAGACTTCCTTTTAATTTCAGTATAAAAAAATTAGCCTGCTTTGTACATCATGTACATATTCCCTAGACTCATAATCTAATTAAATGATAGTAATACTTCTTTTATAGATATTAGTTAACAAATCTCATTTCGAATATAAATCGTATTTCTTACATGCAATCTTATCTCGTATCGAAACACAGCTGGTTTCAACGTTTGACCCTGGTTAAAATAACTACGCATATATTGGAAGTAAATATTAGCAGCTTGTAATTGCGTGCAAGGAAGTATTTAAATGATAATTAAAGTAGCTTGCGTCATAATATATTATGCATCTTATGTAACATATTTCTATGGCAACTTTAAGATGCTAATGCTTATTCAACAGGTCAATTAATAAGCTATTGCGCATGTATATGCAAGGTGGTCATGGAAAGAACAGATGTATTCCGAATAACATCCGGTGTTCCGAAAGACTACGGACATCGTCCAATATATACTGCGTAAACCCTCAGGGGTTTACGCAATAAGTGTCGAACATAAAGCAACAGAATCGGTTGAGCACAAACACATATGAATAGGTCATAAAAAGGTCATTTTACATCAAAAAATTTAGAACTATAACCAGAGATAAGTATATAAACAATTAAAAAGGGGGAAGGATATCAAAAATCGAATAAGTAACGAATAGGTAACGAATGGGGAATAGGGAAGAGGTAACGAATAGGTAACGAATAGGGAATAGGGAATAAGTAACGAATAGGGAATAGGGAATAAGTAACCAACTTGACGTCCATTAATACACCATCTATATTCATCATATTAATCATAATAAGTGAGAAATTCACATGAAAAAAAAGTCTATATTTTTTAAAGCAGCCACTGAACCATAAAAATGAGGTCAAGGACAATGGCTATGTGACAAACGGAAACTTCGTTACATAAGATAACTGGATACAAGGTGACAGATGATTCAGGTCTTCTACTTCATGAAATATAAATCTTTATACAAATAGTTAACATCGGCGTAGTCGCAGTAATCTTTAAGATTTGCTTATTTGGACTTACGTTGCAGGCGAAACAAAAATTAAAAGAGAATTACATTTCAAACCCTTTCATTTCGTATGGTGATTTTCCCTTATTGAAATACAGTATTTAAATTCAGTTGATGGTGTCTGGGGTAGCTGGGGTTCGTATGGGGACTGTACTCATACGTGTGGAGGAGGGAAGAAAGCCAGGAGACGTTCTTGTAACAATCCAGTACCATCAAACGGAGGAGACGACTGTTCCGGAGATACTTACAACATAGCAGATTGTAACACAGGTGCATGTTCTGTTCCGGCTGCAGGATCATATGTTCAGGTAGGCTTCAAATCAGACATCATCGGCTCCAGGATCATATGTTCAGGTAGGCTTCAATTTAGAAATCATCGGCTCCAGGATCATATGTTCAGGTAGGCTTCAAATTAGAAATCATCGGCTCTAGGATCATATGTTCAGGTAGGCTTCAAATCAGAAATCATCGGCTCCAGGATCATATGTTCAGGTAGGATTCAAATCAGAAATCATCGGCTCTATGATCATATGTTCAGGAAGGCTTCAAATTAAAAATCATCGGCTCAAGGATCATATGTTTAGATATGTTTCAAATTATAAATCATCGGCTCTAGGATCATATGTTCAGGTAGGCTCAAATTAGAAATCGTCGGCTCCAGGATCATATTTTCAGGTAGGCTTCAAATCAGAAATCATCGGCTCTAGGATCATATGTTCAGGTAGGCTCAAATTAGAAATCGTCGGCTCCAGGATCATATGTTCAGGTATGCTAAAATTAGAAATCGTCGGCTCAAGGATCATATGTTCAGGTAGGCTTCAAATTAGAAATCGTCGGTTCCAGGATTATTTGTTCAGGTAGGCTTCAAATTAGGAATCATCGGCTCCAGGATCATCATCGGCTCAAGGATCATATGTTCAGGTAGGCTTCAAATTAGAAATCATCGGCTCAAGGATCATATTTTCAGGTAGGTTTCAAATTAGAAATCATCGGCACCTGGATCATATGGTCGGGTAGGCTTCAAATTAGAAATCATCGGCACCAGGATCATATGGTCAGGTAGGCTTCAAATTAGAAATAATCGTACCAGGGTCATATGTTCAGGTAGGCTTCAAATTAGAAATCATCGGCACCAGGATCATATGGTCAGTTAGGCTTCAAATTAGAAATAATCGCACCAGGGTCATATGTTCAGGTAGGCTTCAAATTAGAAATCATCGGCACCAGGATCATAAGTTCAGGTAGGCTTTAAATTAAAAATCATCGACGAGGAATCATCCAATGAAACTTCAAAATAATAAATCTAACTGGAAATACTGCAATATATGACACAAACGGATTTTAATCCAGGTGAATAAAGAAACAATTTATTAAAAAAATACCCTTGATGATTGATTATTGACTTTTAATAATGATCAATAATGTACAAGAATGAAAACAATGTTATCAAATAATCATTCATTTACAAACATTTATTTTGACCTAACAATGATTTTTTTTAAAGAGTTGCTTCTGATTGATGTTTTGCATTGATTAACATTCATCTATTCATTTCTCATCTCTATAATGTTTATAATTGGTTTTTATTGTAAATATTTTAGATTTGTCCAACAGGATTTTTTACATGTGAATCTGGAATAGTTGGTTGCATCAATAATACATTACAATGTGATTGTACAAACCACTGTTCTGATAGCAGCGACGAATCTACATCATATGCCTCGTGTCCAGCTGTCCCAACATGTACAGGTTCTGGTGAGTAACAATCTATCGTGTGTGTGCCACAACACTTGTAGAGGGTCTGGTGAGTAACAATCTATCGTGTGTGTGCCACAACACTTGTAGGGGGTCTGGTGTGTAACAATCTATCGTGTGTGTGCCACAACACTTGTAGAGGGTCTAGTGTGTTACAATCTATCGTGTGTGTGCCACAACACTTGTAGATGTTCTGGTGAGTAACAATATATCGTGTATGTGCCACAACACTTGTAGATGTTCTGGTGAGTAACAATCTATCGTGTGTGTGCCACAACACTTGTAAAGGGTCTGGTGAGTAACAATCTATCGTGTGTGTGCCACAACACTTGTAAAGGTTCTCATCTCTAATAACTAGGGGTGATTTCAGGTACTTTGGAAGGGTGAGCAGATCCTGGTCCACATGTGGCACCCGTCGTGTTGCTTGTGTTATTACAAATCCGGTAAATATTCTAATTCGGTAGATCACATTCGTGAAAAGGGAAGGGTAGTGTAGCTAAGACATACGGAACATATTTGATATCATCTGTGAAACGGTTATTGAATAACGGTCAACCAACTCGTGATGGCGTCCGTAAAATGTAGGGTGATTGCCAATGAGACAGAGACAATTAAAGCTCATTGTTCGGCCTCAACCATGAGTAAAACCCATGTACCATATTGTCAACTATAATTCACTATCTTTATTTAAAATCTTAACTGGCGTTTCAGCTGCATCATAATCTAAGTGTTCATTTCTAGTCAAATATATATACTTATGACATTTTCAACATCGGAGTGACGTCTAAATAAATATTACGCAAGTGATGAGTGTTCGTACGTGTGTTTGTGCTGTATTTCTGTCACGTAGTGTTGTCATTTTAGCGATTTTTAACATTGACATATAAGCTGGGTGTTTGGCTAGCCATAAAACCAGGTCCAACCTACCGTTTTTTCCTGGTGTTCCTTTGTTGTTTCGCATCATGGTTCGGAGCTATCAGCGTTTCTGTTGTTTCTTTGTTTGTCCTCTTATTGTTGATGTGTTTCCCTCGGGTTTAGTTTGTCACATGGATTTGTTTTCTCTCAATCGATTTATGACCTTTGAACAGCGGTATACTGTTGTTGTCTTTATCTACACGATAGAAAAATTCCACTACTACTGATAATTGTAATTTCCGATGACAAATAATGACCTTATCATACCTCATATTTGCTACAAACACATTTTTAATATAAAAGATAATTTTTATATAGATTTATAAAGAAGATATGGTATGAGTGCCAATGAGTCAATTCACCATCCAAGTCACTGTTTGTAAAAGAAAAACCATTATAGGAAAAGAACGTTTAGGAACAAAAGTCAAATATTTTTTTTTTTCATAACCAATATACTTGACTATTTAAAAGTTTTAACTACTTTTTGTTGGATATTCATTCAATTTGTTGATTTTGATATGTTTTATCGTTCAAGTATAGATAAATGTCACAAAATGTGTATGACAATGTTGTCCCTTGATATAACCAAACAAAACTACTAATACTAGTAGAATGATTTAAAATTTAACGAAGACAATAAATTGTTAAGGTCTTTCCTCTACGCGAGGAAAGACCTTATTGTTTTTCTAATGTTTTTAAGGTCTTTCCCCTACGTGAGGAAAGACTCCAGCATTTTTTTGGCACGCCCTCCTACCGCTTCATTGGAGTTATCAATACAAAACTTTAACCATCGATAGACCTCATCATGAAGTTTTACCAGATGAACTTTTGTAGGATTTCATCATCCCCTTTAGAAGTTACCTCCCTTTTATTGATTTTGTTCAACATGCCCCCCCCCCCCCCCTCGTTGTGTTTAAAGATATCATGACCTTATTTGAACAATAGGTAGATCTCATCATGATGTATACCATCTGAGGCTGCATAGGATTTCATCATCCCCTTTGAGAGTTATATCCCCTTGAAGAAATCTCTTTTATTTGCATTTTTCTCAAAAAGTATAAGAGATAGAATTTAATTGAAAATGACAGCATGTACAAGACATGTCAATGTTAATAAACATAAACAATTAATTAGTTACTAACCCTCATAAGGAGTTATTGCCCTTTTAAAATTTATAAATAATTTTTGAAAAATTATATTTTGAGAACCGGAAGGCATAGAAACTTGGAACCTTCATCAACAATATTTAATTTATGTGACCTTTAATATGCACCCAAGGTCAAAGGTCACTGAGTGCAAAAAAAATTACGCTGCAAATTCAAGCTTACATATTAGGAAAACAATAAGACTTTGCTGCATAAGTTCCTCTCGACGAGCTCTACATTTTATACAATAAGCCCAAAAATGTCCGACTGTCAAAAGTAACAACGGGATCATTCTTAAAAGTATAGTATTGTGTGTCTATCTTTTTAAAGTTAAGAGATATCAACCTACTATAAACTCGAGTTTAGTATTGCAGATATTTGATGATTCATTGTGACCTTGATGAACTTTGGAATTGTCCCAATTTTTTTTAATGTCCTTCAACTGTAGTTCGTTTATCATTTAACAGATTTGAGCTATCTATTGTCGTTTTAGAGATAATGCAGTTTGAAATTTTGCGAGCGGAGGCATGTATTTCTGAATCAACAACAGCTAACCACTTAAAATGTTGAAATTGAAGAGGTTAACATAGTTATATGTTTGACCAAATACCAAAAACATTCCATGGAAAAAAACACAAAAAAAAAATCAATGAAATTCATGTTTTGGATTGACTTTGTAAGTTTCATACTTCTATTTATATAGTTGATATTGCATCATTTTTGGCACTTTGTCAAATGGGGTCATCTGATATATCAAATTGAAGGTCTAAATAAACTCTACTAAAAAATGAAAATTTAAAACCCATTTTTTATTCCAGGGGGAAGGGTGGGGTCGTTTAGTGCAAAAATTCAAATTTCTCAAATGGTAGGTTGTCGCATATCAAATAAAAGAACATAAAGCGTACATTTGAAATTTCAAATTGACGTCCCCCCAAAACTGGTTGGACTGGGTCATTGAGTGCAAAAAATGAATTTTCTTTTAAGATAGGGTTGTTGTATACCAAATGAAAGGTCATGATGTGTACATTTAAAATATCAAATTCCCGACCTCCAAAAATTAGTTGGATGGGGTTATCAAGTGCAAAAATCAAACGTTCTAGAATATGACGTTGTCGCATATCAAATGAAAGCTCATCTAGTCTATGTTACATATATCATACTTCCGAACCCGAAAATGTAGGCGGATGAGGGCATTAAGTGTAAACAGCGAAAAGTTTCAGAATGTATGCTTGTCGTATAGCAAACGAAAGGTCGTACAAAGTACATTACGAAAACATCACTTTTACAGGAAAGACCTTTCAATTGTTTTACAAACAATTAAAATACCAGTTTTTATTGTTGTTTACCTTCTTTTTTAAAATGTATTTTCATGTTTTCGCTTTCGTTTCAGATGTAAAGAGCAGCATAGCCATCTGTCTACTTTTGGGTTTGATGCGGTTTGTTGTTGAGAAGATAATTATTTGAGATTGTTATGAAATGTTTAGAATCATTGGCATTGTGTAATGAACTTATTCATCAACTAAGCTAAGATGATATATATTTAATGTGAACCATTCTGTTACAAGGGCTTGATGTGTTATGAAAGAAGTACTTCACTTGTCGTTAATTATTTGCAAACAATAAATGCATTTATTTAAGTTTTTCTTTTTTTTTTTGAATCTTTATTAGGTTTCTGAGTGTTCAATTCTGTAGCACTGTTAGAAAAGCAAAACAACACGTTATAAATTGCATGCATCCGGGCTCGAGCATCCGGGGCGTTTTTCTGGATTTATATTCAACAGGAACGCTCAGAGCAAAATATTTGAAAAGTAATTTGATGTATACGAACCTGTACCAGTAAGGGTAACAGAACTTTCGAACTGTTCTAATATTTGAATGGGATAGTAAATGTTTTTTTTTTTTATTGAGATTATCGCTGATCGTCAATTATCAATTACACGAAGGACTCTAATATAAAACTGTTACATGAGAAAGTTAGGGAACACATTCCATCTTGGGATATACACATGCATCGGTTTTTCAGGGCATGTGCCAAAAGGTGGAATGGGGTGGAGTGCTTGAGTGTTGCAGTGGAGTCATGAAGTGAAATACTTAACATATCAAAAAATCAATATCTATCTAAAATCATTTATAATTGGTTTTTGTAATATTTTTTTAACTTGAATTGCAGCACACAATGATTTTATATTATTTCATTTGTCATATTTGATTTTTTGAAGTTGGGTAGCATTTAGTCCAAATAATTATGACGTCTTGAAAGGCTATTATAATTTTTTTCTTTGACGCCTTACTTCGACGTAAGGCGTCAAAGAAAAAAATTATAATAGCCTTTCAAGACGTCATAATTATTTGGACTAGGTAGCATTTTGTGACAGCTTAGTTGGAGGTGGGATTTTGTTATCTATCGTGTAATTTTCTTTACTGTCCTGAATTGTAGTGTATTTCTAATAAGAATACTTATAAATATTTTTTGTTAACAATGGACTATGATATTATCATAAAATTAAATTTTCAATCAACATTTTGCCTTTGATTTGATCTTACATGAAAGTTTAATGACTGTACCATTTAAAACAGCGTGTTTCCTCCAATTAAAATTAGATAGTGAAAGTGTATCTAGCCACCATCGCCTGTCCATAGAACCCATGAAACTGTCATTACTATAACCTCAGAAACTAAATAACTTTAAGTACCGGTCTTTGTAAGAATCATGCAGGTTCCTGTTGATAGGCGATTCATGACCCATCTTCAAATGTCTTTATATTTTGTTTATGAGGAGGGTATGGTATGAAAATAAGTTTCATGTATTAATTTTTTTCTTTTGAACCTTGGTTGCCATGGAAACCATCCTTACAAAATGTTGCCTAAATACGTTCATAAGTAGCCTTTGAAAATTGAAATATAAGGGGTTTTAAAGTCCCATAGAAATAAAGTTAATCAATACAAAAAATATGTATATTTACAGTATTGACAAACAAAACCCCTAACTATACAAAAACGTTAAAATTTTGAATTTACTAAATAGTTTGTTTCCATAGCAACCATTTAAAAATGTGTTAAAATTCGAAAATGAAAAATTTCAAAAAATCTTTAATTTTAAATCTGTTTATCTCCCAAGACCAACAATACCATGAAATGACATTGCCAAATTTTGAAAGACCACATTCTATATATTGATAAAATAAAAAGAAAGTCGTGTGTTTTTTTTTTCTTTAAAAAAAAAATTTTAGTCAAAAATTGTCAATTTTCACCAAAATTCAGATTACCAAACAGATGAATACTGAAACATTTTGAACTGAAAAAGCTAAAACATTCCATTTATACGTGCATTTCTGACGCAAATTTGGTAATTATAAATGAGAATATATGATTGATAGAGATATTTTGGTAGAGAAGGAATTTTTTTCTCTCTGGGCATGGTGCCACCCCCCCCCCCCCTTTTTTTCAAAATTCAAAAAATTATTAAAAATTTAAAAGATGGAATTCAATTGTGAACATTTTGAGCACACGACTTTCTTTTTATTTTATGAATATATAGAATGTGGTCTTTCAAAATTGGTCAATGACATTTCATGGTATTGTTGGTCTTGGGAGATAAACAGATTTAAAATTTAGGAGTTTTTGAAATTTTTCATTTTCGAAATTTAACACATTTTTAAATGGTTGCTATGGAAACAAACTATTTAGTAAATTCACAATTTTAATGTTTTTGTATAGTTTGGGGTTTTGTTTGTCAATACTGTAAATATACATATTGTTTGTATTGATTAACAATATTTCTATGGGACTTTAAATTCCGTTATTTTATATTTTCAAAAAGGGTCTTTTTTCACATATTCAAGCAAAATGTTGATTTGATGGTTACCATGGCAACGGGCATAATACAGGGAAAATAAAGACAGAATTTTACTCATCTACCAAAGTTCTTATGATATAGGGCAAAAAAAATTACTTCTGTGACATGTCATGAATCACCTTCTGCATGATTTTTACAAAGACAGGTACTTAAGGTGTTGAGAACCTTTGGTGACCCCATAGTTTAAGTGTCTTTAAAAAGTACATAGTGAGCAGTGGTCGTTATATACAAACGTTCACCTAAATTGTCCCAGTCAATGGATGAATTTAATGTATCAATCAATGGCCACAGCCACACTGTTTTGAATTTCATTCTATATAGGTCAACTATATTTGTTGTATTGAAGAATTGTTAGATGTACATGTCTGCCTGGCATGGTTCATCTGACCTTGACCTTATTTTCATGGTTAATTGATCAATGTTTCATTTTCTTGGTTTATGTTGAGTTTATGTGACAGTTGTAATAAAGCTTTATATTTAAGACTATCAAAATATTATCAATGATTAGTAAAGAAGGCGAGACATTTCAGCGTGTGCACTCTTGTTTTTTTTGTGTGTGTGTTTCTTTCTTCCACAAAGAATGTCCTGATTATGGACTGAATGGTTGCAGTAGTCCACTCCATTATTTAAAATAAGCTATTTCGTAATGTTTAAGCGTATTTTAATATTTAGGTCCTTCGTTACTCCTCTAATATGTGTTGCGGAACATGTTGACTATATACATTTTGTTCCTCTCGTAATAAGCTTTCTAATGAGGTGTAAGGTTTATCTATAATTAAGGGCTAAAGGGTCACAGCATTCCATTCCATTATTCCAAATATCTATTTCATTATTCAAAAATGGCTATTTCTTAATTTTCAAGCGTATTTTGGCATTTGATCCTCCGTAAACCCTCTAATGGTCATTGCGGCACATATCGTTTATACTCAGTTTATTCCTCTATCAATAAGCTTTAATTTAGTGTAAAAAATTTGCCTTGATTAGGGACTGAAGGGTTGCAGAAGTCCATTCCATTATTCAAAATAAGTTATTTCTCAATGTTCACGCGTATTTCGAGATTTAAGTCCTTTGTTACTCCTGTAAAATCCGTTGCGGAACATATTGACTATATACCTTTTGTTCCTCTCTTGATAAGCTTTCGATTGAGGTATAATATATATCTGTAATTAGGGGCTGAAGGGTCATAGCAGTCCATTCCATTATTCAAAATGTCCATTTCATCATTCAAAATTGGCTATTTCTCAATGTTCACACGTATTTCGATATTTAAGTCCTTCGTTACTCCTCTAATATGCGTTGCGGAACATATTGACTTGATACTTGTTCCTCTTTTGATAAACTTTCGATTGAGGTATAATATATATGTGTAATTAGGGGCTTAAGGGTCCTGCCAGTCCCTTCCATTATTCAAAATTGGCTTTTTCTCAATGTTGACGCGTATTTCGATATTTAAGTCATTCGTTACTCCTCTAATGTGGCGGAACATATTGACTATATACATTTTGTTCCTCTATTAATAAGCTTTCGATCGAGGTATAATATATATTTGTAATTAGGGGCTGAAGGGTCCTGCCAGTCCATTCCATTATTTAAAATTTCCATTTCATTATTCAAAATTGGCTATTTCTCAATGTTGACGCGTATTTCGATATTTAAGTCCTTCGTTACTCCTGTAAAATCCGTTGCGGAACATATTGACTATATACCTTTTGTTCCTCTCTTGATAAGCTTTCGATTGAGGTATAATATATATTTGTAATTAGTGGCTGAAGGGTCCTGCCAGTCCATTCCATTATTCAAAATGTCCATTTCATCATTCAAAATTGGCTATTTCTCAATGTTCACACGTATTTCGATATTTAAGTCCTTCGTTACTCCTGTAATATGCGTTGCGGAACATATTGACTTGATACATTTTGTTCCTCTTTTGATAAACTTTCGATTGAGGTATAATATATATGTGTAATTAAGGGCTTAAGGGTCCTGCCAGTCCCTTCCATTATTCAAAATTGGCTTTTTCTCAATGTTCACGCGTATTTCGATATTCGAGTCCTTCGTTACTCCTCTAATACGCGTTGCGGAACATATTGACTATATACATTTTGTTCCTCTATTAATAAGCTTTCGATCGAGGTATAATATATATCTTTAATTAGGGGCTGAAGGGTCCTGCCAGTCCATTCCATTATCAAAATTTCCATTTCATTATTCAAATTTGGCTATTTCTCAATGCTCACGCGTATTTTGATATTTAAGTCCTTCATTTCTCCTCTAATATGCGTTACGGAACATATTGACTATATACCGTTTGTTCCTTTCTTGATAAGCTTTCGATTGAGGTATAATATATATCTATAATTAGGGGCTGAAGGGTCCTGCCAGTCCATTCCATAATTCAAAATTTCCATTTCGTTATTCAAAATTGGCTGTTTCTCAATGTTGACGCGTATTTCGATATTCAAGTCATTCGTTACTCCTCTAATGTGGCGGAACATATTGACTTTATACATTTTGTTCCTCTATTAATAAGCTTTCGATCGAGGTATAATATATATTTGTAATTAGGGGCTGAAGGGTCCTGCCAGTCCGTTCCATTATTTAAAATTTCCATTTCATTATTCAAAATTGGCTCTTTCTCAATGTTGACGCGTATTTCGATATTTAAGTCCTTCGTTACTCCTGTAAAATCCGTTTCAGAACATATTGACTATATACCTTTTGTTCCTCTCTCGATAAGCTTTCGATTGAGGTATAATATATATTTGTAATTAGTGGCTGAAGGGTCCTGCCAGTCCATTCCATTATTCAAAATACCCATTTCATTATTCAAAATTGGCTATTTCTCAATGTTCAGGTGTATTTCGATATTTAAGTCCGTCGTTCTTCCTCTAATATGCGTTGCGGAACATATTGACTATATACCTTTTGTTCCTCTTTGAATAAGCTTTCGATTGATGTATAATATATATCTATAATTAGGGGCTGAAGGGTCCTGCCAGTCCATTCCATTATTCAAAATATCCATTTCATTATTCAAAATTGTCTATAATAATTTCTTAATTTTCACGCGTATTTTGGCATTTAGTTCTTCTAATTTTCGTTACAGAACATATTGACTATATGCATTTTGTTCCTCTTGTAATCAGCTTTCGAATGAGGTATAACATTTATCTATAATAGGGGCTAAGGGTCGCCGTAGTCCTTTCCATTAATCAAAATATCCATTTCATTATTCAAAATTGACTTTCTCTTGATTTTCACTCGTATTTTGGCATTTAGGTCTTCTAATATTCGTTGCGGAACATATTGATTATAAGCATGTTGTTCCTCTTGTAATCAGCTTTCGAATGAGGTATAAGGTTTATCTATAATAGGGGCTAAAGGGTCGCCGCAGTCCATTCCATTATTCAAAATATCCATTTCATTATTCAAAATTGACTTTTTCTAAATTTTCACGCGTATTTTGGCAATCAGGTCTTCTAATATTCGTTGCGGAACATATTGACTATATACATTTTGTTCCTCTTGTAATTAGCTTTCGAATGAGGTATAAGATTTATCTATAATTAGAGGCTAAAGGGTCGCTGCAGTCCATTCCATTATTCAAAATATCCATTTCCTTATTCAAAATTGGCTATTTCTTAATTTTCACACGTATTTTGGCATTTAGGTCTTCTAATATTCGTTGCGGAACATATTGAATATAAGCTTGATGTTCCTCTTGTAATCAGCTTTCGAATGAGGTATAAGGTTTATCTATAATTATGGGCTAAAGGGTCGCCGCACTCCATTCCATTATTCAAAATATCCATTTCATTATTAAAAATTGGCTATTTTTTAATTTTCACGCGTATTTTAGCATTTAGGTCTTCTAATATTCGTTGCGGAACATATTGACTATATACATTTTGTTCCTCTTGTAATTAGCTTTCGAATGAGGTATAAGATTTATCTATAATTAGAGGCTAAAGGGTCGCTGCAGTCCATTCCATTATTCAAAATATCCATTTCATTATTCAAAATTGGCTATTTCTTAATTTTCACGCGTATTTTGGCATTTAGATCTTCTAATATTCGTTGCGGAACATATTGACTATAAGCATGATGTTCCTCTTGTAATCAGCTTTCGAATGAGGTATAATGTTTATCTATAATAAGGGGCTAAAGGGTCGCCGCACTCCATTCCATTATTCAAAATATCCATTTCATTATTAAAAATTGGCTATTTTTTAATTTTCACGCGTATTTTAGCATTTAGGTCTTCTAATATTCGTTGCGGAACATATTGACTATATACATTTTGTTCCTGTTGTAATCAGCTTTCGAATGAGGTATAAGGTTTATCTAAAATAGGGTTTAAAGGGTCGCCGCTCTCCATTCCATTATTCAAAATATCCATTTCATTATTCAAAATTGACTTTTTCTTAATTTTCACGCGTATTTTGGCATTAAGGTCTTCTTATATTCGTTGCGGAACATATTGATTATAAGCATGTTGTTCCTTTTGTAATCAGCTTTCGAATGAGGTATAAGGTTTATCTATAATAGGGGCTAAGGGTCGCCGCAGTCCTTTCCATTAATCAAAATATCTATTTCATTATTCAAAATTGACTTTTTCTTGATTTTCACTCGTATTTTGGCATTTAGGTCTTCTAATATTCGTTGCAGAACATATTGATTATAAGCATGTTGTTCCTCTTGTAATCAGCTTTCGAATGAGGTATAAGGTTTATCTATAATAGGGGCTAAAGGGTCCTGCCAGTCCATTCCATTATTCAAAATATCCATTTCATTATTCAAAATTGGCTATTTCTTAATTTTCACGCGTATTTCGGCATTTAAGTCTTCTAATATTCGTTGCGGAACATATTGACTATATACATTTTGTTCGTCTTGTAATCAGCTTTCGAATGAGGTAGAAGGTTTATCTATAATAGGAGCTAAAGGGTCGCCGCAGTCCATTTCATTATTCAAAATTGACTTTTTCTTAATTTTCACGCGTATTTTGGCAATTAGATCTTCTAATATTCGTTGCGGAACATATTGACTATATACATTTTGTTCCTCTTGTAATCAGCTTTCGAATGAGGTATAAGATTTATCTGTAATTAGGGGCTAAAGGGTCGCCGCAGTCCATTCCATTATTCAAAATATCCATTTCATTATTCAAAATTGACTTTTTCTTAATTTTCACGCGTATTTTGGCAATTAGATCTTTTAATATTCGTTGCGGAACATATTGACTATATACATTTTGTTCCTGTTGTAATCAGCTTTCCAATGAGGTATAAAATTTATCTATAATTAGGGGCTAAAGGGTCGCCGCAGTCCATTCCATTATTCAAAATATCCATTTCATTATTCAAAATTGGCTATTTCTTAATTTTCACGCGTATTTTGGCATTTAGGTCTTCTAATATTCGTTGCGGAACATATTGATTATAAGAATGTTGTTCCTCTTGTAATCAGCTTTCGAATGAGGTATAAGGTTTATCTATAATTAGGGGCTAAAGGGTCGCCGCACTCCATTCCATTATTCAAAATATCCAATTCATTATTCAAAATTGGCTATTTCTTAATTTTCACGCGTATTTTGGCATTTAGGTCTTCTAAAATTCGTTGCGGAACATGTTGACTATAAGCATGATGTTCCTCTTGTAAGCAGCTTTCGAATGAGGTTGAAGGTTTATCAATGATTAGGGGCTGAAGGGTCGCCGCAGTCCATTCCATTATTCAAAATATCCATTTCATTATTCAAAATTGGCTATTTCTTAATTTTCAGGCGTATTTTGGCATTTAGATCTTCTAATATTCGTTGCGGAACATATTGACTATATACATTTTGTTCCTGTTGTAATCAGTTTTCGAATGAGGTATAAGGTTTATCTAAAACAGGGGCTAATGGGTCGCCGCACTCCATTCCATTATTCAAAATATCATTTTCATTATTCAAAATTGACTTTTTCTTAATTTTCACGCGTATTTCGGCATTTAGGTCTTCTAATATTCGTTGCGGAACATATTGACTATATACATTTTGTTCCTCTTGTAATCAGCTTTCGAATGAGGTAGAAGGTTTATCTATAATTAGGGGCTAAAGGGTCGCCGCAGTCCATTCCATTATTCAAAATATCCATTTCATTATTCAAAATTGGCTATTTCTTAATTTTCACGCGTATTTTGGCATTTAGGTCTTCTAATATTCGTTGCGGAACATATTGACTATAAGCATGATGTTCCTCTTGTAATCAGCTTTCGAATGAGGTAGAAGGTTTATCTATAATTAGGGGCTAAAGGGTCGCCGCACTCCATTCCATTATTCAAAATATCCATTTCATTATTCAAAATTGGCTATTTCTTAATTTTCACGCGTATTTTGGCATTTAGGTCTTCTAATATTCGTTGCGGAACATATTGACTATATACATTTTGTTCATCTTGTAATCAGCTTTCGAATGAGGTAGAAGGTTTATCTATAATTAGGGGCTAAAGGGTCGCCGCAGTCCAGTCCATTATTCAAAATATCCATTTCATTATTCAAAATTGGCTATTTCTTAATTTTCACGCGTATTTTGGCATTTAGGTCTTCTAATATTCGTTGCGGAACATATTGACTATAAGCATGATGTTCCTCTTGTAATCAGCTTTCGAATGAGGTAGAAGGTTTATCTATAATTAGGGGCTAAAGGGTCGCCGCACTCCATTCCATTATTCAAAATATCCATTTCATTATTCAAAATTGGCTATTTCTTAATTTTCACGCGTATTTTGGCATTTAGGTCTTCTAATATTCGTTGCGGAACATATTGACTATATACATTTTGTTCCTCTTGTAATCAGCTTTCGAATGAGGTAGAAGGTTTATCTATAATTAGGGGCTAAAGGGTCGCCGCACTCCATTCCATTATTCAAAATATCCATTTCATTATTCAAAATTGGCTTTTTCTTAATTTTCACGCGTATTTTGGAAATCAGGTCTTCTAATATTCGTTGCGGAACATATTGACTATATATATTTTGTTCCTCTTGTAATCAGCTTTCGAATGAGGTAAAAGATTTATCTATAATTAAGGGTTAAAGTGTCGCAGCAGTCCATTCCATTATTCAAAATATCCATTTCATTATTCAAAATTGGCTATTTCTTAATTTTCACGCGTATTTCGGCATTTATGTCTTCTAATATTCGTTGCGGAACATATTGACTATATACATGTTCCTCTTGTAATCAGCTTTCGAATGAAGTGTAAGGTTTATCTATAATTAGTTGCTAAAGGGTCACAGCAGTCCATTCCATTATTCAAAATATCCATTTCATTATTCAAAATTGGCTATTTCTTAATTTTCACGCGTATTGTGGCATTTAGGTCTTCTAATATTCGTTGCGGAACATATTGACTATATACATTTTGTTCCTCTTGTAATCAGCTTTCGAATGAAGTATAAAGTTTATCTACAATTAGGGGCTAAAGAGTCGCCGCAGTCCATTCCATTTTTCAAAATATCCATTTCATTATTCAAAATTGGATATTTCTTAATTTTCACGCGTGTTTTGACATTTAGGTCTTCTTATATTCTTTGCGGAACATTTTGACTATATACATTTTGTTCCTTTTGTAATCATCTTTCGAATGAGGAATAAGGTTTATCTATAATTAGTGGCTAAAGGGTCGCAGCAGTCCATTTCATTATTCAAAATATCCATTTCATTATTCCAAATTGGCTATTTCTTTTTTTTCACGCGTATTTTGGCATTTAGGTGTTCTAATATTTGTTGCGGAACCTTTAATAGCTGACTATGCGGTATGGGCTTTGCTCATTGTTAAAGGTTCTACGGTGAGCTATAGTTGTTAATGTCTGTGTCATTGTGGTCTTTCTGGATATTTGTCTCATTGGCAATCATACCACATCTTCTTTTTTATATTTCCTCATTTTTATGCATATTGTGGCATTTAGGTCCTCCGTAAACCGTCTTATGGTCATTTCGAATCAAAATATAGCTATAGTGTCACAGTCAGTTTTTTTTATATTTTTTTCACTATTCACCGCTTCAATTTGAATAATGAAACATAAACCATTTCATTATTCATTATTCATTTTTCAATATTGAATAGTGAATAGTGAACTATTTCATTATTCATTATTGAATAATGAATAATGAACTATGAATAATGAACGTACTTCAGCGCGCTTATTTTTTGGACCAAAAAATACTGTCCTAATAACTTTTCTTTGATTTTAGCAAGGTTCCGTTAAAAAAATCAACTTTCTAAAGTCTGTATCTCGAAAAAGACTACCATTGTCGCCTATGGGGAAATTAATTGTTTATTTCAATCTGTACATCCCGACAACAAAAAGACATTAGGAACAGATCTGAGAGTATTCGCGGTTATCTAACAGCTAGTTCAAAGCCACTCACAACTAATAAAAAAAATCATGCATCTAAGACTATTTTACAATGACTTATGTTCCTATTAATACATTTAATTTATAGAAATCGTCATGACATTTTAAAACTGAATTATAATTCTGTTTTGAATTTATTTTTGTTGCCAGTTTTGCACGTACATGTATTGAATTGAATTCAACGTATATGGCCCAAACTTAAGTTTCGACTTTCATTGAGGTATAATAGATGGTTTTATCTACAAATACATATTTGTTCATAATTTTTTATATATTTTTTTTAGGTTTTGACGGCCGTGGGTCGTATGACTTAAAAAAAATACATCATTTCAAACTAAAAACTACCCCCTTTATATAAAGTCGCATACGTGCACGCGGAAAACTCATTGACTGATGGGTTTCCCCTTTTTGTATGAAAAATTGAATAAGGAAGATAATAGATTCAAGTTTTCAATCATTCTACTGTAAAAAGAGTATTTAAATTGGAATTACATATTCAGTTTTGTTTTTCCTTGAAAACGTCATGTGACCTTTGAATTTGATCTCTGAAAACTGCACATATTTTCTTTTGACGACCAAAATAATCTCAAAGTAAACATATTTTCGAATCGAACGATATATAATATAGCCGTAAACTATTTTTGACGATTAAAATTTCATAATTTTGACTTCGGTACCGTCCTATAATACTACGGTGGCAGAATGAGGCCATGCAAGAAATATTTTTTAACTTGTTCCCACAACATAATATTTAGTTCCCACAAGATAATATCTTGTGCCCACAAGAAAAATGTTCTTGTTCCCACAAGATAGTATGTTGTTCCCACAAGATAATATGTTGTTCCCACAAGATAATATATTCTACCCACAAGATAACATATTGTACCCACAAGATAATATGTTGTTTCCACAAGATAATATGTTGTTCCCACAACATAATATATTGTACCCACAAGATAATATATTGTTCCCACAAGATAATATACTGTTCACACAAGATAATATATTGTTCACACAAGATACTATATTGTTCACACAAGATAATATCTTGTACTCACAAGATAATATCTTGTACCCACAAGATAATATATTGTTCAAGAAGTGTTTTATTCATATTATTGTGAGTTATAAAAAGAAACAACAAGAGGCCCTCAAGAGCCTGAATCGCTCACCTGGTAAACAATGCCCTATAAACTATAAACAAATCTGACGGAGTTAAAATTTTCAATAAGTCAAGATCTAACAGTCCTGACATTTTCAGACAAATCGAACAACTCATTGTTGGGTTGCTGCTACTGAATTCGTAATTTTAGGAAATTTTTGTAGTTTTTGGTTATTATCTTGAATATCATTGAAGATAGAGATACAAATGTTCAGCATAGTAAGATCTACAAAAAATTTGATATGACCGAAAGTGTCAATTGATCCCTTTTAAATAGATGAGAAATGTTGTTGTTTTTGATTTATTTGATAAAATAAACAGATGTTAAATCAA
Organism: Mytilus galloprovincialis; assembly: GCF_965363235.1. Lineage (NCBI taxonomy): Eukaryota > Metazoa > Mollusca > Bivalvia > Mytilida > Mytilidae > Mytilus > Mytilus galloprovincialis. The sequence goes on from NC_134840.1 coordinate 7,663,176, forward strand.
AACAAACCACACATTATATGTGCTGCATTTAGATTTAGATATATGTATATATACAGAAATCATTTTCAACAATTTTTATTGTAACATGAAGACTTTATCTAGTGTTGAATAACTAGCCATTCTAGTAAACGCTATTGCTCATCGGACGAAAAAGAACGATACATGTATATTGGCATGCCATAGATACATTGATCGTTTACCAAATTAGCAAATTGATCTTTAACCAAATTAGCAAATTGATATCTTTTTCCGTTGAAACATACAGAATCCAAGTGTCGTTTTTCTCGCAAAAGACTGTTCTGTTGATGCTGTTGTTTTTGTATATTCTAGTAATTTATAATTTTAACTTTGCTTTGCATGTACATTATTTACACCAGAATGTTGATAACTAAGGTAAAAGTGCCGAAAGACCCCCTCCTTAATTATAAAAATCTATCATTTAACATTATTCATATTTTTTTTTAAATATTGTTTGAAGAGATAGCCTTGAAAAATGCCCATGACACATCCAAGGTGAATTATATTGGTATAATTCACTTGAATGCAGTTGGACGCTGTTGAAACATTTATTCTATGATTTTATAGCTACATATGTATACAAAAATATCTTATAAATTAATTAATTTAATTTCAAAACTATTGAACCCACAACTCCGTACACTTTTTTTCCTAACTGAATGTTTTCACTCCATGACTCCACTCAAAAACTCAAGCACTCCAACACTCCACCACTCCACTCCATCTTTTAGTACATGCCGTTTTTCAGCACATAACAAGTAGTTTGATAGAAAAAAACTGCTTTCACAAACAAAACAAAAAGGTCGATAATGATTTGTAATGATTTTCCTATCAAAGACAGATACAAATAACCTGTTATCAAGTCCTGAGTGACAACATAAAGGGTGCTTTTATTTTTGGAGAAGGTGTATAACAAATGGACATTACCAGAGCCGAAACATTGCCATTGAGCGATTAATACTCATCATAAGCTCATGTACCTCATTACAGTAAAAAGGCCAACTGCCTTCTCATTTTATACAAGTTTGATGGTAAAAAGAATCAAATTATTATTGAAATGCAGTAATGTAATGGATTTAAATTCATTTTGGTGAGATAGTTTGCAAATGAATTCTTTACATTTATCTATTTTAATTCGTTAGAAAGTTCATCCATTAAATGAATATATGTTGTTCCATGCATTTCACAATTTGGATGTCGAAAAGTTGTAATTAACAAATGATATATAGATTTTCATAGGTATTTTTTGCCGGTTGTAATGTAGACCTAATTCGGTTTCCCTTACCATTAATGTAAAACCGGAGGTAGGAAATGTATGTCCCTTCAGAAATCTTATTATATAATACATGTAATGAGTTTCTGCCTTGGAAGGAACATCTTCTTGCAATGGCGGATTTCAAAAGAAATATAAGTCTATTGTAAATAATAACAATACGAAACAATGAAATGAACTTTCTTTGACTTGTCAACATACAAAAAGCCTATTTTATTATAGTCTGGTATGAATAAAGATATTGACACGGATGATGCCTGGTGTATTCCAGTCCAGTTAAATCAATCTATTGGACAAATGTGTTATTGTTAAAACTAAGATTTGAACGTACATAAAAAAATATTTCATTACACACATACTTTAAACTTTTTTGTTTTGTTATGAAATTTTGTGTTATAATGAAACAATTCTGAACAGTTTTAAATTTAAACACTGTAATCTTAGCAAGAAAATGTATCTTGAAGCCAACATTTCCATTCCCAATTTTATGCTTACCTCACAATATATATTTTCCCCGTCGCTTCCGTCTCTCTCATAACTTTGAATTTTAAAGACATTGTGTTTAGATCTTTTCTCAGTTCAAGAATGACATTTTATGTTCGTTCCAAATTTGAAATGTATGCTAAAAATAAAATGTTAGACAACAATTTTTAAATTGTTAATATTGAAAAAAAGACAGCGTGCAGTATTGTGTAAAAGACGGGCGAAAGATACCAGATGGACAGCCAAACTCATAGATCGGATATAAACTGACAACGCCATGGCTTATAATGAAAAACAAATAAATAATAGCACACATTACACAACACAGAAAACTAAAGACTTAGCAACACGAACCCAACAAAAACTGGGGGTGATCTCGGGTGCTCTGGAAGGGTGAGCAGATCCTAGTTTTTGGTGGGGTTCGTGTTGCTTAGTCTTTAGTTGTTTATGTTGTGTATTGTGTTCTTTTATTTGTATTTTTGTCTTTCAGCCATGACGTTGTCGGTTTATTTTCGATCTATGAGTTTGACAGTCCCTCTGGTATCTCTCGACCCTAATTTACAACGGTTACACGATTTACAATCGGAAACAACGTGCATTGTTTGCATTGAAATTTCGTTGTCTGATTACTTTTCTCGTCCGATCAGGAGGTAAGAGCATGCAATGAAGGATAGTTTGATCCTTTATAATGTTTAAGGACATGGGATGTGTTACAATCGTCCCATAGTTAGGATGATGAGACGTATAATTATATTCGACACATTTTGTGTTAATATTTATTTAAAGACGAGACCATTTCCTCAATTGAATACCAGCCCTCGTATAGAAAACGAACACACATGTCAGTACTCACTGAATTCATCAATTCATCATTCTAGTATATAAGAGTACAATTACTAAATTAAACGTTTATATATGGCCTACACATGGGCCCCAGTGGCCATGTGTTCCTAGTAAAACAAGTACTGTATCACTGGCCTGTTAACACTGAAGTTGTGAGTTCGAACCATGCACTTGATTGACCTGGAGTTTTAGTTTTCTCCGAGAACTCCGGTTTCCTCCAACTATAAAACCCGAAATGGCTTATAGGGCTGAAATGGGCGTTTCTTTATCAATAAATCTGTACTACGCTGTGAGAGGTTCGTTCGAAACAGGCGACGCAGAAGTCATTAAAGGTTGTAGAAAAAAGCTTAATTTTGTCCAAAACCTGTTTTTTTAAGAAGTATGATGGCAAAATATAGAACTTCCTTTCTTTAAAAATGTTGAACAGACAAATACATAAAAAGAGACATTCTTGTTATATTCTACATTCATTTTGTAAATTTAATTGTTTTAAATGTGTTTCATCATCTGTCACTTAAAATACAGATTTTAACTAAATTATTCCGGCAATTTCTAGCTGTGTATTTTCACATTCCTAAAACGTCACATGTACTTTGTGATGAAAACACTCACATGAAATATTACTTCTTACATCGCTTTATAGCAATTCTAATTAATAAAGGAGCTTTCATTGTTTGTAGACAAAATGCAATATATTTGATCATCTCTTTTGTTTTCCTTGCATAAAAACTACACAAATGGAAATAATGAGTTTGTCAAGGAAGTAAAAGTACAAATTTTTACATTTTATTTTTAAGAAATCATCTGTTTGTTAAACAAAACCTAGCGTCAAATTATTTTCATCTTAATATTAGATAGTCATGACTATAACAAATAATTACACAGTAAATTACTAACCACGAAGCAAATTACTAATTACAAAGTAAGTCCCTGGTTACAAAGTAAATACTGATTACAAATTAGGGTAACCCAATATTAGTATGTCAAACTTTATTCAAACTAGTTTTATTAAAAAAAACAAGGAAAACAAGGACGTGAAGGAACAGAAAAGATTTTTGATGATTCACATGATCAGTGACGTCAGTCAACCTTAGTATCTGACAACAGAATTCACAATGGCATATAAAGAAATCTTGAAATATAAAGGAAATAAAAATAGTGAATGAAGAGATAAGGAACTCCATCTGCTTACAAGGATACATAGATGTTTCTGTTCTAACATCTGGTGCACATAGGTTAAATGGGTTTTATTGAAGATATTTATCATATTTTATGTTGAATAAATATTTATAAAAAATCAATGGAAAATATACAATAAGTCTTTCAAATAACATTGAGAATACATAAATAGATTGAACTTTTTTTCGTATTACGCAAGTATTTTTTTTTTTTGCTTTATTTCGACCTTTTTAATTAATAATTTCAAATTCAGAGAATTTAATATAATTCTTTAAAAATTCAGAAACAAAAAAATGAGAAAATCGTGTTTAAGTAAAAATGAATTATAAGAATAAACATAAAAGACACAAATGATTAAAAAGAACAATGGTGACTATCAAAATTGTGTTTATTTACTAAATTGCAAATATTTTCGTTGAAATAAATATACAATGTTTATTTCTATTGCTTTTTGTATCTTATATTAAATAGAAGTATAGCTTTAGAAAATAAAGAACACGTTTGATGTTTCCTTTAACAAAGAAGTACCAAACTTTGAGAAAGCTTTTAATTACCAAGTTAAAATTTATATATATATATATATATATATATATATATTTTCATTGATTTCATTTTTGTATAAGATTAATGAAAGTCAACTATTATAAGGCGATATCTACCTAATTTTATTGTTCATCAGATATTTTTGTTAAATAACCAGGTCCAATCTGAATGTTTCATCAAGAAAACGCTATAAGCAGATCTGTACTCTGTAGTACGCCGCTAGATTAAAACTGACGAGGAAAGGTAATACACGGCCACTGAAAGCTTTATTTTAGTAGAGCCCAGGTGGTCGTGTGGTCTAGCGGGACGGCTGCAGTGCAGGCGATTTGGTGTCACGATATCACAGTAGCATGGGTTCGAATCCCGGCGAGGGAGGAACAAAAAATTTGCGAAAGCAAATTTACAGATCTATTGTATATATATATATATATATATATATATATATATATATATAAGTGTCTAAGAATGTAACTTTACATTCTTAGACACTTATATAATTTAATTTAGTAACTGCATTAGTTTATTTACAAACTGATCCACACCTAGATAGATTGAATGTTGATTGTTGCTATTTTTAGACACTATATATATAATAATATTTTTAAATTTGCAAACTACATTTCACATCAAATAATAACAGTTCGTTAAAATATTGTCACTAGCGCTTTCATGCCTTCTGGCAATCTTCAGGCGACGTTTTAACAATGTCCTTGACGACACTGCCGTTGGTAACGTTTATTACGTTACAATAACGATAAGGGGAGATAAATCAAACGTGTTTACGTAGATCCGTTTAATTTTGGCTGAAAGTCCTTTATAAAGTGTGCTTCCTTTGCCAGTCTTTTATATTTGTTCGATTCGTTCATTTTATAGAACGGATATACGGTAAATTTTCCACTACTGCACGTTTCGAAATGTTCGCTCACATCTTGCATTCGTGTGGATGGATCTCGTATCTGTTGTCTGTGAACACGAACTCTTTGACAAATTGAGTTACCAGTCTGTCCGATGTACCATTCCTTGCAAGTGCTGCATACAATACAGTAAATAAGGTTTACCGTTTTGCAATTCATGTCTGCATTTGGAATAATGGTTTGGCCGTTTTTCAATGTTATTTGCGGGCCGGTTGCCATGTATTCACAAAGACCACATCTAGGGTCATTACATTTTGAAACGTTGTATTGTATTCCATTTGGATCATAAAACTTAGCCCTTGTTAAAATCTTTTTAAGATTTAAAGGCTGTCTTTTACTTTTCAGGAATTTTTCTGTAGGGAAAAGCTTTTTTAATTTTTTCGGTTTTTGTAAAACTGGCAAATTTGCTTTTATGACGTTGAATATGTCAGGATTGTACGGGTTATGAGTGCTAACAAACGGGATAAGTTCTGTATTACTCTCTTTACGTGCTGTGGACCTGAGTTCCGTCATTGGTATAGCTTTTGCCTTTTCTATTCCCTTTTCTATTAGTGGGTTTGGATAGTTTTGTTCTTTCAAAAACACCTTTAGTTCATTCAAACGTAATTCCTTCGTGAAATCATCACTCACAATTGTACATACACGTCATGCTAGACAAAACGGGATGTTTCTTTTCGTATGTGAAGGATGGCATGAATGAAAATTCAGGTATTGGTGGGTGTCCGTCTCCTTATAATATATATCTGTGGTTAAGGTTGTTCCATTCTTTAATATTAAAATATCTAGAAATGGCAGTCTTTGTTCGCTAGATTCGATGGTAAATTTAATCGAAGGATGTAATGTGTTTATCAGACTATGAAACTTCTCTAAATTGTGACTTTTGTTTAAAATGATAAAACAGTCGTCTAAGAATCGCTTCCATTCCGATTTTACGTACACTTTAAAAGCTGTATCAAATTCACTTTCAACTTGTTGATACATTTTGGCCTCCAGAAATCCCATCACGAGAGTTGCGTATGTGGGAGCAACTTTTGTTCCCATAGCTGTACCAGAGATCTGTAGATAATATTTTCCATCAAAGAAAAAGGTATTATTATCTAGTATGATTTTCAATCCCTCCAACAAAAAATTATTCGAAAATCTTTGGTCGATAATGTGCCTATATGACTCTAGCCAAAATTTTACAGCATCTAATCCTAGTTTGTGCGGTATATTGGTGTAAAGACTTGTTACGTCGAAGCTTACCAATATTGCATCTTCTTTGACTTCGGCTGGTAAATGATTTAAAAAATGAAATGGCTCAATCTATGAGTTGGACACTGCGGTCCAGCAACAATAGGCCGAAATTTTAAATCTTTTGGTGAATTTATTTCGATATATGCGCAATTTTGTTGTTGAACTGCTGTTTCTACTTCCTTACTAGTGACACTATTTTAACGAACTGTTATTATTTGATGTGAAATGTAGTTTGCAAATTTAAAAATATTATTATATACATTCTGTACACCGTGTTTATTTACTTTTGCTATATATATATATATATATTATATATTATATATGTTAGCGGCAATAAGTGAAATTAGGCATTAAGCTTAAATCCTAGGCAATAAGCTAACGCCTAGGCATTAAGTTATTGCCTGAAATTTTCAGGCATTAAGCTTATTACCTGAAATTTGGTGATGATTATTCATCCTATTGCCGAACATGATTTTAGGCAATAAGTGAAATCTGGAATTTATGTGTTTTTAGTGATTTTTCTTGAAATAAAGTCTTTTCTTAATTATATTTCTAATATGTTTATCTGACAAATCTTCAAATTTTATTACTTTTCTTATTTAAAACAGAATTAACTCATACTTTTTTGTGGAAGTACAAAAAATAAAAAAGATTTAAAAAAGTGTTTGTATCCCATTAAAAAGGGAGATTCTGCATAATCCTAATAATAACTATTTGAAAATATTTACACTTCACTGGTCAAGCTGGTTTGAACTGGTCAAAAGTAGACAAAATTAAGATATGATTTTTTGCTCATATCATTTTATTGGATAAGTAAATTTTCTTTGTTAAAATATTTGTTAAATACCCTAAACTATCTTGTCTTTTTCACTTCTTTATCTGAATTATTCGCATTAAGTGACACCATACCTATTGAAGAAAAATTTCTTGAATCTTTGAGGTCTAAATTAAACTTTTGAAATCATCAGAAAAAAAAGCAACAAAAGATTACTACAATTTAAGAAGGTATGACAATTTTACCATTGGTGGTTTTGAGAGGTATGTAACTAAAGTCATCGAGAATTCAACTCTAAACAAAGGCATTGGACGGTCCCCCTATGAAGCCTTATTTGGTCAATGTGCAACAATTGAATTAACATCAGAAACCAAAATTCCGAAAGAAATATTGGTGACCTTAGAAAAGGAAGAGAACAGAAAATATTGTCGATGTCTCCGATATAATAGAATATATTGCAGAACCAAATGTGGAACCTTCTACTTCAATTACTGATGAAACGCAAAAGGTAAGTCGAAAATAGTACTCAGAAATATTTAAAAAAAAAAACAACAAAAAAACGACTCTTTAATCCTGGCAGGAGCTTGAACTAAAGTATAACAGTACTTCCATGTAATGTATACCAGATAAACCACAGGAATGATATTCGGAGCTTAAGAAATAAAAAATGTCTGCTTACTAAGAGGTAACAGTTTTTGTTGAAGGCCGTATGGTTACCTATAGGTCTTAACTTATATACTATTATGTCTTGTCCTATTGACAAGCATACCACACCTTCGAATTTTTAAATTGAGTGTTAAGTCAAACGATCATTATGAACAAAAAACGTTATTACCACAAAACTGTAACTAAATTTTAAAAACTGATTTATTCCAGTCCGGCTTTATAAATATTTATAATTACACCAAATGAATTTTTTTTTTACCTTATTATTTATGGAAACTATTTTTCAAGATGTCTTAAAGTGCTATAGTATGTGAAAAGGATACATCTGGAGCTCATATGTGTAGTAAATGTGACAAACACATGTTATATGTGGTACTACTGTTAGTGAAGAGGGATATGGTTCGAAGGTGGTATGTCCAAATTGTACAATTGATACCAACAGAGTTCGACATCGTTCGGGAGCCATGGATAGTCAACTGAAGCAGGCAAACACTATGATAGCCAGGAGCAAAAAGGAACTAGGGACGACAGAAGTTGGCCAAACAGTTGCCGTACCAATACTGATGTTTGATAGAGGGAAGGGTGACATTAGAAATTTATTCATTTAATATCATTGAGGTAAGATATTTAATCAAAAGTTTGACTGCATCATTTAATTTGTCATGTTTATTGAATACTAAACAGAAAGAAAACCAATAAAAGTAAAGATGTTTATATTAATATAGGAAGGGGGTTGTGGGACCAGACCCCTCCCCCTCTTTTTGAAAAATCCAGATTCTGCAACTGATGAATGCCACAAAGACAGTTGAAAATCCCCATATGAAAGACGAATTTATTTTGTAATTCACTGAAAAAATTGCAACAACCTAATAGATTATACTCTCAGAAATAATACTTTATCGATATTTTATTGAAAATAATCAAACCTGCATAAGAATTTCATCTGTTTATTTTTTTCAGGTCAATAATAAAGGCAATGCTGTTTTAGCTACAAGATTTGGACAACTTCTAGGAACATTCGGAACAAATGAGATGGGAATCTGTAAACAAAATTTAATTCTGAAAGAGCCAATTAATTGTGAAACAACTTAAAGTGTACATGAGGCAGCAACCCATCAGTCATTATCCGGAGATCAAGGATTTTTCAAATGTTCTTGTAGAACTAATTGTTAAGTAACCGGTGCAAATGCAAGAAAAACGGGAGAAAGTGCAATAGTCGGTGCCACAGTTCGACAACTTGTGATAACAAATGATTTTAACACAAATTTGTATCAAGTTTTCATGTTTTATAAGTAATATTTGATGAGTTTTAATATAAAAACATATTTTATTTATGATTTTTTTCCCCAGTAGATGACATTTTAAACTTCAGTTCTCGTAATGTTTTGATGTAACAAATGTATAATTTTTATTTAATTGAATAAATGTCTTGTATTTGCTCGCATTTATATTTTAGGCATTAAGCTTAATGCCTTGACACATTTTTCAGGATATAAGCTTAAATCCTAGGATTTAAGACTAATGCCTAACATCATTTAGGCATTAGACTTAATGCCTAGGCGTTAGCTTATTGCCTAGGATTTAAGCTTAATGCCTAATTTCACTTATTGCCGCTAACATATATATATATATATATGTCAGTTGTATTATAGCACCATTACGATCCTTATATATATATATAGCAACAATCAACATCAACAAATTAGCTTCATCGGGCGTGTGCATCTATCCGATGAAGCTAATTTGTTTTGCGAAATATTGCGTGAATAATATATAAAATATAACAACTAATTTTATAACACTCATTAGTGTGTTAAAGTTACATTCTTAGACACTTATATATATATATATATGTCAGTTGTATTATAAAAGACAAATATATCTACTTGCTAATTAGCATCAGTTAATGATCTTGTCTGCATTGAGTGGCGCAAGGGGTTTAACTGTTATGCTGTTATGGGGTAATTAAATTATTTGTTATCTGTTATTCTAAAAATATATTTACTGTTATTGTCTTATTCCTTGTTAGCTGTTATAAGACTTTTATTTTTAATGTTATCTGTTATTGTGAGATTGTATTCGCTGTTAACTGTTATTGAAAATTGGAATGTTAGCATTTTGACAGCCAATCTTATGTAGAAATTGAAGAAAATTGACCATTGTGATTTGGACGGAGAATTGTCTCATTGGCACTCGTACCACATCTTCTTATTATCACTATTGAGGTCTTTCCACTGGTGATATGGAGTTCAGGTATTTGCAGAAGGATTCCAGTAACATACATCACATAAACATATTTAAAAACAGTCGGGTCCAGGACCATTCCAGTGTATATTATTATCATTCTTTGTAATAAATTACATTGTCTGTGAACATGTTTTTAGATGTATGATTTTGTACAAGGACGCCTCCGGGTGCGAGAATTTCTCGCTACATTGAAGACCTGTTGGTGACCCTCTGCTGTTGTTTTTTATTTGGTCGGGTTGTTGTCTCTTTGACACATTCCCCATTTCCATTCTCAATTTTACAAATTATAGTTTGATTTTGACTTTGTACACATTTTTCTACCAAATTATAATTTGTATTTTGACTTTGTACACATTTTTTGTACAGATGATGATTTGTAAAAATACCAATTTGTATAAAATTTGACTAAAATTCACTTATAACTTTAACAATAACATGATATGGATTTTCTTCTAAAACAAAAGCATTGATACACCGTATATAAATTTAATTCAATGACCAAATAATAAACGTTATAGTGTACTGTTACACCACTGTCCAAGGTTAGGCACCAACTAACATGTTTTTCCCCACCACTTTCTGTATGTGCCTGTCCCAAGTCAGGAGACTATAATTCAGTGGTTGTTTTCGTTTATTATTTTGTAGATAAATCAGGCTGTTAAATTTCTCATTTGAATTGTTTTTCGTTTGTCATTTCAAGGCCTTTTATTTCTAATTATGCAGTATTGGTTTGATCATAGTTGGAGGTGGTATGATGAGCTATAGTTGTTTGTTAATTTCTGTGTCTTTTTGTTTCTTTTGGAGAGTTGTCTCATTGGCAATCATACCACATCTTCTTTTATACTTATTTACAAAATACAAAAATAGTACATATGTATCATTTGTTTGAGCATTTGAGCGAAATATTGCCTTTGGGAATTACACAACATCTTTTGCATTTAGCATTTACATTTAGAAGTGCTACTCCTCCTCTTTGTATTTACATGAAAGAGAACCCTGACTATCAATTTTTCAAAAGCTTTTTTTACTGGTTCATATAGTGAAAAGTGAAGCTCAGAAACTGTTGCAGCAAAAAAAGATGTGTCTTTAACACCTTCAAATATTTAATTTCTCGACAAAATATCCTTTAAATAAGTGAATATAAATGTCTCTGTTAAGGCCTAGCCAGGTCCATACAACCAGCTATATAATGAGATATACTGTCAGTACTGTATTGGTGGACCGGGCTGATTTTCAGATTTCATTTACTGTTATCTGTTATTGTCCCTTTTCAATTCCTTGTTATCTGTTTTAAGCCAAATCAATTTACTGTTTTGCTGTTATTGGAACCCCCTTCCCCCCACACATACTTTGGATTTCTTTATTTTTTGCAAATACAGCCATGACTACGCATCCCCTTCCCAAGGAGTTTCCAATTTTACATATTTATTCTGCATACACATTTTTTGTAACATTTTATAGCTCATCAGTTTTAGTTAAACTTAGAAACTTAAATTGTTCATCACTTTCTTTTTTAAAAGGTCTTTTAACATTCTGTTGTGAAAAGAACGATTAAATTTTGTTACATATACTGCACATGTATTTCGAGCAAATCTGAAATTATTTTCTCTATTTTAAACATTATCACAAAGCCACTCAAATAAAATTCAGTCGATGTTGAAAATATATGTTCAATCATATATATATATGAAAGTCGTCAAGTGACTTTATTATACACATATCGCTGGCCATTTGAACGACATGTCTTAATGTAGTGTTTTTAAAACTTCTAAAAATATATTGACAGACATATATAATATATCTATTATTATAATTTGGGATAATTCTTTTTATATTTTATATGACTTATATCAAAAAGGTATACCATTAATAATACTATGCTTAAGTTAATGGTGAAAATAGTCCAGTTACCATAAAATACTTCTGAAACATTCAAAATATTTTGAATAACATTGAAAATATTAGTCGCAATTCATTTTTGAGATTTTTTGATCAGCTTGTTTTATTTATAATTTAAAGTTGATATATAGTATGTAAGTGTTAATGCATCATATTGTGTTGAAGTAATTTTATGATTGATTATTGTGAAATTTTTAATTTCAATACTTTATTCAGTATATTGAATACAGGTTTAATTTTAAGTTGATGTTCAAATTTAATCTTTTTTTAAAAACATTTCCTAAATCGATAAAATTCAGTTAATAGATACAAAGAACAGGTCTAGGTTGGTTAAGACTTGGTCGAGTATGGTTCATACAAGGTCGAGTATGATTCAGACTAGGTCGAGTATGGTTCAGACTAGGTCGAGTATGGTTCAGACTAGGTCGAGCATGGTTCAGACTATTAAGTATGGTTCAGACTACAGTCGAGTATCATCAAGTACATTTCAGACCAAGTAAGACTGGTCGAGTAAAAAACAGTACAGTCGATTAAAGATATAGGCCATTTCAGACTTTTACTGGTTTGTAGTGATAGTAGTCTACTGTTTACAAACTGTGACTTAGTTGGAGAGTTGTCTCATTGGCACTCATACCGCATATATATATCTAATAACTCATGAATAGTAACAGTGAAGCCACACAATATCGTACGTGATCTGTCACAGTGTTTTGAGGTAATAAGCATTGCGTATATGTTTTATAACATTTGATTGAGGCAAACTAAAGTTAGGAGAACGGAAACTATGTGTGTGGACATACGCAACACAAAAGTTCCGACTACTGGTGATACCAAAGGTTTAACCTCTAGTACTGACATCAACCCCTACACAATTTTGATTTCTTTATTTTTTGGGCGAATAAAGCCATGATTATGCGTCCCCTTCACAAGGAATGTCAAATTTTACAAATTTATTTTATAGCTTTTCAGTTCTGTTTTTACTTTCTCTTTTAAATGTCTTAACATTCTATTTGGACAGAACGATTAGTTACATATGAATACTTCACATGTATTTCTAGAAAATCTGTGTTTTAAACATTTTTACAAAGCTTATAAAATAAAAAATTCAGTGGAGATTGAAAATTAATGTTCAATCAAATATATATGCAAGTTGTCAATTGAACGACATTTCATAATTTGATGTTTATTAAACTTATAGAACAATACACTCTTGGTTAAGGGACGACATCAAAAGTTCATGGTAGGATAACAAACTTATCTGAGCGATACTGATGAGTCTTGTGTAGTCGACGAAACGCGCGTTTAGCGTATTAAATTATAATCCTGGTACCTTTGATAACTATGGACATACATGCACAACAAAGGTACACATCACTGATATAAGAGATGCATCTGTACAATACATGACGTGTGGGTAATCGTATATTTGAAAGAGATAAAAATATAAACACAGAATTGATATCAGTTTTTTAATTCATTACCCCCAGAGCGCCTCTGTAATACTACTATAAATGATTATGTGTTTAAGATGTATCGTCGTCGTGGATTTTTGCAATAGCGAATAAGTGGCAACAGATATTTCGCGATTTGAAATCTTTCTTCTTCTCTTTTAAATAATGCCGTTGTTGCATGGTTTGTGAATGAACTAAATCAAAATAACTTTAAGAACTATGTTTCAGACACTTATATTTAAGAAGAAGTAAGTCATGGGGCTTGAATATATCGTGATTTTACCACAGGTTGGCCCTTTATGCAAAATATTTTACCCCTGAGCGATAGGGTAGAATATTTTGCATAAAGGGCTAACCCGTGGTAAAATCACGATATATTCAAGCCCCCATGAATTATTTCGATTCTAATAGGACATATACAGCAATTCTTTTGGATCAAAGCGCTCTAAGTGAAGGCAATATTTGCCGTTCCCATAAATAAACGCACTATTAAATTGACGTAAAAGAACAGAGCAAACTGGATAAGTGACATGATTAAACTATTTAAAATAACGTATTTAGATAGGTTTTGGATGATTGTAAATGATATGTTTACTTATTTGTTTTATATGTTTACAAACAATGGCTTATATAACACATTTTAGCATCGTTTGTTTACGTTTCCTTGTGATTATTTTCGGTTTCACAAGCGTGTATTTTCCCCTAAAATGCTTATTTTCTGACGTCATCGTTTTATGACGTCGGTAAGCTCATTCATAAAAAAGCATATGAAGATGGAGTACGATCGGAAGAGCCCAAGCAATTTATTCATATTTTACCACGGGTGTGTACTCAGAGCGTTTGAAGGACGGCATGTTAGAATAAACAATATTGTAAAAAGAAAAGAAGTTTATGCACATTACAATTTAGAAAAAAACACCTTGTCAACTCACATTTTCTTTCTTTTAATTCAGAAAGAGTGTCTTGGTCTTTTTAAAGTTTTATTTTCGGCAGCTTTTATTTTAATTTCATTATTTTATATTCCCAAATATGAAAAAAAGATTAGTTGAAGCACCCTAATATAATTTTACAAGGTCTCGCCTTTTCCACGATTCCCATATAAACTTATATTGGTAAGATAACATGTGTGTCCTAGATAATAATTCCTGAATTCTGCAATATCTGTATTTTGGCTCTTTCATATATTTTAAGGTTGAATGAGTGGCAAATTGTATATTTTTTATGTAATTGAGAATATTTGTTTTTAGAAGTTCTTCTATAACTTCGAATTCACACCCTTCACAGTTTATAGTCAATAGATCAAGTTGTTTTTCACAACTAAAACCTAACCGTATAAAAATCTGAGTAATGTTGAAGATCTGGATTGTTGTATTCTTATTTGATGTTTGTTTTATAAAAACTGACGAGCCTTCACCATTCGGTCCACTGATAGATATATCTAATTTGGCATTTTGTTTACCAACACCAAACTGATAAACTTCAACCATATGTTCCGATGAAAATGTTTTTACTAAATGGTCATAGTATCGCTTTAACGGCTCTAAAATGATATAACGCTTTGGTTTAAATAACGAAATGATATGACTTGCATCTATTCCAGTATTGCCACCAATGTCCAGCACTGAACTTCTATCATTAAGGAACGTATGGTTGTTCCAACGTATTTCAGCTTTGTTCCCTGTCCAAATTGCATTCCCTTTGTTATAATCTAATAAATAATTACTAACACAAATTGCAAGTCGCTTCTTCTCGCGGTCTGTTAGAGACAGTACATCGGCACGTTTCATCTGTATTTTCTGACAGTCATGTAAATAATTTCCATGCGATCCTTGGTCAGATAATTTTTGTAGACGAGAACGAATTGTTACAGACAGAGATTGTGGTGATTTAGACTGATGATTTTTTGTATCAATTTTGTGATCTGTACGTTGTTCAAGCTGTGTAGATTCCAGCGTCATCATCGAATCCTTTGTTGAAGTTTGTGTTGTTGACTTTGTTTGGAATGCAGATTCGGACTGTCTTCTTTGAAGTGTTTTGTTTTCGACGAACATAAATTTGCTAATCAATGACGTGAGAACCATTAAGATACACACATTGAGTAGGAATAAGAATGTCTTTGACATTGTCATGAAGACGAAGAACAAACTGTCAATATATCAATTAATACTACTAAATGTAAAACTCATCCAATATTTATATAAAATGGTTATACATTCACCTATGTTGCAGTAGATGATATTAGCTGTCTTCTCTTTGACGAAACTGTTTCCTATATGATTTGTCAAATTATTTTTGTTCACTAAACTATGATTGAAATCGATCGTATTAACTCCTCCCCTTTATAATTAAGATGGTGTACGTATGGAACAGCAGCTGCGTGCAGTCAATGCTTCATATGAATACGCAAATAAAAAATAAGCAGGGTAATATTTTAAGGTACTAGTAGTATGGAGGTATAAAAAACTATGAAAAAAATGAAGTTTTATATATTTTTGTTTTGAAGCTACAGTTTGTGCAAAATCTGATGCAATTTGTAAAGATTATGTAGAGAAAAGTAATTTCACCTTTTTTTTTAAATTTTACGACAATGAATTGAATCAAGTTAACATTTATTCATTTACAACGATTGACAAAGGCAGAAGTGTGTAAACTAAACATAACAAACAGGCCAGAGTAGATATTTTCTCTTGTTATTTTTACAAATTCGATCCGGATTCTTTGTCCCCCTCCTCCTGATACTCAAAAGTAAAATCACAAAAGAAAATCCCAGGATTATTCAAAACGGAAAGTCCCTATTAAAAGGCAAAATCAATCGATAAAACAGATCAAACTAATAAATAACAACTGTCATATTCCTGACTTGGTACAGGCATTTTCTTATATAGAAAATTATCGACTGAACCTTGTTTTATAGCTAGCTTTACTTCTCAATTGTATGCGATACTCATTCCAAAGTTCAACTAAAATCAGGAAAGTTTACATATTGTAACACAGGGAAATGTTCCTCCATAACAATTAGGTTATACATATAAAATTTCCTGTAAAAATCACAATTTAGGCATGATGAGCAAAATAATCTCCTCTTATTTTTCTTTTTAAGGAACTTCTCATTATTTAAATGAAATGCATTTAACTTCCTACTAGTATATAAAACAATTAAGTTACATAGTCAAACACAGGTAAGGAAGAATAAAAAAAAAGATAAAGCCATGTGAGAGCCAAAATATCCAGTCAAAGACTCAAATTTGTGATGAGGAAAACGTCCTATTTAAAGAACCTATATCTTGTACAGATTGAGTTATTTTTTTTTATAAGAATAGGCAATGATTTATAAAAGTGTTGGCCGCTATATACTTATTGATTTTTTGAATATGGAAAATATCTCTGATTAAAGTAAATTCAATTAGAACTAATTTAACGAATGATATTAACTTTCTCAAACTAATTATGCCTCAATCATCAATAAATACACACTTTACAACAGTTAGATTCGATCGTATTGACTCCTCCCCTTTATAATTAAGATGATGTATAAAATGAACAGCAGCTGCATACATTCAATGTTTTATATTAAATTCGTAAATTAAAAGTAAACATTGTAAACAATTATGGAGGTATAAAAAATAGACTTAACTTTGAACTATGTTATTTCATGTGTGTACCATCAGAGTGTTGTCTCCTTTCTTAATTTTCACATCACTTTCTATTATAATTGCTAAGCCTTGATCGAAAAATCTTTTGGTGGTCTATGATTGTCTATCGGTCCCTTAAATATTTCACAAGAATTCAAATCAATACTTTGTGTATAGAAAACTTAACTACGTATATCTTATTTATGCGACATTGATACGGTTTCACTAACATCAATTTATAAAGCTCCACATGCATGCATCAATGCATATAGTTTCACGTTCAAACACCTATATAGTTCCAGAAACATGTACCAATGCGTAGTTTCCCGTTCAACAATTTATAAAGTGCCAGTTGTTGAAAGATACGGGCTGTGTTCATCTCATATATTTTATGATGGTATGATACTAAACCTCTAACGGTAGGAATTGTACTTGATATTCATATGATGAAGACATAATCTTTCAATCAGTTTAATTGAGGTCTGGAGCTGGTATTTCAGTAACTGCTAGTAGTCCTTTGTTAATTTATGTATTATTGTCATTTTCTTTAGTTTATTTTGTTTCCTATATATTCTGACGTCGTACTCGGACTTCTTTTGAACTGAGTTTTACTGCAAGCATTGATGTCTGTTTGCATTTTTCTATATTGGCTAGATATATAGGGGAGGGTTGAAATCTCACAAACCATGTTAACACCGGCCGCATTTTTGCGCCTGTCCCAAGTCGGGTGACTCTGGCCTTTGTTAGTCGTGTGTGCACGCTAAGACTCCTTCGTCTTGCAATAATATTAATAGATTTGACTTTTCTACACTTTACACAGGTATTCCCCATTCCAAACTAAAAGACACATTGACAGAATTGGTATTGATTAGATTCATAAAAAAAGAATGGCCAACGTAGATACAAGTATCTTGTCTTAGGGAGGGGTAAATCCTTCTTTGTAAAGGATCACATTGATTCTAACCAAAAAATCTCTGAAACTTACATGATCAAGATGCTTGATTGTTTGATTGACAACTTATTTGTTACGTTTGGAGAACGTGTTTTTCCAACAGACTGTATGCATTGATTCCAATGTGAACCTATTGCGCCCCTCTTCTTGTCGACTTGTTTCTTTATTGTTATAAGGCTGACTTCATACATCTTCTTAGAACTTCTTAGGATGACAAATAAGAAGTAAGCAATATCCTTTAACTTTACTTTCCGCTATATAGATCATGTTCTCTCACTAAATAATTCAACATTTGGTGACTACAATGTATGTTGAACTTGAGATAAGGGATAAAACAGATACAGTTAAGCCTGCCTCATATCTTGACTGGCATCTAGAAATTGACATCGAGGATTGGTTGAAAACAAAACTTTCCGACAAACGAGATTATTTCAGCTTCCAAAATGTGAACTTTCAATTTCTATTTAGCAACATTTCAGCAGCGCCAGCATACGGAGTCTTTCAAAATTGATACGATATTCTTGCGCTTGTATTTCTATCATGATTTCCTTGATAGAGGGTTGGTACTCACAAGGAAGCTATCAAACCAGGAGTTCCAAATGGTGAAGTTGAAATCTTCACTTCGTAAATTTTACGGACGCAATCACAAGTTGGTTGACTGTTATGATATAACCGTTTCACATATGATATCGGATATGTTTCTTACGCCGTAACTACTACTATCCCGTTCCCTTTTCATGTGTGTGACCTACCGAATTAGACTATTTACCGGCTTTGTAATAACAGAAGCAACACGATGGATGGAACACGTGAAGCAGGATCTGCTTACACTTCCGGAGCACCTGAGATCACCCCCCAGTTTTTGGTGGGGTTCGTGATGCTAAGTCTTTACCTTTCAAGGCCGTAGCAAGGGTCTTTCAAATAGCGAGGCAAGCGCATTTTCGCCGAGCGGAGCGAGACGAAAAAAAATTTGGCAGGGGGGTCTGGGAAGCTCTGGGGTAAATGGTGCAAAATCCTGCTATCTGGGTGTTTCCTGGGCCTATATTAGTGATATCGATCATATGGGTTTCAGGTGCCATAAAAGTGATAAAACATTTTTTTTCTTGAGGGGGGGGGGATATGGTTACTTATGTGTAAAATGAATAAATTGGAACCTTTTTATCTGGTAAATAATAAATGTGGTACTGTTTGCAAATGCACGGTTATGTGCATTTTTATGTCATATGTAGATATTATCGGCGATTATGGCAAATAGAAAAACTGTCAGAGAAAAAAGATAATTAAAAGACAAGACTTGTGGTCATTAAACTGTTTCTTCCAAAAATCAAAATTTCACACATTTATAAGGGCCTATAGTTCATTAAGTGCAATCTTCTAGTCAAATGTCAGCTTTCCAATCCGTCTGTGTCCAGTTCTATCGAATCTAAGTAGAATATCCTCCCGTGAAACATCCTTGTCCCTGTGAGTGTGAAGCATTGACAGTCCACAAAGGCGTTCCTCGCCCATTGTGGATCTTTCCCACGTCTTCAGTCTACAAAGTCCTGAAAAGGATCTTTCACAACAAACGCTGGAAACAGGCATTGTCAACAGTAGCACAAATATCCGTCTGATATTTGGATAAAAGTCTTGATGTGCCTGTTTCAAAGAAGATTTGAGTGTACCTGGTAATTTGGCCTTAGGGATGTCAGAAAATTTAACCTTCCACCTTGTCACTTCTTGTTCCCATGTATTTACATCTGAAAGATCCGGGGAATAAACTTTAAGCAATTCGTCTTGTATGGTATCATTAAGCTTTGCGTTTCATGACCTATTGATAATTATTGATTCGGATACTGACACTGACACTGATAAAATTCGGACACGATTAGAATTTTCGGGATATTCAGAATTCAATCAATTAATTTACCGGGCTATATACGATGCTTGTTCAAATAACGTACCCTTCGTCTTTTAGGATTAGTTTTGGTCATCGCTCATTATTTGGATATATAAATGATTTTTTTAAACACATCAATACCATACTTGGTCATTTTTTTAGTGAGACATTTGCCTCACTTGCCTCAATGGATGCTACGGTCTTGCCTTTCTATGTTGTTTCTTGTGAAATGTTATTTGTCTGTTTGTCTTTTTCATTTTTAGCCATTACGTTGTCCGTTTATTGTCGATTTATGAGTTTGACTATTCCTCTGGTATCTTTCGCTCATCTTTTAAGTTTAGTTCATTTATATATTTCAGAGTTTAGTATGACGTCCATTATCACTGAACTATGTATACATTTTAGTTTAGGGGCCGACTGAAGCACGCCTCTGGAGGCGGGATTTTCTCGCTGTGTCGAAGACCCATAGGTGGCCTTCGGCTGTTTTCTGCTTTTTGGTCAGGTTGTTGTCTCTTTGACACATTCCAATTTTCATTCACAATTTTACCACATTAATGCTTCAATGCGCTCATCTGATATTTTAAAGTACATCAATTTATATAGTTTTCCAAGCATGCATCAACGTATATAGTTTTACATACACCAATTTATACAGTTTCACATACACCAATTTATACAGTTCCACATACATGCTTCAATGCAGATTGTTTCCCGTGCAACAATTTGGTATAGCTTCAAGTGCATCAGTTGACTTAAGCCTTGGAAGTAACAAACTTGAAAGTAGGTGGATGAAAACAAGACAAAATAACTGATTTTTAATTGTTCGTTCTACTGTCGACATACAGACATACCGTTGTATATGGACTCATCAATGATCTTCAACGCAAGAATCAAATAAGAACGTATACTATTGGTATATTTTTTAATTTTTTGAATTTTTAATTACGTATTCAGCTTGAAAATAAATATCGATATGCTTGGGTTCGTTTTATATTCAAGACATGATAATGAAGGTGCACAAGTAGAAATAGTTTTTAATATTTTCAAAACACATATATCAGTGCTTGCTAATAAACTATTATTAATTAACTACACTGTTATTGGACTTATATGAACTGCCTATGCAATATAATGTGTAAACTCGGCCAATACAGAATAACTCGGCCAATATAGATTTTTGTCTGTATTGGCTGAGTTATTCTATATTGGCCGAGTTATTCTATATTGGCCGAGTTGACACAAGTGCAGGATTTCGGAACGTCTCTAGTTTTAACATCGAAAGTCACGATAAACACAAACTGAAAGTAACGCAGTCGTCGAGTAGATTATCACAAAGTTCATTTCTTGACGACCTCATAATTTCACGATTGTACACATCGATTTTAAATTAGTTTCTGCATAACACATGCAATGGCAGTACCTTTCCAATTACTATTTATGTGTTGCGTCTAAATTTAAGTTGTAACACTTTATAGTGACTGAAAAGGGTAGAAAAAATCATCAGATGAGAAAATGCTGAAGACACCTGGAAACAGCACCAGATCATGTATTGCATCTAATAAAAAGAAACAAACTGAGATTTGGATAGTTCCACTTCAAGGTAAAAATATTTTTGAAATTTCTCTTTTGAAATGAAATTAAAAGAAATATTGTAACACTGTAGTTAATTAATAAAGATACTATTACGTGTATTTTTGTATTGGCCTTGTTATGTGTCCTCGGCCAGCTGTATTGGCCTTCGGCTTTGCCTCAGGCCAATACAGCAAACCTCGGACCAATAACAAGGCCAATACAGTAATACTTACGTAATAATATCATAGTATTATGTGGGCATTATGTTATGAATAGCAATTGTTATTAGTTTCTAGTTTATAAGACGTTTGGTAATTAAGAAATATCTTGGTTGTACGACATTTTTAAATCATGTTTTGTTCTGAAAACAATCCTTAGAAGATCGAATAATGAAAAAAAATGATGATTGATTGATTGTTGTTGTATTAACGCTACTTTTAAGTGCCACTTTTGGGCCATTTCGTCAGGGCCGTAAATTACATGGAGGCATGTAGGCAGTTGCCTCCTATTGCAGGTTGACAAAAAAAAAAAAAAAAAAAAAAATGGTTTACATCATTCTTTATTGTAAAAGCACTGGTTGTTATAGTTTAACCAACAAGGTGATTAATCATAATGGCAGGGTGAGTTCGATATTTAGAACTGGTAAATATCGCTAAACGGTAATCAACTCCCCTGTAGTTCTACCCAAATATAAAACAAATACTATTGCTTAGCCTTGTCAGTTGTGTCTTGCAGTTGTGAGGTATCGTTTTCTGCGCTACGGCGCCTTTAAACATAGAAGAGGTCAACAATGACGAAGTTGAAATAGCTCGATTTGGACTGCCAAAAAAGCAGGATAAACCACAAAAAAAAAATATCAACTTCAGGGGGGGCTTTCATTTAAATTTCGCAAATTGTTTCCCTTAAACTAAGTAAAAATAGCTTGTGAAGAGTCATAAAGCAGGAAAAAGCGTAAAAAAAATCTTACTTTAACGGCACACCTAATCTAGTATAAATAAAAATGAAGATGTGGTATAATTGCCAATGAGACAACTCTCCACAAGAGACAAAATGACAAAGAAATTAACAACTATAGGTCACCGTACGGCCTTCAACAATGAGCAAAGCCCATACCGCATAGTCAATTATAAAAGGCCCCGAAATGACAAATGTAAAACAATTCAAACGGGAAAACTAACCGGCCTAATTTATGTGCAAAACAATGAACGAAAAACAAATGTGTTACACATCACCAAATCAAAACCACTGAATTACATGCTCCTGGCTTGGGACAGGCACATACATACAGAATGTGTCGGGGTTAAACATGTAAGCGGGATCCCAACCCTCCCCTAACTCTGCTTTATAACTGTATTCAATATTTGCCAGGTGCTTATTCATGAAATGTAACAAAAATCTAACAAGTGGTGGATTCTGTGGAGGTACATTGCATACAGGGAAAATGCCCGAAACAATATCATTTTCTGCATAAAATGGTCCAAAGAAAAATGACCTCGCTTCGCTTGGCAGTCTGCCTCCCCTTACAGGTCAGGCTATTTACGGCCCCGTTCCTGAGGGCTCAAATAAAAAAGTGAAACAGACCAATTACAAAGTTGGAGAGCATCAGGACTAGCTGATTTGACCCTAACAATGAATAGAAAACAGAAAATATTCAAAAATCAAATATTTTTTTTATAATTAATTGCATAAGATAATAAAAACATGCCTTTGAAAGCAAAAGCAAAGTAATCAAATTTTATAATGATACAAAGAATGAAAAAAGATGGACTCGGTAAAAAACATAAAACTTTATCAATGAAATATAACATTCATATTCAAAGAAACATAATCCTATTTTTCAAACTGCGAATTCGACTGCTTACAGACAAAAAAATACAGCTACTTTAAAACAATATTCATATCTATACAATAGCGGATCATATAAATAGTGCATAGTCCTTAATTTGCAGCGGGTTTTGAAAATGGTATTCAATATTGTTGATATCTTTTAAAAGTTGAAGTGAATTGAACATAGTAATTTAAATATAAACAACTAATACTGAAAAATAATTTAAAAAAAAACAACACCACAAAATATATCCCGAAGGACAAAAGGGTTTAGGCAATACTAAATTAAAAGCAGTCAACAAAAGAACATCCTCTCTCTCTCTCATTCATATACATGTAACTATATTTTGGACGGACGTGGAAGTGAAACTTGTCATCCTTGATAAGTCAAACACAGCTAATCAAATGAAGTGCAATGTGTTATCCACATTATAGAATTCACACGTGTGCATCTATGTTTTTACGTTGGTTATATATCATAAGTTATATGGTTCGCTACTGACACCCTACGGATCCATAGAGGGTTAGTAAAATCCATAGGGGGTGAGGCCGGAGTCCGAGTCCTTATGGATTTTATTCACCCTCTATGGATCCGTAGGGGGTCAGTAGTTAACCGTATAACGAATTTATCGCACGCTAGACTTTTTCTGTTGCGTTTTGTTGAAAATAAACAACGAAACACCACAACATTAATAGATGACGTCACCATTAACGAGTCATGAACCCCCTATGAAATTTACTAAACACCTACGATCTCATAGGGGGTCACCACGTGACGGCTTTAAACCAATCACAACGTGATAATTTAATAAATATGTTTTTTCGTTGTTTATAAATATAAATATCTTTTTACGTTGTACATTATAGATTTTGAACCAAATATGTCTCTGTAAATGCGAGTTTATACAATATACAATTATAAGATCCGTTGAAAAGTTCAAAGAGATACGAATATAATAAATATATCAAATACACAATATTCATTAGTTCTCCGAATGGTTACATTACATAGACAATAACTGTTTAGTGTCTTTAAATATCAGCTGTATTTGTACGAGGCTAGGAAACAAGGTGTATGCGAGCTTTTAGCGAGCTATTACACCTGTTTCGAGCCGAGTACAAATACAGCTGATATTTAAAGACACTAAACAGTTATTGTCTTCATCCTGCAATTAATTCTGTATATTGTTTGTGTTTTGAAAGACACAAAAACACATGTTTCGCATTTATTTTTGATTTGAAATCCCTTGAGGCCCGTGTAGTAATACGATGTACAGTAATCACACAATCATTCAACTGAAGACGGGTTCGCAAAAAAGGAATCTCGAATGGTCAACAATTATAATACATCGCTCAAAGTGAATAATTATCTATTTTAACATAACAACTAATTTCAACAGTAAAAACAAATAACAAAACATTGTTCAATTTGAAACAGGAGTGTACGATTTGTCCTACGCTTCAGACTCGACATTCACTAAACATGCATGCTGAAATTGATATGGTTAGTTTTGTTTATACACAATCATACACATACAAATTTTGATATCGACGGTTGTAATCGTAGAAAAGACTGCTGTTTATTTGTGTATGTTATCAGAAAATTGTTTTTAATTCTTATTGCTCTAAAGAAATGATGGAAAAGAAAACGAACGTATAAAAGAAATCGTTAATTCGCAATTGATACGTCGTTGGAATGCGATTGCAATACACATTCTGAGGTCACGCGGGTTCATACAAAACTCAGTCCGACAGTGGGCGGAGCTTTAAAGCGATATCTGTATAGTATACAGATACAGCTTAGCGATATCTGTAGGGCTGTATCTGTATAGTAGAACACCCATTTGCAGGATAAAATGTACAAATGACGAAAATATTGCGTAAAGTTATAAAATATATCATATATGTGGTGAAATAAACAATTATTAATAAAAAACTCAATTGTGATCGAATACTTAAATGCATCATGTGGATGTCATTTCCTGGAATTATGACATACGTTTATATAAGAACACACTAGTGGAAAAATGGGACTTTTGAAACAATAATCTTAAAGAACACATGACGGTCACGCCTCTTAAATTGTGTATTGCCTACTTTGCAACCAATTATCATAATGAACAAATTCACATCTACGTCTATCATTCAATCGACAATTATTGGTTACATGTGTATCATGGACTACAACAATAAAAAGTAAAATTCAAAACGGAAAGTCCTTTATTAGTTGCAAATTTAAAAACTCAAACACATCAAACGAGTGAAAAACTACTGTCATATTCCTAACTGACTTGGTACAGGAATATATTTATGAAGAATATGGTGAATTAAACCTGGTTTTAAAGCTAGGTATAAAACCTCTTTCTTGTATGACAGTCGTATAGAATTCCACTATATTTAGGACAATGTGTGAACAAAACAAACAGATACTGATGTTAAAAAATATAAAAAAAATATGGATCAGCAGTCATAATTATTGTGTTATAATCTTAATCACAATAAAAACAAAAAAATATGTCAACAAAGAAAAACAAAATGGCATATAGAAAGAGCACATAAGCAAAAAAATGAAAGACAAGAATACAAAAAAAAAAAAATACCGTAGCACAATAGCACAGTGACAAGTAAGGTCAAGTAAATATTTTATTGGGTAGGACCTATGCGCAACAGCCTTCTATTTTATGTATGAATATTGATACTAAATGTAGGAACACTGTCATAACAACATCAATTTCTATAAAGGCCAGCTAGCTTTTTTCTATGCTTCGGCACTGTTAAAGTATATTTGCTAAAGGCATCATCAATTTCTTTTTTTAGTGGAATTCACTTGGTGAATTATCTTCATCTGAAATGTGACAAAACAGCTTATTGCAAAGGTGCACAAGTTATACAATACTTATTTGAATCTACTATTTTTTGGTTTACAATGGTTTAAAGGAAAAGAAATCCGTCTCATAGTTATCTCACAAAATCGGCCATTTAAAAGCATATGGTGTTAAATTCATTAAACATTTAAAATTAATCAATTAATCACCTTAAACTTTCCCTCATGTTGATAATATTTTTCATAATAAAACTGCTACTGCATCCTTTAGTTTTTAACAAGCATACACATACAACAAGAATGTGTCCCAAGTACACGGATGCCCCACTCGCACTATCATGTTCATTGGACCGTGCAATTGGGGTAAAAAATCTAATTTGGAATTAAAATTAGAAAGATCATATTATAGGGAACGTGTGTACTAAGTTTTAAGTTGATTGAACTTCAACTTCATCAAAAACTACCTTGACCAAAAACTTTAACCTGAAGCGGGACGGACGGACGAACGGGCCCACAGACCAGAAAACATCATATCGTAGGTGGGGCATAAAAACAACAGCACCATGCAAAACTTATACCCCTTTCTACATATTCCACGTATTTTACATCAATGTTTCCTCCCTTGAGCGTTCGTTTCTGATCAGAGATTTATTTGAAAACATTTTTGTTTTAGACTTGGGGTCTTCAACTGTAAATAGTGCTTCATCTAGATGTCTGTGATATTTAAACTGTATGTATTTACTGTATACATTCCGTCTACATGAGATCAATACGAGGCACACGATAAGCGCACATGAAGCTATGCTAGCAGCAATAAGCCCTGTGATTAAACGCGTTTTAGCATCATTATGTGACGTCTGCTTGATAGGACATTTCATTTCAACTGCATTCAGTTTTAATATATATTTTGTCTGTCTATCAAGTGAGCATGTTGATTTTTCGAGAGTCTGTCGAGTGCCACTTTGTTGTAACAGTTTACTTGTTTGTATCCAAATTAAATCACACGAGCAGGAAAAATTGTTTTGGCCTATTTGTAATATTTTCAAATGGTTCCAGTTAAGCATATTCTCATGTAAGGTCTGAAGAGCATTGCCCTCGAGGAAAATGGTTTGCAGATTGTATGAATCAGGAAATGCATCTATTGAAATGTCCCGAAGTTTTTTGTTGCCTGTCATAAACAATTGCGTTAGTGCCATAAGACCAGCAAATCCTTTTGATTCAATGGATTCCAAATCTTTAATGCGTGACAAGTGCAAACTCTTAAGACGACGAAGTGAGCCAAAAGCAGACGAGCGCACGGATTTAAATAAGTTCATGCTGAGGTCAAGATAAATCAAAGAAGGTATAGAATTTATTGTTGTTGGAACATCTTCAAATGTGTTGTTGGCCATATGAAGATACTCTAGGTTTAATGACAGAACAGTCGAATTTCCTGCTGGAATACTAAATCCTTGAGGGTGAATCGCTTTGATTGTATTACCTGATAAATGTAATTTCTTTAACGTCGAACAACTTTTAAATGAATATTCATCTATTGCTGATATCGTATTATTGTTCATCAATAAAAAATCTAATCTGGGAGTTCGAGAGAAAAATGAAGTCGGCACTGCAGATAAACGATTGTTTTGAATATAAAAATCCTTAAGTGATGGAAGAATACTAAATGAATTTTCACGTATTGATGAAAGAAAATTGCTATCTAAATCTATTAATTCAAGATTAGGAAGACTTGTGAAGGCATTGTCTTCTATGTGTTCTATTTTATTATGACCTAGATACAAGTTTTTTAGGTTCAAATCAACAAAAATCCCAGGTTTAATCACAGTTAGTATGTTGTTGTTTATTCTCAAATCAGTCAATTTTGTCAAAAGTCTAAATGCACCTTCTTCGACTTTCGATATATTGTTGAATTCCAAATGTAACGAAGTTAAATTTGTGAAATTCCTAAAGCTCTCACTCTGAAGAGTCTCAATAGCGTTGTCGGATAGATCAAGGAGTTGAATAGTTGCTGAACTGGCACCGAAATCTGGAATGACTTTAAGTTTCCTAGACCTACAGTCAGCAGTGTTACTCTTCCAATCACAGCTACAGTTGTTTGCACATGTTTCGTTTTCACCTAATGCCAGCAGTCCATAAAATAGCATGAATTTAATTGAGATGAGTGCAATAAGGTTAGCCATTCTTTATTCCTGAAAAAAAAAATATATATATATATATATATGTAAACAAAGATTGTACACATCGACAAATCGACATGTGATTAGTGAAGCCTTTTCCAACTGACTTTTATTATTTGTTCTTATGTTGAACTGTTAAACCACTGTCCCAGGTTAGGGGGAAGATTGGGATCTCGCTAACATGTTTAATCCCGTCACATTCAGTATGTGTGTGCCTGTCCTAAATCAGTAGCCTGTAATTCAGTAGTTGCATAGTTTGGTATTAATATTGATTCACTCATAGGGTCTTTGTATCGGAAATTAACACATTTATTGTAAAACAAGTTGTTGGCATGATACGGGTTATTTTGTTTTTATCTATATCTTCTATGATAGTATGATACTAAACCCCTTACCGCTGGGATTGTACTTGATTTTCATATGATGAATACATAATCTTTCAACTAGCTTAATTGATATCTGGAGCTGGCATGTGAGTAACTGCTACTATTTCTTTGTTCATTTATGTATCATTGTCATTTTGCTGAGTTTCTTAAGGGACTTTCCCTGGTTTCTTTTGTTACTTTTCTGACATCGGACTTGGACTTCTTTTAAACTAAGTTTTACTTTGCGTATTGCTATGTGTTCCTTTATTCTACATAGGCTAGAGGTATAGCGGAGGTTTGAGACCTCAGAAAACATATTAAACCCCGTTGCATTTTTGCGCATGTCCCAAGTCAGGCTTGGGAGCCTCTGGACTTGATAGTCTTGTATGTTTTCTAATTTTAGTTCATTTATATGATTTGAAGTTTAGTGTGACGTCCATTTTTACTGAACTAGTACACATTTTATTAAGGGGCCAGCTGAGGACCACCTCCGGGTGCAGGATTTTCTCGCTGCGTTGAAGACCCATTGGTGGCCTTCAGCTGTTGTTTTCTCTTTCGTCGGGTTGTTATCTCTTTGAAATATTCCTCATTTCCAATCTCAATTTTATTGTTTTTCGTTCATTTTTGTACATCAATGAGGCCGTTAGTTTTCTCGTTTGAATAGTTTTACATTTGTGATTTCGGTGTCTTTTATAGCTGACCATGTGGTATAGGCATTGCTCATTAGATATATGGTGTGGAGATAATTGTACTATGACTATTAAAGGGGCACTAGCTGTCAAATTCATGGTCATCGATTTGACTCAAGTTTTCATATTTTATTTATAACAATGTAAAACATTTATCCAAACTATCAAAAGTGTGAAAAAAACAGTTTACAGAGCATAGAGTAAATAATATGTAGTTTCGTTTCGTGTGTATTTTAGTCTAGACTCCATCTAATTACTAGTATATATCGAGTTGACCTCAGATGACCATATAAGCGATGTAAACATAAATATATACTAATGATTAGATATAAATAGATTAAGCCAACACGTGCATTTGAATTTTTATAGGTCTGTTTAATTTTATTTTATAGATTAAAAATACATGTTTCTCGTCGTTTTTATATGTAGAAGAAAGATGTTAAGTGGATCGAATCAGTCATTAAATGATTTACCTTTGTTTCACTTTCAATGTTGACATTCCTGTCCTTTAAATAAACAGTAGACGTACAAAGCATGCGTTGTCCATCTCTAGTTAAGAGGTTAAATTGAAGTTCACTTGAATACGGATTTAATGAGGTCGGCTTATTCACTTGCAAGTGAATGATTTATTATCAATATTATTTAACTCAACTTGACAAAATTGAACCATTTTGGCTGCTAAAAGCGAATTATTATTACACTTTTTCACTTTTATTATTGATTGAACATACTTTAGATTTTGATACATCTCGTAGTTAGTGCCCCTTTAATTAAAAAAAGGTGTAATATTGTGCATTTTAGAACACCTTCTGTTAATAAGTCACATGTTGAATTTAAATGTGGGAATGATAGCATTGAATATTCTACTACTTATACATATGAAGGTTTAGTTATAAGTGAATTTTTATAATAATTGTTTTTTCTTAATGTTTATCACTATGCAGCACACAATTTGACTAAAGATGTTACCAACATTTCTCTATAATAACCGTCATTGGGGTACAACTGCATTATTCATTAAACTAAATCATTGCGTGGCATCCTTAAATTTTCTAAATTTTCTATATGAATAAGTCATTGCATGGGTTATTGAGTAACTATTCCATGGACAGAAGAAACGTTTCGGAAGATGATTCGATAAGTTTTGTGACAATTATCATGTTGTACATGTTATCCACGTGCTCCATATCCATACTTTTGTTGTTGATTGTTTACTTAGGCGACAATCCGTAAAATTCGGATTCAAAACACGACAATTAATTAGCTGCCATATTTTCACGTCACAACACACCGAGTGAAATATATTTTTTGGACGATCATACGATATATATGGATCGATGCTTAAAATAACTTAATATAAAGGTTAAAAGCATGCACAGAAGATTAAGCTTATGCTATATACATGTACATGCATTGGTTCAATAATTGGATTAACATCATTTTTACTGGTCACTCATTTCACATGACTTAAAGGACATTTTTTTTGGTCTTATTACCTTTGAAATGCAAAAAACTGCCATTTCAGAACGATTTTACTCGAATTCGTTTTTACAGAAAACATATAATTAAATGTATTTGATGCAAGCGATGAGTACCTATATACTAAAGCTCTTATATGATAAATACTAAAATGAAACAATGATTTTAGACTCCCCATAAAATACAACTCAATAAAAATAGTTTAACTTGAAACTTTTATACTAAATCCACTTGAACATGATATTGACAGACCTCGATAAACCAAGTAATGACGTCTTCTGGGCCTACTATCTACTGGTCCCTGGTCTCATAATAGCAAAATATCAGACCTCGATAAACCAAGTAATGACGTATCCTGGGCCTACTATCTACTGGTGCTTGGTGTCATAATAGCAAAATATCAGACTTCGATAAACCAAATAATGACTATTCTGGGCCTAATATCTACTGGTCCATGGTGTCATAATAGCAAAATATCAGACCTCGATAACCAAGTTATGACGTATTCTGGGCCTACTATCTACAGGTCCCGTTGTCATAATAGCAAAATATCAGACCTCGATAAACCAAATAATGACGTTTCCTGGGCCTAATATCTGCTGGTCCCTGATGTCATAATAGCAAAATATCAGACCTCGATAACCAAATAATGACGTATTCTGGGCCTAATATCAACTTGTCCCTGGTGTCATAATAGCAAAATATCAGACCTGGATAACCAAATAATGACGTATTCTGGGCCTACTATTTACTGGTCCCTGGTGTCATAATTATTATATTATAGCAAAATATCAGACCTCGATAAACCAAATTATGACGTATTCTGGGCCTACTATCTACTGGTCCTTGGTGTCATTATAACAAAATATCAGACCTCAATAAACCTTATAATGACGTAATCTGGGCCTACTATCTACTGGTCCCTGGTGTCATAATTGTCAATTCAGAGACAAACCAAGGAAATAAGTTTCATCAGATGTTCTGAAAAATTGTGACAAGTCATTTAATAGGTGTCATAAAAGACATGCAAAGGTAGAATAACTTGTAAAGGTAGAATAACAACTGATATGGAACACAAAACAATTATCAAAACTTTGAACAATCGCAACCATGGGGTAAACCAGCAGAAAATATAATCTCAAAAACTCATTGAAAGGTATACTTATGGTTTTATGATGACTTATTTCTGAGGAATATGTTTTGACTAACAAGAACTTTATCAAAAGTGTTGGGTTTTTTTAACATTTTTTTTATTAAAACCTGTATAATGCGTTTTTACCTGTAATATTGGGGCAAATGAAAGGTTTTATTATTGACGCAAATGAAATATAGTTTGTTGCGCAAATGAAAGATTTTTTGGCACAAATGAAATGCCAATTGGCGCAAAAGCAAAGCACCGGTCATAATACCAAAATATCAGACCTCGAAAACCATATAATAACGTATTCTGAGCCTACTATCTACTGGTCCCTTGTGAAACCAAGTAATGACGTTTTCTGGGGATACTATCTACTGGTTCCTGGTGTTATAATAGCAAAATATCAGGTAACAATATACAGGAAACGCCTATTGGGATAATTTTTTACCCATGGCGTATCTTATGCAGTCGATTCAAGATGTTAGAATAAAACAATAGAACAAGTGACAGTCAGGTTACTTCAATATGTGATGTAAACAATAACAAGTACGGCTATATGCCATATCTTTACACACTTGACCTTAAATGGTCGTTACAGATGACTCATTCTATATAATTTACTTTAATCTACTTACCGATTAGACGGGAGTTAAAATTCATAACAGATAAACCCAAATATTTAATAAGTACACCTACCTTATACAGCTAAAGTGTGACTAAATACACTATTATAAGTTACATTTTCGATACTATTTTTATGAATTAACACCAGCGTGACTATCAACGCCATCTACCGGACAGGTGTCGTGAAGGTATATCGATCATCCATAAATCATATTAGTGTTAAAATGTAATATGAGGCTTTATTTTCATTTGTTTGTTATGTTAATTAGTTTTAATCGACTTTAATATCCAGTGAATGGACAAAAGGACTCGTCATTCAAAGTTAACAATTATACAACACATCATAAAAAAAAATTAAGAAGGCATTTGTATTTTACAAACCAAGGTGTTGCAAAATTTAGAAATATCCGAGTCTTCAGTTGTTATAGTTTTCTCCTGACGAAACTCACGGATGATTATAGATATGTCCTATTTTCGGTGCAAAATATAGTTAGCATGCATTTTGTGTCCGGGGATACATGGACACGTATGTATATAACTATATAAACAGATAAGCAATCAATGTCTATTATAGTGGTTACAGTAGCACAGTGTTATATAAAACTTGTGATTTAGGCGGACACACCTGGACACAACGTTACTTCTATATAAAAAATTTAAAAAATACTGACTACAGACGGACACAAGTGGACACAACGTTATTTCTATATAAAACTTATAAAATCTGCTGGCTACAGGTGGACACAGCTGGACACAGTGCTATTACTATATAAAACTTCTAGAAATGAGGGGATACAGGCGGACACAAGTGGACACAACGCAATTTCTATATAAAACTTATAAAATCTGCTGGCTACAGGTGGACACAGCTGGACACAGTGCTATTTCAATATAAAACTTCTGAATATGGGGGGCTACAGGCGGACACAAGTGGACACAACGCAATTTCTATATAAAACTTATAAAATCTGCTGGCTACAGGTGGACATAGCTGGACACAGTGCTATTACTATATAAAACTTCTAGAAATGAGGGGATACAGGCGGACACAAGTGGACACAACGCAATTTCTATATAAAACTTATAAAATCTGCTGGCTACAGGTGGACACAGCTGGACACAGTGCTATTACTATATAAAACTTCTAGAAATGAGGGGATACAGGCGGACACAAGTGGACACAACGCAATTTCTTTATAAAACTTATAAAATCTGCTGGCTACAGGTGGACACAGCTGGACACAGTGATATTACTATATAAAACTTCTAGAAATGAGGGGATACAGGCGGACACAAGTGAACACAACGCAATTTCTATATAAAACTTATAAAATCTGCTGGCTACAGGTGGACACAGCTGGACACAGTGCTATTACTATATAAAACTTCTAGAAATAAGGGGATACAGGCGGACACACGTGGACACAACGCAATTTCTATATAAAACTTATAAAATCTAGGTGGACACAGCTGGACACAGTGCTATTTCTATATAAAACTTCTAGAAATGAGGGGATACAGGCGGACACAAGTGGACACAACGCAATTTCTTTATAAAACTTATAAAATCTGCTGGCTACAGGTGGACACAGCTGGACACGGTGCTATTACTATATAAAACTTCTAGAAATGAGGGGATACAGGCGGACACAAGTGGACACAACGCAATTTCTATATAAAACTTATAAAATCTGCTGGCTACAGGTGGACACAGCTGGACACAGTGCTATTTCAATATAAAACTTCTGAATATGGGGCTACAGGCGGACACAACTGGACACAACGTTATTTCTATATAAAACTTATAAAATCTGCTGGCTACAGGTGGACACAGCTGGACACAGTGCTATTACTATATAAAACTTCTAGAAATGAGGGGATACAGGCGGACACAAGTGGACACAACGCAATTTCTATATAAAACTTATAAAATCTGCTGGCTACAGGTGGACACAGCCGGACACAGTGCTATTTCAATATAAAACTTCTGAATATGGGGGCTACAGGCGGACACAAGTGGACACAACGCAATTTCTATATAAAACTTTTAAAATCTGCTGGCTACAGGTGGACACAGCTGGACACAGTGCTATTACTATATAAAACTTCTAGAAATGAGGGGATACAGGCGGACACAAGTGGACACAACGCAATTTCTATATAAAACTTTTAAAATCTGCTGGCTACAGGTGGACACAGCTGGACACAGTGCTATTTCTATATAAAACTTCTAGAAATGAGGGGATACAGGCGGACACAAGTGAACACAACGCAATTTCTATATAAAACTTATAAAATCTGCTGGCTACAGGTGGACACAGCTGGACACAGTGCTATTACTATATAAAACTTCTGGAAATAAGGGGATACAGGCGGACACACGTGGACACAACGCAATTTCTATATAAAATTTATAAAATCTAGGTGGACACAGCTGGACACAGTGCTATTTCTATATAAAACTTCTAGAAATGAGGGGATACAGGTGGACACAAGTGGACACAACGCAATTTCTTTATAAAACTTATAAAATCTGCTGGCTACAGGTGGACACAGCTGGACACGGTGCTATTACTATAGAAAACTTCTAGAAATGAGGGGATACAGGCGGACACAAGTGGACACAACGCAATTTCTATATAAAACTTATAAAATCTGCTGGCTACAGGTGGACACAGCTGGACACAGTGCTATTTCAATATAAAACTTCTGAATATGGGGCTACAGGCGGACACAACTGGACACAACGTTATTTCTATATAAAACTTATAAAATCTGCTGGCTACAGGTGGACACAGCTGGACACAGTGCTATTACTATATAAAACTTCTAGAAATGAGGGGATACAGGCGGACACAAGTGGACACAACGCAATTTCTATATAAAACTTATAAAATCTGCTGGCTACAGGTGGACACAGCCGGACACAGTGCTATTTCAATATAAAACTTCTGAATATGGGGGCTACAGGCGGACACAAGTGGACACAACGCAATTTCTATATAAAACTTTTAAAATCTGCTGGCTACCGGTGGACACAGCTGGACACAGTGCTATTACTATATAAAACTTCTAGAAATGAGGGGATACAGGCGGACACAAGTGGACACAACGCAATTTCTATATTAAACTTATAAAATCTGCTGGCTACAGGTGGACACAGCTGGACACAGTGCTATTTCAATATAAAACTTCTGAATATGGGGGGCTACAGGCGGACACAAGTGGACACAACGCAATTTCTATATAAAACTTATAA
The DNA here is from genome assembly GCF_965363235.1 of Mytilus galloprovincialis. Lineage (NCBI taxonomy): Eukaryota > Metazoa > Mollusca > Bivalvia > Mytilida > Mytilidae > Mytilus > Mytilus galloprovincialis. The sequence goes on from NC_134840.1 coordinate 7,699,117, forward strand.
AATCTGCTGGCTACAGGTGGACACAGCTGGACACAGTGCTATTACTATATAAAACTTCTAGAAATGAGGGGATACAGGCGGACACAAGTGGACACAACGCAATTTCTATATAAAACTTATAAAATCTGCTGGCTACAGGTGGACACAGCTGGACACAGTGCTATTACTATATAAAACTTCTAGAAATGAGGGGATACAGGCGGACACAAGTGGACACAACGCAATTTCTTTATAAAACTTATAAAATCTGCTGGCTACAGGTGGACACAGCTGGACACAGTGATATTACTATATAAAACTTCTAGAAATGAGGGGATACAGGCGGACACAAGTGAACACAACGCAATTTCTATATAAAACTTATAAAATCTGCTGGCTACAGGTGGACACAGCTGGACACAGTGCTATTACTATATAAAACTTCTAGAAATAAGGGGATACAGGCGGACACAAGTGGACACAACGCAATTTCTATATAAAACTTATAAAATCTGCTGGCTACAGGTGGACACAGCTGGACACAGTGCTATTTCAATATAAAACTTCTGAATATGGGGCTACAGGCGGACACAACTGGACACAACGTTATTTCTATATAAAACTTATAAAATCTGCTGGCTACAGGTGGACACAGCTGGACACAGTGCTATTACTATATAAAACTTCTAGAAATGAGGGGATACAGGCGGACACAAGTGGACACAACGCAATTTCTATATAAAACTTATAAAATCTGCTGGCTACAGGTGGACACAGCCGGACACAGTGCTATTTCAATATAAAACTTCTGAATATGGGGGCTACAGGCGGACACAAGTGGACACAACGCAATTTCTATATAAAACTTTTAAAATCTGCTGGCTACAGGTGGACACAGCTGGACACAGTGCTATTACTATATAAAACTTCTAGAAATAAGGGGATACAGGCGGACACACGTGGACACAACGCAATTTCTATATAAAACTTATAAAATCTAGGTGGACACAGCTGGACACAGTGCTATTTCTATATAAAACTTCTAGAAATGAGGGGATACAGGCGGACACAAGTGGACACAACCCAATTTCTTTATAAAACTTATAAAATCTGCTGGCTACAGGTGGACACAGCTGGACACGGTGCTATTACTATATAAAACTTCTAGAAATGAGGGGATACAGGCGGACACAAGTGGACACAACGCAATTTCTATATAAAACTTATAAAATCTGCTGGCTACAGGTGGACACCGCTGGACACAGTGCTATTTCAATATAAAACTTCTGAATATGGGGCTACAGGCGGACACAACTGGACACAACGTTATTTCTATATAAAACTTATAAAATCTGCTGGCTACAGGTGGACACAGCTGGACACAGTGCTATTACTATATAAAACTTCTAGAAATGAGGGGATACAGGCGGACACAAGTGGACACAACGCAATTTCTATATAAAACTTATAAAATCTGCTGGCTACAGCTGGACACAGCCGGACACAGTGCTATTTCAATATAAAACTTCTGAATATGGGGGCTACAGGCGGACACAAGTGGACACAACGCAATTTCTATATAAAACTTTTAAAATCTGCTGGCTACAGGTGGACACAGCTGGACACAGTGCTATTACTATATAAAACTTCTAGAAATGAGGGGATACAGGCGGACACAAGTGGACACAACGCAATTTCTATATAAAACTTATAAAATCTGCTGGCTACAGGTGGACACAGCCGGACACAGTGCTATTTCAATATAAAACTTCTGAATATGGGGGCTACAGGCGGACACAAGTGGACACAACGCAATTTCTATATAAAACTTTTAAAATCTGCTGGCTACAGGTGGACACAGCTGGACACAGTGCTATTACTATATAAAACTTCTAGAAATGAGGGGATACAGGCGGACACAAGTGGACACAACGCAATTTCTATATAAAACTTATAAAATCTGCTGGCTACAGGTGGACACAGCTGGACACAGTGCTATTTCTATATAAAACTTCTAGAAATGAGGGGATACAGGCGGACACAAGTGGACACAACGCAATTTCTATATAAAACTTATAAAATCTGCTGGCTACAGGTGGACACACCTGGACTCAGTGCTATTACTATATAAAACTTCTAGAAATGAGGGGATACAGGCGGACACAAGTGGACACAACGCAATTTCTTTATAAAAGTTATAAAATCTGCTGGCTACAGGTGGACACAGCTTGACACAGTGCTATTTCAATATAAAACTTCTGAATATGGGGGGCTACAGGCGGACACAAGTGGACACAACGCAATTTCTATATAAAACTTTTAAAATCTGCTGGCTACAGGTGGACACAGCTGGACACAGTGTTATTACTATATAAAACTTCTAGAAATGAGGGGATACAGGCGGACACAAGTGGACACAACGCAATTTCTATATAAAACTTATAAAATCTGCTGGCTACAGGTGGACACAGCTGGACACAGTGCTATTTCAATATAGAACTTCTGAATTTGGGGGGCTACAGGCGGACACAAGTGGACACAACGCAATTTCTATATAAAACTTATAAAATCTGCTGGCTACAGGTGGACACAGCTGGACACAGTACTATTCCTATATAAAACTTCTAGAACTGGGGGGCTACAGGCGGACGCGAGTGGACACAACGTTATTTCTATATAAAACTTCTAGAAATGAGGGGATACAGGCGGATACAAGTGGACATAACGTTATTTCTATATAAAACTTTATGAAATAGGGGGATACAGGCTGACACAAGTGGACACAACGCAATTTCTATATAAAACTTATAAAATCTGCTGGCTACAGGTGGACACAGCTGGAAACAGTGCTATTTCTATATAAAAACTTTATGAAACAGGGAGATACAGGCGGACACAAGTGGACACAACGTTATTTCTAAAACATATAATATCTGCTGGCTACAGGTGGACACATCTGGACACAGTGCTATTTCTATATAAAACTTTATGAAATAGGGGGATACAGGTGTGCACAAGGGGACTCAACGTAATTTCTATATAAAAACTCTAAGAATCCGCTGACTGCAGTAAAATCATGAACATGATGCCTTCTCTGTTGTTTTTTTTTTTTATGAAACACGGGCTAAGACGGAGTTCCCAGAAAGTAGAAATCCTATTTGTAAAACAAACGAAATCCTTGTCGTCATGCATTCATTAAACTGTCATCACATTGAGGCATAAAAAAGAGGCGGAGTTCAAATCAGGGTTTAACATAAAAAAAAAATATCAGATTATACCATAGTCCAAGCTCCGCCTATCTACATGAAGTTGCAAGAACAAAGTACGTCATGATTCTTTTTAATGAATTAACATAGCAATCTTTGTATTAAACCATGGTCATGGTTTCTCAGAAACAGAAATATTAAGCAGATTATTATGTAAAACTTTATAGGAAAAATGCTGTATTATGTTACAAGTTTTAATCAGTCATGCATGAAAAGCAAGTCTGATAGTTTTTTTTTTCGGTGCATTACGTTTGCGCGCATTACCATTACATTTGCGCGCAGCTTTTGCTAACAGTTGCGCGCAGCTTTTGCTAACAGTTGCGCGCATTTTTTGGACAGGTAAACTCAGGTGAAATACAGGTCATAATACTTTATAATTTATTAATTTGTTCAATTATTTACAAGTATCAGTACCCCTTCCATTAGTCTAAGTCTCCTAAGGCACCTATTTTGAAAGAATTCAATCAATAATATTTTAGGGAAAATACAGGTCATAATACTTATTTATTTATCAATTTGTTCAATTATTTACAATTATCAGTACCCCTTCCGTTAGTCTAAGTCTCTTCTTAGTCAGGGAAAAAAAGAGATAAAGCCGCATATTTTTTTCGATTTTCATATACAATTCAACAAGTCAAAGGTGTAGACAAAAGTTTAAGAAATCTGTGACAAAGCCCATTTATCATAACTTGAACTTAATATATATATAACGGGGTTTTAAATTGATTTTAGAATTCAATATGAACAATATATAATTTGAATTAACAAACTATTTTCAAAATTAATATAATTGATAGTCATATCTATTATTAAAATACCAATAAAGTATAGTCATTTATAATTTAATCATTGTGTTAATATATATGAATTATTATTTTTACCTGAGATTACCTGTAAAATGAATGCGCGCAAATGTAATCAAAAGCTGCGCGCAAACGTAAAGTATTCTAATCCCCAAATGCGCGCAAACGTAGTGTGCCCTTTTTTTTATCCAGACGAAATCAGGAACATATATATTGTTAGATATACTGTTCCCAGTCGAAATGTATTGGGGACAGTTTAAAACTGAGAGAATCATCAATTTAAGGGCATTTAATATTTTAAATATACAATATTAGGTCAATGTCAGAAAAATATAAACTTTTTTGTACGAGGCTGATAAACTGGGGAAGGGCAAGGTTCTACCGAAACCTTCCCCAGTTTTGCGTCGAGTACAAGCAAAGTTTATATTTTTATGACATTGACCTAATATTGTTTGATACTGCAATTTAAATTAATAAATTGATAGTTTTTTTTAAATCGTAACACAAATGTCAAACTTATTTTCATCCTTTAATTGAGGGGGTCCTGATCCCAAAATCCCGGGCTTAAAAACACGCCATCCCGAGGTCCCGAATTAAAATAAATTTACATCCCGACATCCCGAAATTCAAAAAAAGAATTCCCTGATCCCGCAAGTGTCAATCCCGAAATCCCGAGCTTAAATACATAAAGCATTTAAATGAAACCGGTACATGCTGGTGTATTTCAGATACATGTTTTGTTGTAATTATTTTTGTATTTTATCTCTTAAGTTGGAGATGCGAGTTGTATTTAACAGCAACAATTCCCTTTAATTTCAGTCAATGTTAGAAATTCAGTATATGAATAGTAAATAAATATATATTGTATTTGAGTGTCACACATTGATTGATACAGTACATATATACAAATAAATTTAAGTAATATCTTTAAAATTCAATCAATGCCCAGCCAAACAGTTGACTTATGAGACACTTTAAAAACATACATGTTTACAATAAAACTGCATGTTAATTTGTTAGTTTGTATATGACTTGACCACATGTTATTTTGATTTTTGAAGATAAAAATCCTTCAATTTAGTGTTAAACAACCAACTCATTAATAAAAGTTTAGTATTTACAACCGTTATTGATATCGACTGTTAATATTAATTAGTGGCTTCTTGTGGCACATTTCACTTTGTGTAGACCTTTCACTCCCTCTTTTGGTAGGAAGCCATGGGAATGAAATACAACTTGGGCTCATTTATAAATAAAAGGAAACAATAAGCTTTCCCTTTTTGTTAAAACGGCAAATGAATTTACCACTTAAGATAATTGATTATATTCAAGTATATCAAGATTTTTTTCTATGCATACAAAAACTCCAGTTGAATTTTACCCAAACAAATTACATTGTGACTTTTTTTCTTGTGACTTTTTTCCCGTTACTTTTTTCCTAGGTATTTTATGACTTTTTTCCCCGTGACTTATTTCCGTTTACCAGCACAATGACAGCACCAACCAGCATAGAATCAGGTCATTTCTAAATTGAGAAAATGCACAATTTTTATAGATTGTGCAGGTTTCTCACCAATCATTTTTGTCGTGTGGATTTGGGTATAGAAAGCGGTCTCCAGGGGCATTTTTGTTTTATTTTTCAAGTTCAAGATTTTCTAAAAAAGGGCACTTTTGTTTTACGCGTACTGAAACAGTTTACAAGGTCACATTTTTTATTTGTTGGCATATAAAACCCATAAGAAACAAAATTTAAACAATCTCAACTGTTTCCTTCTATTTCTTATGCGACAAAACGTCAACAGTCATCATTATCGTCTTTTTTTTACATATTCACCAGAACCAGTCAGGACCAAATCACCAGTACAGAAAGTTTTCTTGCAGAACAACCTTTCTCACCGTGATGTAGACATTTTTTCGTATCGTACTCCACGCACGGAGTGTGTTACGAAAATGATTATAAAAACTTAATTTTGATAATTAGATAAATCAGTACCCACATACGATAAATGACAGAAACTGAATGGAAAACAAAGATAAATTCATTTTTCAAAATTTATCTAAATTCATTTCAAGGCCTTGCTGTTAAACTAGGTCCGAATGCATCAAGCTTCTTAATAAAAAAAATGTCCCGAAAACGAACTGATTTTTATATAAGTCGTCAACCTACGATAAATTACGATACAAAACAAAATTTGGTGAGAAATTCTCTTTGAAATTTTAATTGGGAAATAGATCGAACTTCGTAAAATTTGAAATTATATTGTATTTATTTCTCACAAATAGGCTTTCGCAATAAAGATAAGAGCTAAGTAATAGTTCGGAATTTCAATATTTCAAGAAATGGATTTATTACTGGACAAGAATTTATAGTTTAATGGATTTTTTAAAAAAATAATTAAATAAAATTTACAGGGTCACGAAAAATACCGCAAAGGACCTCCTAAGTGCACCAAGAACAAAAATGTGCAGTAAGGACCTGATGGAATGATACAACTGTCACAAAGGACATTGCATATAGTAGTAGGCTTTGTAAAATTACATAATTTCAAATCTTTTGTAAATAGAAAGTTATTTAATGTTTTATCGACACGCGCCTCAATCTGTTGATTGTCACCTGTGTAATTGATAAGAAATTCACGTTCGCTCAACCTTGACCCGGCTATAATCGAAACCTTACAATTCACTTGTATACTGATTAAACATGTATATGGTATTTCAAAATGTTCTGTGTTTGTTGTTACTATCGTGTGTATTTTGTATTTCTGTCTGTTATATTCTTTACTTCTATAGTAATAGCGTATTATCTACTCTTATTTTTTGATTTTTTTTATCCTTTTAATTTCGTTTTCTTGTTTGTAAAGTTAATTTTTTGCTGATCTCTGGTAAAGTAAGGAATCAGGGTCGTGTTCGGAATGAAGTTTCATGTCTTCCATCTGCATATGACTGTGACATATTATAGACGGCGGCATATTATTTCCACGTGTATAGACCACTTCAGCAACAAATTCGTATTATTGACCATTGCAATTTATTATATTTATAACATTAATTTTATAACTATACAAAATACACATAAGAATAACAATAAATTCATTTGATTGGTTAGGAATACAACTACAATATAACGGATTTTTCTAGCTTGAACAAGAAGTTATCTTAACTATTAATTTTTATATACCACATTGTGAATATTTTGGTTTCTTAAATCACTAATTTACAAGTATATGCCTATTACATTATAAAAGAAAATGTTATTCATCGTCAATTGTTGAAATAAAGATGAATTGTTAAAAAAAAAGCATTGACATCAGTTACAAAGCTATCTTTCATAGAAGACAGTTATGATTAGAACTTTGAACAAAAAAAAAAAAAAAAAAAAACTTTTAAAATTGGTAGACGGCAGATTAATCAGAAAGAAAATGTCATTTGTATTAAATGTAATTCCTATCGAGGACGAGTTTCATTATGTTTTTGCATATTCGGCAAAACTAGACAAACGCTGTTAAAACATTAGTGGATCCCTTAGGATACCACGTTTTGTAATGGATTCGGTTGATAATTTAACGTTTGCAAATGAAATAAAATGAATAGAAATTTTCCCGACTTGTATGTGTTTATTACCTTCACAGTGACACCTAATTTTTAGAGATCAGACGACCTAATCAATACGGTTATCGGTATTGAATATGATCATCGGTCGTCCATGACTAATCCCAAATAACGGTTCGTGCCGATAAAATTGATTTAAAAAAAACAAACTATAAGCATTCCTTAACGCTCACTCTGTCCTGAGTGGACTTTTTTTATGTCATGACGTACCGCAAAATTGTTGCTTCATTTTGTTGATTTAGAAAAATGAACACAAAAATCCATATCGAAATTGGTAGATGGGGAAATATTCAGAGAGAAAATCGTGTTTGTACTTTGTGCAAATTCTGTAATATTGGCGACGAGTTCCATTTTAGAATGTTCGGCAATAGACAAAAGTAGACGAATGCTACTAAAGCATCATTTTGTAAACAGACCACATAACTGAAAAATATCAGTATCTAATGTGTGAAAATATTTACGTTAAGATGTCATGAAAAAAAAAACCAATCTTATATGCATAATTCAAATGAACATAATTAATTAGAATAATTATTTACGGAAAAAAATAAGTTATTAATTTATGTCGCATGAAAAAAACGGTTGAAAATTATGTAAACAATTTACGTCGCATAAAAAAAATTTAACAAAAAAATGGCCGAATCCGTTTGAGAAATTCATGATTTGCATAAATTTTAAATCATCATTCAAATTATCGAAACTATTATATATGTTGTGAACATTATGAGTAAAGTTCAAATCTTAACAGTCATTATATAGACAACTGTTCAATAAAAAAATGTCAGAGCAATGAGTACATAAACGATCTTCAACAGGCTTGGTGTATCTTCCAGTCTCGATAGCTAACGGGAGCAAGCCTGCACGAAAAAGGACTGTATCACGCCGGTTCGACCGTGAAATAATTTTTGAAATAACCGGTTCAACGGAGCAGTTGCATTGGTATTGCCTGTATGTTACAAGTTTCCATTGTCTTTTCCGCGATCGTTAAAGAGTTCTCTCTGCCATTCTGTGTTATTTATGATGTTAACTTGTTCAATGACTTTTTTCAAGGCTACTTTTGTACTCATTGTCACATCACTAACAAAGTAACAATGTTCCTAATTTCCAACAAGTTGACCGTATTGTTCACCTCCTTATTTCAGCCTTTCCGTCGACGTAATATCCAACTCCAAATACCAGTCAACAAAAGAAACGATACACGACTTTTTTTTTTAAATTAAAGATGAAGTCTTCCGTTTATAAGACTAATATTCAAATAGTTTTTTGCTCTCATGACGTCATTTGGCGAAATTTAAACCTTAAAGGAGATACCACCGGATAAAACAAAACATCAAAAAAACAGTCCCAATGGTTCGGCTTGCTGATTTTGTTCCTGGTAATTTTTCTAAATGTATTTAGTGTTCGTCAAGCCAAATATAAGGGTATTTATAAGAATACGTTATTGTTAAATCATTATTACTACTTGTAAAATTAAAGTTTCAAATATCAAACGAGTGTGTTCTAAAGAGAACTACTTTCATCCTTTCTGGGTTTATGGAAAACTTTCCAGATGAGCACAAGTCTGTCAGGACATTAAGCATGCGTTGTAAACTCTGTTCGTCCGGCGCGTATTTAAACATTTGATATTAAATAAAGAATATCACAGTAACATAATAACATTTATGTAAAATACAAATATGCACACAAAAAAATAAAAAAAAATAATACTGAAGTTGAATACATATGGTTTGCAAGTCATAATTTTATAAATAGAATACAAATATGCACACAAAAAAATAAAAATAATAATACTGAAGGTGAATACATATGGTTTGCAAATCATAATTTTATATAAAAAAAAAAATTTTCTTCTAAGAAAAAATCTATTCAATGGAGGAGCTTAAAACGTGTGTATGTATTTGCAAGTTTATAAGAGCAATATCTAATCTATGTATTCATTCTGTCAAAGTCATCAATAAGTTCAAGTGATTTTTAAAAAAAGTTCGTATCGGATGTCTGTGTACTGATAAAGCTATTTAAGTTAAGATTTTCCTTAGTAAACACTTAAGTTAAGGAAACTCCGCCCTTTTTATCTCAGTGGTATGCATAAAAAGTCCTAAACTAACTAAAGTATTTCCTTAGTAAAATCTTAAGTGTTTTAAGTCACGACACAACACTTAATTGGTATGCATAAACCCCCTTTACTAAGAAAACGCCTAAGATTTCACTTAACTCTAAGGTACCCATAGAGCTACCTCAAATTTTCAAAAACAGTTTAAAATCAGCTGAAAGTATGCGGTTTTAATATAGGTAATAAAATACTAACAATTCGTTTGTTTATTGCTAAATATTAACGATCATCGTAATTTTCATCAAATCACGTATAATAGAAAAAAAAAAGAGATAGCATAGGCATGATAGGGTGGTTATGTACTTCATTATACAAATAACGTTATATTCCCTAATCTCGTTGTTGTGTATACTGAACAACGCATGGAATTCATGCTACTATTTTCTTTTGTTTACTCTGTATGTGCATGTTTGCACAAATAATTTTGAATTTCAATTGTAATCGTTAGTATAACAGTATAAAGGAAGGAAGGAACTTCGGGCATGAAAATGCAAAACCCTATTTTCTGTGTATACTCTGGGACTATTATTATATTAGTATAATAGTCCTAGTAAGTATACTGATTTGTATCACTACAATATAATAGTTATTACGTTGCGGTTGAATTTCCTGTCATTTATTCATCATCCAGACACGAACTTGTCTCAGAAAAAAATATATCTCTGTACATTAACCTCAGTTTCATGTATAGAGATGCGAGTTTTTCTGTGACATGTGCTTTTGACCATCCACAAGAACTTGCGGTCATCCGATGTTCAGTACTTCAGTACTTTGATTATTTTGTTTTATAGATAGAAATGAATATTGTATTGAATTTTTATAGAAAAAAAATATTGCTCATTTTTTTTTAAATTACTAAGATAACCTCCACATTGCACCATACAAAGGCGGGAAAATTATTAAAGCAAATTATCGATATCTCTTGTTCTTCAGAAAATAACGTTTACGAATAATGTAGATTCTGCAAACAAAAAGGTTAACAAAAGAAGCAATTGTTTAAGTGATTCGGACTTTCTATAAAATTTTATATGGCAAAAAACTATGCAAGCCGAGTCACGTTTTTCAAATTCTTCGAAAAAGATGGCGTTTCAAATCGAAAACGAGGTCGGTGACCCATTTTTGTGAGGGCTTATTTTGCAGCATTTGAGTCTTTTGTAGACGAAACGCGCGTCTGGCGTATATACAAAATTTAGTCCTGGTATCTATGATGAGTTTATTTACATAGACCAAAGTGTAAATACAATTTAAAGGAGATATTATTGGTATATCTGAATAGAAGGATTTGTCTTGAAGGTTATTTACGCGCTCGATTTTCCATTTATGCCAGTTCCTCGCAACTTCGTTTATGAAATTGGATTGATTATGCTAGTAGTCCATTTATCTGGTAACTTTCCCAGTTCGAAACAATCGTTACAGATTATATACAAAAGTTCAATGGCTGCTGTGTTTTTAATTACTACTGCTGGTATCTCATCAAATCCAGAAGCTTTTCGTAGTTTCACGAATTCGACTGCACTATAGTGATCTCTTTTCGTGTGGTGGGTTCATTCAGCGTCGAAACGTCACGTTGATTGTAATCGATGTCCGGCACTATTATTTAAGCTGGCATTTGGTTAAATTCCATGATTGGACTTCATTTCTTAGTAAATTATACAGGAAAAAATCGTTAAAAGTAGTATTTTATCCTGAAACTTGCATATGAAGAACTAGGGAGGTGTTTGAGAAAATAGGCCACGAGAAACGTCTACTATTGCTTGCAGGAAACAGATTATGGTTCGGTTCCTTCCGTGCAATATATTATTTGGTACTAACAACTCTCAAAAAAGAAATGTTGATACTTGAACTTGCCGGGATCGTTTTTCTCCGCTCGAAACCGCCACCCCGTGTCAAGCATAGCCGACATCCAGCAATGCATGTGGCGTTCTACACGGTGTAATTGTACTAAGGTAGAAAATTGTAATATGTATTTGAAATGCGATTTGTTTTAGATTCGTTTAGTCTATTTTTCAAATTATATAAACGTAATTTCAAGGAGTATGGAGTATGTTTTGAAAGGTGACAAAAAAGGGGAAGTAACTCAAATTGTTGTAAACAATTTTCGTACATAAACTAGACCGTTATATTATTTTTCTCGTTTGTATTGTTTTGAATTGTCTTTTCGGGGCCTTAAATTATAGCTGACTATGCGGTATAGGCTTTACTCATCGTTATAGACCGTACGGTAACCTAATTTCTTTGTCATTTGATCTCTTGTGGAGAATTGTCTCAATGGCAATCCGCATACAACATATTCTTTTTATATTTGAAATACACAAATTATTTACGACCTAAAGCTAAGGTATAATTAGTGTGTTTGACACCAAAGCTGTCAAGTGAAGCCATACAAGTAATGTGTCAGCTGACAGTACACACAGCTAGTTGAACTTCCCTTCCTGTCCATGGAAGCTAGAATTACGAAATTGCCGCCGTATTTCAAAGGAAAATCACTTATGAAATCAGTCTGATGGATTAGGAATCATAATGAAAACGGACCATTTTCGGATTTCCTGGGTTATTTAACGACCTAGCGGGTATCCCGGGTGACCCTCAGAATTATGAAACTCTCAGATCACACCCATAGGATACATGTCAGTTGACAGATATGCAACAGCCGCCTGACAATTTCATAATTAAAGCGGAAAGAAAGGAGAAAATAAAAAATATTTTTAGTAGTTTTAAATAGTATTTACTAAAATATTTTATATCATATACGCCTAGATATCTAATAATTATCTAAGAATATAATATATATTCTTACTTTGGATTAGTTGCATTGCCATGCGATTTTATTATCAATAGTCACTAGAACACACCCGCGAAATCGCGGGCATTCAGAGCGTAGTTTAAAGTATGTAAAGTATTGTTGGAAGAATTTTGTAAAATACAGAATGACTGGTTGTCGTTTGTTTATGTGTTATATATTTGTTTTTCGTTCATTTTTTGCACATAAATAAGGCCGCTAGTTTCCTCGTTTGCATTGTTTTACATTGTCATTTCGGGCTTTTTGAAGCTGAGTATGCGGTATGGGCTTTGCTCTTTGTTGAAGGCCGTACGGTGACCTTTAGTTGTTAATTTCTGTGTCATTTTGGTCTCTTGTGGAGAGTTGTCTCAACATGGCAATCATACCACATCTTCTTCTTTTTTTATGTAATCAATGAATTTTGTAAAAGATTTAATGACTGGAGAATTTCAAAAAAGTATCAAAAGTTCACATGAATAATTTTAGCGCTTATCTGTATATTATGAACATTCATTACTATATAAATTAAGCGTATTTACTTTCAATTCTAAGTTTACTAATCGATCCATGGTGATCATTGATATAGTATACAGACCCTCTCTATTTAATAAACTCTGTGACCGCCGTGGATAGTAAACTTGAAAATGATAGCTAGCAGATAAAATTCTGAAAATACACTTTATTCGTAGTATATGTATGTTCAAAGTATACAGAAAAACGCAAACCGGAAGTCTAATCTGACTTAAAATTTCGTACAATGACGGGACAATATCCGGATGCCTTTTTTCTCGTTTTTCTCCTAAAATAACTCAATCTGAATAATCATATGAATGGATGACAAATGCGACTATGCACTGTACCTATAGGACACAGAGGCGTGTTGATTAATTTATTCTGGAAAGAAGAGAAGCGACACCAAAAATGAGGTCTTCTCGTTTAATAGTATAGAAGATGAGGACCAACTAAAAAGTTACCTGTACCCTGGATTAATAGATTGTACGTGCGTCTGCGCATTGCGTATTTTAAGTTCCGTAAAAGTTGGAAGAATTTGGTCAACGAAAGTTTGTCCTTTTACATACTTCATATGAGGGTATAATATTATATTGACGATTTATTCACTCTATATCTTGAATATTGCATACCTTTTAATATCCAGGAATGATTTGAATATTAAATATAAGTATAGTCATTGGTGTTCTATATGTGTCCGGTGCTTAAACACAATGCAAAAAGAAATTTGCAGTATAATTCATATTTAAGAAAATTGAATCTGATTGAATTTTCATTTGTGTCATTTGTCATTTGGTCATTTATATTAAATCAAACATTTAAACTGAATTACTATATTCAATGTTTGTAATTTATCGTTGTGTCCATGTGTCCGGACACAAAATGCATGTCAACTATATTTTGCACCGAAACCTTGCCACTAATGGATGATTATTTAGTTGAATTATTGATATAAATTACCTGAAAACCAGTTAGTGAAACATTTAAATAGTCAGAAATAATATTAAAGAAAAATAACGCGTTTCAAATCAAAATTTTAGTAAAATAAACAAATGCATGTCACACATGTGAATATTCTCGTTTGAGTGGTACTGAATTTATTATAGTTTATTTCAAACCAGAAGAAATACAGCTTATAGGTATAAATATATACATGCATATCATAACAGAGCATTTTAAATATAATCGGAGGCAAGACTACATATTATAAATCATTTAGATGATTGTCATAAAATTTTGTATCTGTGGCGTATTTCTATATATGATTATAAAACGAACTGAAATGACCGATAATATTTGTTAAATATAACATGGATTTATATCAATTGAATAGCGAACCATCGCATTTAACGAATACTTATATCCATGTAATGTGTTATTTCCTATGCTACTAAAACAGTTTTCGTTTATAAAATATATTTTATTCAACATAACAGAAAATTGCTTCATAGTTCTTACAAGGCAAATTGTTGATTTTAAGTCTTGTGGGCCTTAACAATTTGTATAGTATATAGAAGAAGAAAAAGAAGATGCTTTATTTCCATAAAATGGGCTCACAAGGAGCATAATATAATATCATTGTAATATTATTCTTTTACAAATATAATAAACAATACAGTATACATAGTTACAAACACAAATAAGAAACAACAGTTATATATGCATTAACAATGTGTATATTATAAATTTCTGAATTTCTAGTGGAAGAATATGGTTATATTAACCTATTTATTCGCTAGAAATTGTCAGAGGAATACTTAGACATACATGATGAACATATATCAAACTCAATGAACACCCCAGGGTGACTGGAGGATATAAACAATGGTCACTGTGGTCCTGACCTATAGTAACATCTTGACAAAGTGGATTGTCGAAATGACTGTGCGGAATATGCAATATTGCAACCATATCTAATGTCAGAATGGGGAAGATAAATCCGATGCATAGTGTAAAGATAGTGTCACACTCTTTTCACGTTATGAACCCTTGTTTTAAGAAGTCCAAAGAAGCCTGTTGCAAGACAAAATATCTGTTCATATCTGAAATGTCCTTAATTTTCAAATGACGGTTTAAATGTCATCGACATTCATCCTGGGCAGGCTCTTTCCTACTACAGGTCATACTTATTGTAACTATTGTTTATAATTTCTCCTCCTTAACCTGCATGCAAGTTTTGCCACTGGAACGGTTAAGCAACTAATAATCCGTCATCAATCTGATGAACCGATAAAACATACACGAAAATAATCTAGCATACTAGTCCTATAATATATGCCTTCAGAATTTCATATCATTTACATTCAACATTTTTTATCGGATATGTTTTTTTACTATCAATGTTCGGGTGTTAACATTGATAGTTAAATAAAATATCCGATAAAAAACGTTGAATGTAAATGATATGAAACTCCGAAATCATATGTTATAGGACTACTAGCTTAGGCAGCAACCATTTGATTTTCTGGGGGGGGGGGGGGGGGGGGCTATGGGTTTTTTTTCTGTACAAACTTTTTTTTTCGCCTGCGGCGAAAAACAATCTATTTTTTTCGCAACAAGTCGAAAACAATTATTTTCTTTCAATTTTAGCATTACATATAGTGGCAGCTGAGGGTGAAACAAACAATTTTTTTTTCTCAGAATCAAAAACAAATTATTTTTTTCTCCAAAAACTGGAAACAAACTTTTTTTTCCAAAAAAAACCATAGCCCCCCCCCCAGAAAATCAAATGGTTGCTGCCTTACCTGATGAGAACCTATCAAATGAAATGGATGCAAGCAATTTTGGTAACCGTACGACCTTCAACAATGAGAAAAAAAAAACCCATACCGTATTGTCGACTATTAAAGGCTCAGACATGAAAAATATGAAAAAATTCAATTGAGAAAACAAACGATATATTTTATAACAAAAAAAAAAAAAAAAAAAAAAATACGAAAAGAAATATGACATACATGAACCAACGACAAGCACTACACGCTCCTGACCTTGTACAGACACACAAAAAGTGTGGCGGGGTTACACATTTTTGTGAGTTCCAAACCATACTCTTGATTTAATTTGATTAGTGATGTAACAGCCAATAAGAACAACTATAAAAATCAGATTAACACATCAGATACAAAATAGAAATAAAACCATTTAAAATCTAAAAAGTACGTCTGACTCATTGTTTATTCAATTGTTATACGTTTTCTCATCTTTTACTAAGTACTTTCTTCTAATAGATAATTTCATCTTAATTCTGAATTATGTACTAAATGACGTTATTTTCTAAAGAAATTTAAATCGTTTAGTCGGTCAGTACCAATACACTTTCTTGAATAATGCCTCAAGTGTGATTGTGTGGGATGTTAGTGTTACAATCAGTGTGAACGTAGGTTTAGTAAAGCAGATGAAAATAGTAGTAAGTATATAACATTACATCATAAAATAATAAATAAACGTAGGAAAAGATGTAAAGATTAATATGGAAAATTATAATGAAATATTCAAAGTTTTTATGAGGGCGACACTGACGAGTCTCTTGTAGACGAACAACTCACGTGGAGTATATGGGCGTTTTTCAATAAAAGCGTTCCTTTCAGACCTAAAAAAAAATGGAAAATCAACTAATCTAAAATTTATTTTCAAGAGTTATTTTGAATACCTCTATTATAGACCTGTTTGTAAACAAAAAGTGCAATCTTAAATACTCTTTAAAATGATATTATTTTCATAATTTGTGTACTGTTTCGTAGGGGACTTTTGTCCCCTACGAAACTGCTTCTAAACACACATATTTTTGCAATTTTAAATGTTTCCTATAGACATTCCAGTTTGTTTACGTTATATACTAGAAAAATATCATTTTTTTCTGAATTGGAGAACCATTTTTTATTGATAAAGATTAGACAGTACTTCACATATGAAGGTACAACTCATGTTACGTAGTGGACATTTTGATGCGTTTCGTAGTTGACAAAACCGTTTCGTAGTGGACAAAAAGTTTCGTAGTTGACATCAACCCTATTCTATGTTAATAAAAACATAATAAAAATAACATGAAACTAACCTTTGTTATTTGCTTTGCACGAATATAATTGAAAAAAGAGTAAAAAAAGACTGCATGGTAGTGGTAGTGTCCACTACGAAACGTTTTTCTCCCAAACTTGTTTCGTAGGGGAACGTTTCGTAGGTGACGTATTCACATGTTTTATTTTTTTCTCACAACCCCAATATTGCAATAGTAACAAGACTGACTGTATTCATCGAAGCGTTATTAAGCTGTACACTGATATTTTTTTCATAATTTTAAAACCAGTTACTGAAGGAGATTTGACCCGTTTCGTAGTGGACATTTACAAAAATACGGTATCACTCTGGTCCATTTGATGTGCTCAATTTTTCTTACCAACAGTTTAATTGCCGTTATAAAAGCATCACTTCTTTTGTAAGACCCTAATGTTTATATCTCTTGCAAACAAAAAATTACATTGATTTTATAAAACTGTTTATAAGCAAGTTTTAATGACTTCGTTTCGTAGTGGACATTGTGTTAGGGACCCACCTTCTAAAATAAAAAATCCTATGTTAAAAGCTGTTTATTAAAATATGTTGGCTCTAAACATACTTTTGAATTATTAAAGAACTTATATTAAGTAAAATTAATATTTATTTCTTCATTTTTTTACGATATTTGAGAGTATGAATGTTGAACAGGCGGTCTAGGGACATGCCATTTTGGTTGTTTTGGACCATTCAGGAATCAATATCTTATCAATCTCTCTAAAAAATAAACTGTTTCTTTGCTTAAAAATGTTGTATCTAATTCAATGTACTGACTGCACAAAAAATTACTTGCAAAGATCAAACACATTTTTTTTAAAGTGGCTGGGACAAGAAAGTACGTTTTTATTGAAAAACGCCCATATATGTAAGACTCAGATCGACGTCCGGTCTCTAATCGACGTCCGTTCCTCAAATCGACGTCCAAATATGACGTCACAACAAAATAACATTCACAATCGACGTCCATTTTTTGGCTTCTCTAATTGACGTCCAATGTTTAGTTTCTCTAATCAACGTCCGTTTTGGATACAGAATACAAAATTTAAGCTTGAACAAATGTGTAACAGCACACCATAAAACTTAACGCCAATGTCTTGCGAATATGAGAACATTGTGTAACATAAAACATAGTGTCAATTTCTTGCGTATATGATTCACTCCAAGTGTAAAACTCAGAAATTTGTTGAAAAATATCTTACAGAGTCCGAATTATAATATTAAAAAAAAAACACATTTGGCTGTACTTTTTTTATTTTGTCTATTGTTGAAGATTGGATAATACCCTCTAGATGTCGTTTGGTTTTCTTTGTCGTTAGGTTCTTTTCTCCTTGACATACACTTTCAATGATGTCATTTATTAACATGAATAGGAATGACACACTACTATGTAGATCGATTCGATTAACTTTTTATCAAGATAAACTTTAATATGCACGATACCTATTTCAGGTTGAAAACAATTTAATAGAAATTATGTATAAATGTTTAAATCATACAAACATGTACATGGATAAGTGTAAGCAATTATGTCCAGTATTTTATTAATTATTGATATTGGACATTGATTAAAGAAAACTACAACAATCGGACGTATTTGCCGTCACAATGGACGTCGATTAGAGTATCAAAATATTGGACGTCGATTTGAGAATGTAACGTCAGATTTGGACTTCATATTGAGAAACGGTCGTCGATTTGAGGAACGGACGTCGATTAGAGGCCAGTCGTCGATCTGAGTCTAACAAATATATCAGTCAGGACAATCAGTTTTACCAAAAGTGGGGAATGATCAATTCTGTCACACAATTATTTCGATTGTAATGTCGTAAAAATATTTAACTCATTGGCATTGCCATTACATTTAATTTAATAAGTATTGCATCTAACTCGGAGAGTAGAATTGCTCTCATTGAAAATAAGAAGTATGTTAATTAATGACGATATCTATCTTTAAAGTGTAATCGAGTGCACGAACATTTTTGTTGGCATCTTTGTCATATATATTTGAATGTGTTAGAATTTTACAGTCTGTATTTGTTTTTACACAATTGGTGGGATCCTGACTCCCAATTATTGAAAAGTGTATATGACATATGTTTTACTGTACAGTATGCACTATCGTTTTTCATTAGAAAGTTAATGAAGAAAACTCCTACGTAATTGTATCCCTACCTCCATATAGTTGAATATAACACATTTTGACCAGAATATATAAATCAATTTACAGGAAACTGACAGTCAATAATTTTATTAACACTTCACTATTTTTTATTCTGGTTATAAGTCAAGCAGTGCAATTATAAGAAAAGGGAAAATAAGCTGTTAACCGCCATTACAATGTATTATAATACAGTTTCAAATTCGAATCTTAATCATGAAAATAAAGGCATTTGGTTTGTCGAGGTTCCAGTCTCCTATCCGAAAAAAATATATATAGTAAAATAACATAAATACTAAACTCAGAGGAAAATTCTAAACGGAAAGTCCATAATTAAATGGCAAAATCAAAATCTCAAACACATCAAACGAATAGACAACACCGTCATATATAGTCACCAAAAGTACCAGGATTATAATTTAGTACGCCAGACGCGCGTTTCGTCTACATAAGACTCATCAGTGACGCTCATATCAAAATAGTTATAAAGCCAAACAATACAAAGTTGAAGAGCATAGAGGATCCAAAATTCCAAAAAGTTGTGCCAAATACGGCTAAGGTAATCTATTCCTGGGACAAGAAAATCCTTAGTTTTTCGAAAAATTCAAAGTTTTGTATCAGGAAATTTATAAAAATGATCACATTATTGATATTCATGTCAACACCGAAGTGCTGACTACTGGGCTGGTGATACCCTCGGGCACGAAACGTCCACCAGCAGTGACATCGACCCAGTGGTGTAAATAGTTATCAAAAGTACCAGGATTATAATTTAGTACGTCAGACGCGCGTTTCGTCTACATAAGAATCATCAGTGACGCTGACTTAAAAAAGATATTTTCTAATGTAAAAAATGGTGGATTAAAAAGACAAAGAAAGATCCCACAGATCGTCAATATAAATCTATCAGCCACAATTAAATGATGAACGTTGATCTAATTACCATAACAAAGAATTTTTACATATTTTATTTCCTTCCTTTTATCAAGAGAAAAAGTAAAATAACAAAAATACAGAATTTCGAGGAAATTTCAAAACGGAAAATCTCTTTTCAAATGGCAAAATCAAAAGCCCACACACATCATTCACATGAAGAACAACATTGTTT
Organism: Mytilus galloprovincialis; assembly: GCF_965363235.1. NCBI lineage: Eukaryota > Metazoa > Mollusca > Bivalvia > Mytilida > Mytilidae > Mytilus > Mytilus galloprovincialis. The sequence continues at coordinate 7,719,489 of NC_134840.1, forward strand.
TACAAAGATCTGAAGTATGTTTCTGATGTTTTATCACAATTATATTCATATTTTATGTTTCTATACAAATATTATTTACCTTCATTACATATCTATGTTCACTATTATATGCACAGTTAGATTTTAAAAGAACATATGCATACTGGTCGACGACCAGTTACCGTCAGTTAGCAATTATCGTCATTTGCATTTTTTCCGCGAAACGTCGTGGTCAATCCGATGACGTCATCGTTTTTTTTAACGGACAAGCATCAATAAGTTGTTGACACAATTATATTCATATTTTATGTTTCTATACAAATATTATTTACCTTCTGTACATATTTATGTTAACTATTATATTCATAGTTAGATTTTAAAAGAACACATGCATAGTTCAAAACGTAGTCCATTGCATTCAGTTTCATAATTTGTCTATTTTAAGGGTATTTTCAAATAACTTTCACTTCTATGATTTGTATGGATCTTTTGATATTTTTCATTGAATTTCACATGAAAACGAATTGTTTAATGAGTTAAAACTTTCATCATCACCTCACCTATCCACTTCATGCCGGTCGGCATTTAAGGCCCTCAAAACTTTCATCAGCACCTAATATAAGTAAAGGCAGAGGTGAATAAGCATCTTTGTCTTTCAACCCATTTCGCAATAAAACAAAAACAAAATTACGACTGATAACAACTGATATTTCCAATAGTTGTAAACACAATCCCGTCCCCAATTCCATGCACGTGACCAACTGAATTCAATTTACCATGGAGTTTGTACTTACTTGAGAAACACGACTGGTTTTATATGTGGAGCAGGATATGCTCACCCTTTAGAAGCACATGCGATCATTCCCGGTTTTGATGGTTTTAGTGTTGATTAGTTGTTAGTTTTCTATGTTTTGTTATGTGGACTGTTGTTTGTAGTTTTGGTCGTTTTTTGTTTTTTGCAATGGCTTTATTGTCAGTTCGTTTTCGACTTACGAGTTTGACTATCCCTTTGGTATCATTAGTCTTTCTTTTTTGTATTGTCCTATGAAGTTTCGTAGCTTATTTATACCAAGAGGGCAAGTTTATGTAATTGTGGTAAGAAAATGAACAAAGATTTGTAACAAACCTTCTTTCAATAGAATACTATTTCAAGTTTTATCTGAATAGATTGACGATCGAACCTACAAGCTCCCAAAACCGAGGCAATTATGCATCCAATATACAATCAAGGAAGACCAGTCAAATGAATCAGAAAAAAACATAATATGCAATGTATGTGTCAATAATATTTGGTCTCTTGTGGAGAGTTGTCACATTGGCAATCATACCACATCTTGTTTTTTTAAATTGTTTTATTGAGTAACATCAGTTAACACAAATAAATAACATTGATAAATTCTATAATTTATTAAAAGATAATCGAACAACTTAAGCTTTTTAGAAATAAGTGAACTAAACTATTTATAAGAATATGCTACACATTATTTACACAATAATTAGAAATATACGATTAAGCTTATGTAGAAGCATATTAATTGAATTGTGATAGAATCGTATTAAAACACATTATTAACAGGTCTGTAACCTTGTTTGAAACGCTAACAAACTTTGTATAGTGGAGTGGAAAAACCATGCTCAACAAATGTTAAGTCTTCATACGAGCATTGTAAATGATGAACACATTACATCATTCCTATAGAATGCTTGTATACTTCATACTTGATCAGAAGCACTGTTGAATAGCTTGATAATTACTCGCTAAAGCTATATGTGTTTTTATATTATGTAAACCATTGTTTTCTGCGAAATCATATGCTGTTTTCTTGCTATTATCATACACGTCTAGGAATGCACCTTTGTTTATCAAAAAGTCTACAAAAACAATCCCTTCGTTCTCTTTATCTCTCGGACAATTGCGACAAGCGGCTATGATCGGTGTTGCACCCGAGGCGTCCTGTGCGTTGACAATGTCAGATGTTAGTAGCAATTTGGCATGCTCAAAATTACACACATTGATTGCTTTCATCAGCTGTAAAAATATGTCATAGTCTCTACTATTTCTATCAAATGTTTTTTCATCCTTTGCTTGATACTTTCTAAACACTAACTTTTTTCTTGTACCAATCATCCTTAGTTTTAGTTCTGTAATAAACGACATTCCAACTTGAATTGTTTTCTGTGTCTTAGTGATAGCCAATCTGTCTATTATACCACATTTCGTGTGACTGTGGGGGATTTTAGTGTTACAAACACTAAGTGCGAGTGTAGGTTTAGATATTATTGTGACAAACATAGCACATGTAGTCGACTATCAAGGTCGTTTAATTCTGGACAGTAAACAAGTTGGACATAATGCACAACATCTCAAGATAGGAATTAAATATTTGAGGGGAAAGAAACACATTTTTTTTGGGAAAATTTTGTCAAAATTTAAAAAAAAGTATCGACGGCATTAACAGAATATCTATATCTCCTTAATTAATTTCTGTATTTTTTATTTCTAGACTTTTAAGATAGAAAATATTATTAAACTGTTTAGGTTAGGAACATTAATTGTACTGATACTATTTATATTTGAATTACTTCGGCACCTCAACAACTTGAGGATTTGCAGTATGAGTATGTTAAAATAAGTCTTCATTTCGACCGATAACTAGCTAAACGGAAGAACAGTTTTTTGAAGGGCAATATGACAGATGCCTTTAACGGACACGGATAAACTAACCCTTCTGGAACATCTCATATCATTTTATTTCAATGTTTGTGTTTGTGATGGAATTAAAACAAACTGTATGTTCATGGTTTCATCGTTATATGAGCGAACGAAATTATGATTTTTAAGAAAGAGTTGTTCGTTTACTCAAAAATTTCATGGGTACGGGCCAAGATATTTTTGATGAATATTCAGTGTCTTTTTCACAATAATACAGCATGGTATTAAGTTACAGACTTTAGATGTTGTATATCATTTTATTTATTTTACATTTTCTCCTTTATTTGTCTTTATTGTGGTTTGTTTCTTTAGATCGTATGACACTTGACTCGATATTTTGCATTAAGTATTCGGATATTTTGCTTTGGGCGTTTCATTTGTGAGTGGATAAAGAGAAATCGAATCGGATGCAGAGGTTAAAATAGGGTGCATGCGGGTTTTAAAGTGCCGGTTTCGTTCTGCATTGATATTTACACATCAGGAAAGTGTAAATGAAATTATGTTTTATTGTAATGTTTGCACTTTGAACTACAAATCTTGTCGTATTTATTTGTTTGTTCGAATTTCAAAACCAGGTTTGTTTGTATATCTGTACTGTATGTTTACACAGGTTTTGTTCGCTGAATCCAGACTTCGGTCACGTTTACCAATTATGTCTATTTGGGTTACTCTAATAGTGTTGTCATATTTTTTTAGAAATGTATGTAACAAGTCAAGAACAATTCGTTGATATAGTCCAGCGTTTAATTTTGTCTGTTTTTTTGGACTTCCCACTTTTTAATTTTGACTTTTGAGTTTTGTTAACATTTTTTAGGAAGCCTGTTAGGACTTCGTACAAAAAATATGCGTTTGGTAAATAAATTGAAAAGTCGAAGAATTAATAAAAAATGCATTAATTTCTAATTTTCACCTATGTCCTTTCCAGATTTTAGCGGGTATAGTGTTGCTCATTTTTTAGTTTTCTATGTTGTGTTATATATATGCTGTATTTTGTCTTTTAATCGTTTTTGGTTTATTTGCCATCGAGATGTCAATTTGAAAATATGTGTTATGAGTACAAACGAAACAACTTTCCGAAAGATACCAACTGACATCGATCAAGTAAAAGGTCACCGTCGGGTCAACAGCAATATTGCTTCTGTTCCTTTTCCACCATATGCATGCATCTTTAATCAAGTAATATAATTTGTAATATTTCCTTGAATTTGACATTTGTAGGCTTTTCATTGCACAAAAATTCTGAATTATTAACATTTATCTGGGGTGTGTCTATGAATTATTTAAAAAAATGAAGGTACTTGATTACAACAGCTTGAAATAAAGAAAAAAAGGGTGACAATTTGATTGGTTACTTCCGATAATAGTTATTATTTTTAATGCAATGAAATGTTATTTGAAATTTTTAATGTAGAGCTGGACAGAACAATGCCGTAATCAAATCACGTTTTTCTTCATTTGAAACTAAGATGAATTCTGCCCAATGCAATTTAAAACGTCAATTAAAAATAGGGCAACACATTGGCGGTATTAACCTTCAAACTACTATTCTAGATTACTGAAATTGTGACAGCAATGTAATTATTTTTAATCAAAATTATATAGACGAATGTCTGAGGAGCACGCAGTTTTGAAATTCAATAAAAATAAAACTTTTCTTCCATTTTTACTTACACTCTATGAATTTAAAGACATTTTTAAATAACCAATAGAGTGTATCTTTAATTGTATACATGCCACATATTTTATTTTTCGATATTCAGATGCAGTTTGACTATACAATTCTTCGATGTTTTTGAGGGTGTTCATAATGCACAAACTTTCAGCAAAATCCGAAATATCACACGAGAATCTGATTTAAACAGATAATAATAGTACAGTTAAAGATATTTCTGTTTTAGGGTAACCACAACTATCATTATAACTTCCTTAAGGTTTTAGAACCTCATAGTGAAATTCGCAATATATGAAAATGCAGAATGAATTCATACATTACATGTTTTTGTTTATTCATGTAGAATCTATATACACGAAAAATAGTACTACATGTTAAAAAATACATATGTGAATTCCGCCTTTTTTTAATGTACTCGCAAGAAATTAATAACGTGTTGTTTTCAATTTTTACATCACTGGGTCGATACATCTGCTGGTGGACTATCAGTCCCCGAGGGTATCATCAGCTCAGTATTTCGGTACTGACATGATTTAACAAACTTTACTAAAATTGTCCGTTTATAAATTTAGAAATTATTAAGAAACTAAGGTTTCAACTCCCTCAGGTAAAGTTAGCTTAATATGAATTTGGCTATTTATTTTAGGTATTTTTGACATATAGCTCTTCAACGGTTTCGGTACTTATACATCTTCGGATTTCAAATGTTTGGCTTTGAGAGTTCCTGATGAAGGTAAATCCAGAAAAGCGCTTCGGACGCAAGAAATTAATAACGTGTTGTTTTCAATCTTTTATAAAGATTACTAAAACCAATATATGAATAAGTTGATATGCTGTGATATAGAACTAAATCTTTTGTATTAGCAAAGCTTGAACTGAACCTAGTTTTCAAACAACTCATGTTTATTCCGTATAAAAGAAAATCATAAAATAAAATTGAGAATGGAAATGGGGAATGTGTCAAAGAGACAACAACCCGCCCAAATAAAAAACAACAGCAGAGGGTCACCAACAGGTCTTCAATGTAGCGAGAAATTCCCGCACCCGGAGGCGTCCTTCAGCTGGCCCCTAAACAAATATATACTAGTCCAGTGATAATGAACGCCATACTAATTTCCAAATTGTACACAAGAAACTAAAATTAAAATAATACAAGACTAACAAAGGCCAGAGGCTCCTGACTTGGGACAGGCGCAAAAATGCGGCGGGGTTAAACATGTTTGTGAGATCTCAACCCTCCCCCTATACCTCTAACCAATGTAGTAAAGTAAACGCATAACAATACGCACATTAAAATTCAGTTCATGAGAAATCCGAGTCTGATGTCAGAATTTGTAACCAAAGAAAATAAACAAAATGACAATAATACATAAATAACAACAGACTACTAGCAGTTAACTGACATGCCAGCTCCAGACTTCAACTAAACTGACTGAAAGATTATGATTTCATCATATGAACATCAGGCACAATCCTTCCCGTTAGGGGTTTAGTATCATACCATCATAACATATATGAGTTTATAACATATATCAGTTTATATATTTTAAGTTTCTTCAATTAATGAGCGTTATCCATTACACAATTTGGCTAGTTTTTACATTTGTGATATTAATTTCCAGGAAACAAATCAATAAACAATTCTGTTGTTAACTTTTTTTTCTTACTCTTAACCTTATTAGTTTTTTGTTGTTGTAAGAATTCTCTGATTGTTATGATATTTAATCCGTTTGCCTTGGAACTTATCTATACTTTTAATACGTAAACATATTTTTTGTTTGACTACGTGAATATCCCACAAAGTGATCAAATCAAGGCCTACCATTAATATTATAAATGTCAATATCATTTTCTGGTATATAAAAGAACTTTAAAAACAATAATAAGTAATTGACTTGTTGGGCTTCTAAGTTGGTCTACTCACAAATGTTATAAAGATATTGAGTTGAAACAAGGCAAAAACTGTATTCAGCAGAACAATAGGATGTTACATAGACGTCGTATTTGTCTTATTATCATAAACTTATATGTATCGATCCTTAATCGTAGGATTTTCGGCTTTCCTCTCGCATGAATACAGCTGACCATTTAGCTATATCGGTTCGGAATCCAAGTATGTCCTAACTGGTTTCTCGTTCATTCCCAGGGCATCTGTGTGGCATCCGGGATACATTTTCTCAAATTTTGCACATATTTTGTACTTTTATTTTGTACTTTTTATATATTGAAGAAGACACAACAGGTGAGTGAATGTGTTCGTATGTTTAATTGCATTGTTTTATTTATGTTTAGAGGAAGGTTAACTTTCCGGAAGTCAGTCTAGTCACGACCAGGCTGGGGAAATGGGTAAATGCTCACATTAAATCTGTAGCTACAGTGTGCTAAATGGCCTCCTTTAGACCATAACTCAAATGTAATACATCTGTATGCTACGTATAAACATCCTTTCATTAGAAACTAATGAAAGGATGATTATACGTAGCATACAGATGTATTACATTTGTATATAAAAAAAACCACGAACTATAGCTTACACGGGAGTTATGTGCCCGCCTTTTAAATAAAAACTAAAAACTTATTGATTGGTTTGGATAAAAAAAATCTGATCTTTGTACAGCGATGGGTCCTTTTCCTCTGACAACTTTGTCCTCGAAAATGTCCCAGGAGCTATTTGGGCCTATCAATAGTTAACTCAAAACGATCTCCACAGATTGTGCAAGTTTAAGTCCTCTCAAGTGTGGCAAGCTCCTTGTAGTCTGTAATATTTCGTTCTAAATCTCGACGGAATCTGTGGAACAATAAGTGTGTCGGTCTGTAGTAGAATTGTTTCAGTGTCTAGGTTACTAACATTCTGATATAAATTTCTGCATGCCGACAGATGTGTTATAAAATTGAGAATGGAAATGGGGAAAGTGTCAAAGAGACAACAACCCGACAATAGAACAAATGACAGCAGAAGGTCACCAATAGATCTTCAATGACTTTTTCTGTCGGGTTTATAGCCAATTATTTGCTAATCTTATGTCAACTAAGATGTTAGAATCTACTTCTTGGACATTATATATAACTAGTTCATTAGCTGTTTTAAGAAGAATGTCATGACTTGTTGTGGTGAATGTATTATAGAAGTCTAGTCTGTTATTTCAAATACGTTAATCGCCGACTGCTGTATTTTCGATGCATGTGTCTTTAACCTTTAATGACCTCTTGTCCTTTGTATGGTGCATTCCACTACACTTTTTGAAATGTTGTGTCTACGTCTGTTATTCAGTGCACTATGTCAGAAGGAGCACACCTGGACAAGACATTCACGTGTATTTACCTTCTTATGTGTGGCTGTTGTATTATTATGGTAGCGTACCAAATTAAAAATCAATTTTTCTGATTTCGTGACTCTTTGTCCTGCTGTGAGTATGCCAATTTCTTTAGGTATTGATTTGCTTAGTTTTTATGATGAAATTAATGTAAATTCCGAAAAATGCGACAAGGTTATAATCGCAATAATTTAAACTCGCATTTGAATTTTTTTTTTATGAATGAAATAGGATTTTTCTCAATATCGCAAAAAAACACCCGCATTTTAGTCGTAAGTGAGAAAATCGCAATAAGACAATAACAATCAAAACCAAGGAGTAAACAAAGACTCATAAAACCAAAAGACATTGACATCAACAGTAACAAATAATACATAAGAAACAACACGAACTCCACTAAAAACCGGGAGTGAAATCAGGTGCTCCGGAAGGGTAAGCATTTCCTGCACCGTAAAATAATAATTACACACAATAATTCTGAATTTAGACTGTGTTTGTTCTTCTGCAATATATTTCATTATCTCAATTGTTAATTTGTTCAACTGATTCTAAGCACCGTACATAGAACTCTAGTGTGTCTCCTTAAAACCCCAAGCTATATACATCATTTGTCGTTGCGTGTAGGTTCATGAGTGATTTCATGTAAGCATAAATCAGTTTACTAGTTTGACCATAACGATCTCTAAAAAGGCTGACTGTTGTTTCGTAATTTGCTTTTGTCATAGCGAATCCTTCTACTATTTGTGCTTGCCTGAACCTGGGCTATAAGATAATTAAACCTTTGTATTGCCTTTTAAGTATCATGATGATGAATGGATGACTCGAAACAATAACAAAATGTCTGCCAATTGAGTATATCGCAAGTGTAACTTACGAAGCCTCTGGAAGTCGCCTGTTGGTGATCTCGATCTCGATCCTGACAGGACTTGATATATAAAATTCTTTGACGCTATGTAGTGCAGGTGAGTGAATTGAATACTACTAGTTCAAAGAGTCTATTTTATATGTGTACATATCAACTTTGACTTTGGGCGTGAAACTATACGCGTTTACGTTAAATCTGTTTTTTAAAGGATCAACATTATCGTTGAAGTATTTGTTTGTAAGGACTTTGCGAATTTGTCTAAGCTTGAATCTTGTTTATATATATATTAGTACTCATCTGAGTCAGTGATTTCTTGGTCCAGATTTATCTCTGATGTTTGAGCAAAGCGTGTGTTATTTTAGTAAATCAAAGTTTTCAGTTTTTATGTGACGGCACCATCGAGAGCTTTCACGTCGTCAACTTTTGTGTTTGTTTTAGATTTTATCTCGTTGAATTTTACTAGTAAATTTCTGCTTTGTGTTCAGCACGATCTGACTTCAGCTTTGAATCCATATTCAAAGGTTAAAGCACAATAAAATGTTGCGAAATCTCAATGAATACGATGTGGTTTCAAAATATGTTTAATCGCCGTGATAGCTTCCAAATCTGTACAATAACGTTATTCACTATAGCGAAAAGGATACAACGTTATTTACTATAGCGTAATGGATACAACGTTATTCACTATTGCGTAATGGATACAACGTTATTTACTATAGCGTAATGGATACAACGGTATTCACTATAGCGTAATGGATACAACGTTATTCACTATAGCGTAATGGATACAACGTTATTCACTATACCGTAATGGATACAACGTTATTCACTATAGCGTAATGGATACAACGTTATTCACTATAGCGTAATGGATACAACGTTATTCACTATAGCGTAATGGATACAACGTTATTCACTATAGCGTAATGGATACAACGTTATTCACTATAGCGTAATGGATACAACGTTATGTACTATAGCGTAATGGATACAACGTTATTCACTAAAGCGTAATGGATACAACGTTATTCGCTATAGCGTAATGGATACAAAGAGTACACATTAAGTAAACCATGAATAAACTATACAAATATTAAAACAAATAGCTCATGCGTTTGAATCGCACCTCTAAATCCACTCCCAATCAGAAACTCCCAAACCATCGTCTTACCTAAAATAAATAAAATTTAGCTCGTATCGTCCCGAACTGCATGTCGCCAACTGCGTGACTACAACCGTGGACATTTGTTTAACTAGGTCAGAAGTCCAATTCATAAATGAATCTGTGAGGTGATGAGTTAATCCGTCTTTGATAAAATATTACCAATGAAAAACACAATATGATATAACCTTTTTTAAATTACATTTTTACTACTGATGTCTTATTTAATCAACAAAATTTCTCAGTCAGAGCTATATCATTTTCCAGGTTTGTCGTGAGTACCAACATTAACCATTTTAATAAAATAATCGTACGACTCGTGATATAGTCGCACGATTGTCTCACGAATACCAAATTTCGTACGATTCCGTGCACAACATTGATGGTTGGAAAAAACATACCGTCTGCCGTTTTAAGAGGTTGGCTTTTCCACCAGAACGATCATGCTTCGCCCTGCGACATAGGCGCTTTGCCGGACTCCAAAAGGAGTAAAATATGGTCATGTTAGCGTTGATTCGAGCCCGTGAACAGTATAGGAGCCAGCAAACAATTTAGATATAAACTAATTCGAAAAACGTCGTTTACTTGGACCGAACTTATAATGACACTGAACAATGTTGAAAGTAAATGGCACGCAATAAATCGGACCTAAAGCCCCGGTCACAACAGATCGTACGATTTTTTGTCGTGGAAGATCTATTAAATAGTTGTCGTGGCACTACGACATGTCCACGACGATTCTACGATGGGTACACGACAGTAAATAAAATTGTAGTTGTACTGTCGTGGGTTTGTCGTAAGTCGGTCTTGCGACAGTCATACGACAATCGTGAGTTGTTTTTGGCCATTTTTCAGGTTTTTTATGTCACGGGATGCACGTGTTACTGTCGTGTCACTGCCGTACGACTGTCGCACACCAGTCAAGGGTCACTCTGCGTTTGACTCCGAACTACTAGTATATAAAGCTAGGTTCACACTGCCGATCAGATCAACTCGATCAAGCCCGATCAAGACAAATTACGTGATCGGGAGACTGGTCTGACTCAATCGACCAGAATGTTCGGGATAGTCTACTTTGCTCGTCATCGATCTGAATTTCTACCTGAGTTTTTGACATGTCAAAAACATTCGAGTAAGGATCGAGAAGAGATCGAGAATTCGTCGAGTAGCGGTCGAATTGATCGGGAAAGGATCATGTAGAGATCGAGTTTGGTCGGAATACAAAAATTTTACCAATCAGTACTCGATCATTTCGACCTTTGCTCGACTAATGTCCGATCATTGCCAGATTAACTCGACCAATGCACGATCGCTTCCAGATCACTGCGACTTGTATATTTATATTATCCCAGACCAACTCGACCAATACCTGATCCCTTCGCGACCACATTCGACAACTTTTCGATCTCTACTCGGCCACACACGAGAACACATGACTGCTACACGATTCTCTAAAAGTGTGTGCAGGTCTGATTAACTCTCATAACTATGCTTCCGCAAAAATATATCGGCAACATTATTTTTAACTGTACAGAAATTCCTCCATGTACAGTACGTGTCTTTACTTTTGCAAGGAAAGGTAACATTTTAAAAGAGAGACAAAAGACACCAAAGAAACAATCAAACTCAAGAGGTCGAAAACAAACAGACACAGCCATAGCGAAAAACGGTAACCGACGAGAAGACAAACATCAGTCAACATAACATAGAAAACTAAAAATTTAGCAACACGTAACCAAACAAAATCTGGGATGATCTCAGATGTTCCGGAAGGGTAGAAAATCCTGCAATTTAAGCACCGGCGGATTTTTCAAATATATAAGTAATTGTGCAATAATATTCATTGTTAGACTGCTGATGACTAAGTTATCTTTCAATGTTGGTTTATAAAAACATCAAGATTATATTTTACCTGTTTAATGGGCTATTTTCTGTTTTGTCTGTCCGTATTGTCCGTTTGAAATGTTTGTAGCATAAAAAAGAAGATGTGGTACAATTGTAAATGAGACAGCTCTTCACAGAACACCAAATGACACAGAAATTATCAATAACAACTATAGTTCACCTTACAGTCATTTTTTTTTTCATTCGAACTTTGTGACGTAATTTCACACAAAAATGAGACGAAAGACAAATAATTTTTATTTGGTGCGAATTCTTTCTAACAGTAGCGATACAAACTTTTCAGCGAGCACAAGTTTTGATCATTTGTTTCTAACATTCTTTTGCAAGTTTGCATAAACTTTGACAAACTATACACTCGCTGCAAATGCGTCTACAGTTTGTCGTTCGTCGTTTGTTAGTTCTGACTTTAACATTAAATCAATTATCTAAACGTGTTCTTGCCTGTCATTACTCAAAACATTGTCTAAAATTATGTGACAATTTTGCCCTCTTTTTGCAATATTTTTTTTTAGCAAATACATACAGGTTGTTGTCATACAGCAAAAAGAAAATAAGTATCTTTAACCATTCAACTACTGGATATCAAATCTATGAAAAATACTGATTACATACTTATTCACATATATTTGACAAACAGTACGCTTTTATTTGTAAGAAATCAAGGAAATGGGGATGGTAAAGTTTATGTATATTGCTATCTAACATAAGTACTAATCCAGTGACAAATCTCATTTTGTGGTGTCATTTCATAAAAAGAGCAAAAAAAAAAAAAACCCATATCAGTGTCCACTATGAGAAAGTTTTTATAAGCATTGGATTCCTCTTTATTGAGTTAGTGCAAGTCTCTAAAATTGCCCACACAGTGGTCGTCGTGTCAGCAACTGCCTCACCTAGATTTCTCGCCGCCTGTTGATGTCTACACCATCTTCTTCGTCTTCTATGCACTCTACAAGCTCCGTCACAGCTATTAACCTGTCTCTCTGAGCTCTTACCACCTTGCCCACAAATCCAACTGCTTTATTTCTATGTAGTTATTTTAAATGTATGATTGTACTCGGACATTCTACTTTATATAACCAAATAAACGGGGAATGTGTCCATGGGACACCAATAATGCCCCAGCTAGCATATATAACATTATGAAGGGTCATAGTGGGATGTACGTGCGTACAGACGGACAATGGTAACACTTAATTTTCACTCCGATGCGGCATGGAATTAAACAATTCGGACGTTTTTGTACTAAAAATGTGCATACCCGACCAATTCCCGATTATCCCTACGACCCATATACGATCAGGTCGATCTGGTCTGGTAGAGATCAGGCTGAGATCGTGAATAGTTGATTTGGTCTAGCTAGTCGAGTAAAGATCGTGTAAAGATCGTGAATTGATCGGAATTATCGAATAAGTATTCATTTTGTTGTCGGAATGGAGTCGTGATGAAGTCATTAAGGAGTCGTGCATGGTCGAGTTGATGTCGTGTACAGTCGAATGGCGGTCGGGTAGTAGTCGTCAACAGGCCCGATCAAGAATTTGGTTGAGCTTGATCGTGTAAATTTGGACAATCGGGATCATCGAGTTGATCTGATCGGCAGTGTGAACCTAGCTTTAAGAAGGCCCGATTAATTGGGTTAGTGATGCGAGGGGCGACTCTCAGCAAAAGCTCTTTAAACATGTAAGGCTTCATCCGCATCAATCCAACGAAAGTACCGGCAGATTCCCGCTTCAACTCTGGCATCAGTGTACTATACTTCCCAAATATCAGTCGTAGTTCGATCCATGGCCTAACTCACCAACGTCTGGCGTTTCGCTTGTTCCTATGCTGTTCACGGGCTCGAATCAACGTTAAAAGGACCATATTTTGCTCTTGTTGGATTCCGGTAAGGCGTCTATTTAGCAGGGCCAAGCGTAATCGTTCTGGTGGAATAACCATCCTCTTTAAACTGCAGACTGTATGTTTTTTTCAAACATTCATTCCCGTCGAATTGTATTCTTCTAAATAAAACGAAAATATGTTGCACGACGAACGTACCTCTGCCGTACGACAGACAATTAATGTTGTGCGAGCATCGTAGGACATTTGGTATTCGTGAGACAATCGTGCGACTGTATCACGAGTGTCTTGCGACAGTCATGTGATTGTCTTACGACCGTCGTGCGACAGTCGTACGATTATTTTTTTATTGAAATGGTTTATGGTGGTACCCACGACAATGTGTTTATCGCACGACAGTCCCACGACTGTTGTAAGACACTCTCACGTCAGCCACAAGACAGTGACACGACAAAAAAATCGTAGAGCAAAAAAGATGCATGTCCAATTTTCGTCCCATGACACACGACAGCGCCACGATACTCAAAATATCGTGCGACTGTCGTACGACAATCACAGATGACCCGCGATTTAACAAAATGTCATGTCGTGGAGCTGCATAGATGTGTCGTGGGTTCGTTGTGACCAGGGACATACTTATAGTTCAACAGCAAACGTGCGAGTGACCCACGACTGTTTTGCGACAGTGGCACAACAGTGGCACGACAGTGACACGACAGTAACATGCACATCCCATGACACGAAAACCTGAAAAATAGCCTCAAGCAACTCACGATTGTCGTTCGACTGTCGCACTACCGACTTACGACAAACCCACGACAGTACAATTATAATTCTTTTTTTTCTGTCGTGTACCAAACGTGGAACTATCGTGGACATTTCGTAGCTGATGTGACCACTCTAAATATTTTTTTACATTTTGCTACGACAACTATTTTATAGACCTTCCACGACAAAAAAATCGTACGATCTGTTGTGACGTGGTCTACATGTGACTGTGAGGGATGTTAGTGTTATAATCAGTGTAAACGTAGGTGTAGATTTTACAAACATGGTAAATATTGCTCTGCTATCTTGTTTGTTCACATTTTTTGAGCAAAGAAAATGAAGATAGCACTAAGTATATAACATAACATCATAAATAAAAAATAAAATAACGGAAAAGTTTTATTTTTGTCACAGATGTAAAGATAGTGTTAATTTTTAATAAAAAACTCAAAGTTCTTCAACTTCGACATTTAATTTGCCTTTTAACTTTTCTATTAGAGCAGCACTGATGAGTCCCTTGTAGACGAAACACTCGGATGGAGCACATACCTGACTGTACAATAAGTTTCACCAAAAGTCGGGTATGATCAAATCTATTATACACTAATTTCGATTGTAAGATCGTGAAAATATTAAACCCATTGGCGTTGCTATTAAATCTTTTATAGTTATATTATAAGTGTAACGTCCCACTTGCAGAGTGGAATTACTCTCACTGAAAATATAACTATATTGATTAACTATTATATCTGTCTTTAAAGTGTATTTCACTTTCGTACGTGCCTGTCATCGTCATTATAAATTAAAGAACGATTTAAACAACGCTTGACATCGTCATCTTTGGATCGAACTTTTGACCTAGTAATGGAAATGATCTACGTTGAAGTCACATTTTGGATTAGGTGAGGAGATAATTTGGGCGTTCCTTATTCGGATGAACCCAAATATATGATTCGTATAAATGAGGTGTTTCGTTTTTATTTTGTATTGAAAGTTTACTAAATGTGTACTTCATCGGGAAAGAGTATATAAATTTACATGTTTTACTGCACTTTGTGTACTATCGACTAGTCGACTACACAAACGTTTTTGTTTGCATCTTGTCATATTTATTTGAATGTTTGTTTGCATTTTAAAGTCAGCATGTCTGTAAAATTTTTTTTACACAGTTGGGATGCTGAATCCTAATTATTTGGAAAGTGTATATGAAAATATGTTTTACTATACCATATGCACTATCCTTTTTCATAGAATAGTTTATGAAAAAAAAACTCCTACGTAATTGTATCCCTACCTCCATATAGTTATAGAATATAACACCTTTTGACCAAAATAAATAAATTCATTTACAGGAAACTGACAGTCAATAATTTTATTAACACTTAATTATTTTTTTTATTCTGGTTTCAAGTCAAGTAGTGCGTTATAAGAAAAGGGCAAAGAAGCTGCTAACCGCCATTACAATCTAGTATAGTACAGTTTTGAATTCACATCTCAATCAGGACAAGAAAGGCATTGAGTTTGACGAGTTTCCAGCCCCTTCTCCGAAAATTTATAAAAAGACAAAGAAAAGTTCCACTGCTCGTCGATTTCAATTTACTAGCAACAGTAAGATAATAGACTTTGATCTATTTACCATAACAAAGAATTTTTATATATTTGCTTACTGTTCCTTCATTTTATCAAGAGACAAAGTAAAATAAACAAATACCGAATTTCGAGGAAAATTCAAAACGGAAATTCCAAAATCAAATGTCGATATCAAAACCCGAACACATCAAACAAATGGATAACAACATTGTTTTATAAAGATCTAAAGTAAGATTCAGAGCTCACAAACCCAGTTTATTTATAAGTTTTATCATACATTCATCTTTAATGTTTCTATACGAACCTTGTGTACATATTTATGTTTACTGTTATATACACAAATAGATTTTAAATCATGCCGAGTTCAAAAACTATTCCTTTGCATTCAGTTTCAAAATTTGTAAATAATATTCACTTGTATGATTTGTATGGATCTTTTGCTATTTTTCATTAAATTTTACTTGAAAACAAATTGCTTAATGAGTTGAAACGTTTATAAACAACTTTATCAGCACTAAATATAAATAAAGGCAGATGTGAATAAGCATCATTGTTTTTGCTACCCCTTTCACAATAAAACAAAAAGACGACTGCTAACCACTGATATTTCCAATAGTTGTAAACACAATCCCGTCCTCAATTCCATGCATGTGACTAACTGAATTCGATCTACTATGGAGTTAGTACTTACATGAGCAACATGACTGGTTTTATATGTGGAGCAGGATATGCTTACCCTTTAAGAGCACATGCGATCATCCCCAGTTTTGATGGGGTAAGTGTTGTTCAGTTGTTAGTTTTCTATGTTTTGTTACCGCTATGTGGGCTGTTGTTTGTCGTTTTGGTCGTTTTTTGTATTTTGCAATGGCATTATTGTCAGTTCGTTATTGACTTAAGAGTTTGAGTATCCCTTTAGTATCATTCACCCCTCTGTTTTTGTAAAATTAATTTTCCATGCCAATTTATACCACGACGACAAGTGTATGTAATTGCAGTATGAATATGAACATAGATTTGTAACAAACCATATTTCAATGTGTATTAAAGGTACCAACATAAGTAAAAACAACCAAATTCTTTACTAGGAATTCATTTGCTCTTACTTCAATGTGCAAAGAAATCATAGAATACTATTGCTTTAAGTATTGTCTGAATATTCTGCCGATCGAATCTACAGGCTCCAAAAACCGAGGCAGTTATGCTTCCAATAGACAGTCAAGGCACACCAGTCGAATGAAAATGAAAAAAAACCCACATAATATGCAATTTCTGTGTCTTTGGTCTCTTGTGGAGAGTTGTCTTATTGGTAATCATACCACATCTTCTTTTTATAAAGTAACATCGGTTAACACAAATAAATAACATTGATAAATTCTATAATTTATTAAAAGATACTCTGTTATAAATAAACAAAAGGAACGAATTCAACTTTTTCGAAACAAGTCAACTAAACTATTCATAAGATTATGCTACACATTATTTTCACAATAATTAGAAATATACGATTTAGCTTTTGTAAAAGCATATTGTGATCGAATCGTAATAAAACACGTTTTAAACAGGTCTGTAACAACTTTTTTAAACGCTTACACACATTGTGTAGAGTAGAATGCATGCTCAATTAATTTAATGTCTTCATACGAACAGTGTAAAGGATGCAAAAAATACATCATTCCTATAGAATGCTTTAATACTTCAAACTTGATCAGAAGCACTGTTGAATAGCTTGATAGTTACTCGCTAATGCTATAAGTGTTTTTATATTATGTAAACCACTGTTTTCAGCGAAATCATATGCTGTTTTCTTGTTATTATCATACACGTCAAGGAATGCACCTTTGTTTATCAAAAAGTCTACAAAAACTATCCCTTCGTTCTCTTTATCTCTCGGACAATTGCGACAAGCGGCTATGATCGGTGTTGCACCCGAGGCGTCCTGTGCGTTAACAATGTCAGATGTTAGTAGCAATTTGGCATGCTCAAAATTACACACATTGATTGCTTTCATCAGCTGTAAAAATATGTCATAGTCTATACTATTTCTATCAAATGTTTTTTCATCCTTTGCTTGATACTTTCTAAACACGAACTTTTTTCTTGTACCAATCATCCTTAGTTTTAGTTCTGTAATAAACGACATTTCAACTTCAATTGTTTTCTGTGTCTTAGTGACAGCTAACCTGTCTTTTATACCATATTTCGTGTGACTGTGGGGGGTTTTAGTGTTACAAACACTGAGTGTGAGTGTAGGTTTGGATATTATTGTGACAAACATAGCACATGTAGTGGACTATCAAGGTCGTTTAATTCTTGACAGTAAACAAGTTGGACATAACGCACAACATCTCAAGATAGCAATTGAATATTTGAGAGGAAAGGAACATATATTTTTTTGGAAAATTTTGTCAAAATTTTTTAAAAGTATCGACGGCATTAACAGAATATCTTAATCTCCTTAATTAATTTCTGTATTTTTTATTTCTAAACATTTATGATAGAAAATATTGTTAAACTGTTTAGGTTAGGAACATTAACGATATCGATACTATTTATAGGTGAATTGCTTCGGCAGCTCAACAACTTCAGGATTTGCAGTATGAGTATGTTGAAATACGTCTTCATTTCCACCGAAAATTAGTAAACCGGACGAACAGTTTTTTTCAAGAGCAATATGACGAATGGCTTGAACGGAGAAGGACAAACTAACACTTCTAGAACACCTTATATTATTTTCTTTTAATGGTTGTTTTCGTGTTGGAATTAAAACAAACTGTATGTTTATGGTTTCATCGTCATATACGCGGACGAAATGATTTTTTTCAAAGAAAGCCTTGTTCTTTTATTCAAAAAGTCCATGGGTAAGGGCCAGTACTTTTTAGATGAATATTCAGTGTCTACTTCACAATGAACAGCAAGGTATTTCGTTACAGATTCTAGATGATGAAGTTATGTATCATGCTTTTTACTTTCCATTTTTCCCTTTATTTGTCTTTATTGTGTTATTTAAGTTTTGGGCGTATGACACGTGATTCGGAATTGTGCATCCAGCAGTCGGATGTTTTGCTTTGGGCGTTCCTGATGTGAGTTGATCAAGAGGTTAGAATTGGATGCATGCGAGTTCTAAAATGCTGGTCTCGTTCTGCACTGATATTTACTGAAGAAATAATTGATGCAAGCTATACTTTATTGTAGTTTTAACATAGGTATGCATTATATTCGTGATAATTTTTGTTATTTCACCTGCTATTGCTGGAATCGGCGAGGTTTTGCCAACACCCAAGAAAGCTCGGATTTTTCTATACTGGAGTCTTTCAAGAATATCATGAGGCTTAGATCCCTCACTATCGCTCGTGCAAAAATAATCACGAATATAATGTATACCCATGTTAAAACTGCAATAAAGTATACTTGTCTATCCCAAATTCATGTATTTGGTTTTGATGTTATATTTGTTATTCTCGTGGGATTTTGTCTGTTGCTTGGTCCGTTTCTGTGTGTGTTACATTGTAGTGTTGTGTCGTTGTTCTCCTCTTATATTTAATGCGTTTCCCTCAGTTTTAGTTTGTTACCCCGATTTAGTTTTTTTTGTCCATGGATTTATGAGTTTGAACATCGGTATACTACTGTTGCCTTTATTTTGCATCAATTATTTCTTAAGTAAATATCAGTGCAGAACGAGACCAGCATTTTAGATTTAAATTATTAGCCGAACAAGTCAATTACTTATTGTTTTTAAAGTTCTTTGATATACCAGAAAATGATATTAACATTTATATTATTATTGGTAGGCCTTGATTTGATCACTCTGTGGGATATTCACTTGGTCTTACAAAAAATATGTTTATGTATAATGAAGTACGGATAATTTTCAAGGCAAACGAATTAAATATCATAACAAGCAGGAAATTCTTACAACAACAAAAAACTAGTAAGGTTAATTAGAGTGAGAAACAAATTTTAACGACACATTGTTTATTGAGTTGTTTCATGGAAATTAAAACCACAAATATAAAACTATCTATATTGTGTAAGTGGATAACGCTCATTGATTGAAGAAACTTAGAATATCTAAACAGATTTTCTTATTTACAGAAAAAAAAAATGAGTTGTTTTAAAAATATGTTCAGTTAAAGCTTTACTAATACAAAAGACTTAGTTCTATATCACAGCATATCAACTAATTCATATTTTGGTTTTTAGTAATCTGTATAAATGAGTACACCTAAAACATATAGGGTACTATTTTTCGATTACTAGTATATATAGTATTCATGTATATAGATTCTACATGTATAAACAAAAACATTTCATATATTGTAAATGTCACTATAAAGTTCCAAAACATTAAGAAAGTAATAATGATAGTTATGGTTACCCTAATGAAAACATGATTTTACATACTGAAAAATATCTTCAACTGTACAATTATTATCTGTTTAAATCAGATTCTCGTGCGATATTTCGGATTTCGCTGAAACTTTGTGTGTTATGAAAATGCTAAAAACATCGAAGAACTGAATAGTCAAACTGCAATTGAAAATCGAAAAATAAAATATAAGGCATTTATACAATTAAAGATACATTCGATTGGTTATTTGGGAAATGTCTATAAATTCATAGAATAGAAGTAAAAAGGGAAGAAAAGTGTGTATTTTCATTTGATTTCAAAACTGCGTGTTCCTTAGACATCCGTCCATATACATTTGATTAACATAATTATATTGCTGTCAAAATTTCAGTTATCCAGAATTAGGATAGATTTGAAGATTAATACCGCCAACGGTTTGCCTTTTCAAATTGACATTTTAAAATGAATTGGACAGAATAAAAGTTTCAAATAAAGAAAAACGTGTAAACAAATTTTATTGGATTTAGAGCACGGGTTTATTCACAAAGCGAAAGAAGCACGTCACATTATAATTACGATTTAAACACATAGGGAAAGTATAAATTAAATTATGATTTACAATAATGTTTGCACTATGAACTGAAAAATCTTGTCGTATTTATTTGTTTGTTTGAATTTTAAAATCAGTTATGCTTGTTTATCTGTACTGTAAATTTACACGTGTTTTTGGCCCGCTGTATCCAAACTTGAGCCACGTTTACCAATTATGTCTATTTGGGTTACTCTAATAGTGTTGTCAATAAAGAACACTCTGATATTGTTGTCACGGAACAGGAAACAACTGTTATACAAGTTAAGATGTTCATTTAGCTATAAAACCGGGTTTAACTTATCTGGTTTTTTTTTAGAAATGCATGTAACAAGTCAAGAAGAATTCGTTTCGTTAATTGATGTAATCCAGCGTTTAATTTTGTTTGGTCTTGTGGACTTCTCACCTTTAAATTTTGACTTTTTAGTTTTGTTAGGACATCTTACAAAAAATATGCGTTTGGTAAATCAATTTAAAAGTCGAAAAATCAGTAAAATGTGCATTAATTTTTTATTTTTACCTATGTCCTTCCCAGTTTTTAGTGAGTTTTGTGTTGCTCAGTTTTTTAGTTTTCTATGTTGTGTTATATATGCTGTATTTTGTCTTTTAATTGATTTCGATTTGCCATGCAGATGTCAGTTTGAAAATATGTGTTATGATTACCACGAAACCACTTTCCGAAAGATACCAACTGACATATAACAAGTAAAAGGTCGGGTCAACAGCAGTGAGGAAACCCCATATAGGATATTGCTTCTATTCTTGTTTTATCATATGCATGTATCTCCAATCAATAAATATAATTTGTCATTTTCTTGAATTTGACTTTTGTAGGCTTTTCATTGCACAAAAACATTCTGAATTATTGACATTTATCTTGGGTGTGTCTATCAAATATCTAAAAAAAAAATGAAGGTACTTGGTTACAACAGCTTGAAAACAAGAAAAAAGGGTGACACTTTGAATGGTTACTTCCGATGATAGTTATCATTTTTAATGCAATGAAATGTTATTTGAAACTTTCAATTTAGAACTGGACGGAATAATGCCGTACTCATGCCAAGTTTTTCTTTATTTGAAACTGAGATGAATTCTGCCCAATTCATTTTTAAAATGTCAATTTAAAAATAGAGCAACTCATTGACGGTATTAACCTTCAAATCGCTATTCTAGATTACTAAAATTTTGACAGCTATGTAATTATTTTTAATAAAAATGATATGGACGAATGTTAGAGGAACACGCAGTTTTGAAATCAAATAGAAATACAAACTTTTCTTCCATTTTTCTTACACTCTATGAATTTAAAGACATATTTTAATTGTTCGATATTCAGTTGCAGTTTGATTATACAGTTCTTCGATGTTTTGTAGCGTGTTCATAATACAATTACTTTCAGCAAAATCCGAAATATCTTACGAGAATATTAATAGTACAGTTGAAAATATTTTTAGTTTAGGGTAACCACAATCATTATTACTTCCTTAAGGGTTTAGAACTTCATAGTGAAATTCGCAATATATGAAAATGCCGTATGAATACTCACATTGCATGTTTTGCTTATTCATGTAGAATCTATATTCACGAAAAATAATACTACGTGTTAAAAAAATACATATGTTAATTCCGCCTGTTTTCAGTGTACTCATTGTAAAGATTACTAAAAACAAAGATATGAATAAGTTGATATGCTGTGATATAGAACAACATCTTTTGTATTAGTAAAGCTTGAACTGAACCTAGTTTTTAAACAACTCATGTTTATTCTGTATGAAAGAAAATCAGTTTATATATTTTAAGTTTCTTCAATTAATGAGCGTTATCCATTACACAATTTAGCTAGTTTTTACATTTGTGATATTAATTTCCAGGAAACAAATCTATAAACAATTGTGTTGTTAATTTTTTTTTCTTACTCTTAACCTTACTAGTTTTTTGTTGTTGTAAGAATTCCCTGATTGTTATGATATTTAATCCGTTTGCCTTGGAACTTATCTATACTTTTAATACGTAAACATATTTTTTGTTTGACCAAGTGAATGTCACAGAGAGTGATCAAATCAAGGCCTACCAATAATATTATAAATGTTAATATCATTTTCTGGTATATCAAAGAACTTTAAAAATAACAATAAGTAATTGACTTGTTCGGCTTCTAAGTTGTTCTACTTCACAAATGTTATAAAGATATTGAGTTGAAACAAGGCAAAAAACTAGATTAAAAAGAACAATAGGATGTTACATAGACACAGTATTTGTCTTATTATCATACACTTATATGTATGAGAATTTATCGTATTTCTGTATTTATAATCATACATTTGATACAATTAATGTGTGTGATATGAGATTCAATAGTAGTTTCATCAGACCAATCTATTTAATGTTTGAGGGTTTTAGCTGCCCACCATATGGATAGGTAGTTTTTTTCTGATACCCTTAATCGTAGGATTTTATTTTTGGCTTTCCTCTACCATGAATACAACTGGCCATTTAGCTATATCGATTCGGAATCCAAGTATGTCCTAACTGGTTTCTCGTTCGTTCCCAGGGAATCTGTGCGGCATCCGGGATACATTTTCTCAAATTTTGCACATATTTTGTACTTTTATTTTGTACTTTTTATATATTGAAGAAGACGAAACAGGTAAGTGAATGTGTTCGTATGTTTAATTGCATTGTTTTATTTATGTTTAGATGAAGGTTAACTTTTTGGAAGTCAGTCTAGTCACGACCAGGCTGGGGAAATGGGTAAATGCTCACATTAAATCTGTAGCTACAGTGTGCTAAATGGCCTCCTTTACACCATAACTCATGGGGGTGTTTCTAATGAAAGGATGATTATACGTAGCATACAGATGTATTACATTTGTATAAAAAAAACACGAACTATAGCTTACACGGGAGTTATTTGCCCGCCTTTTAAATAAAAACAAAAAACTTATTGATTGGTTTAGATAAAAAAAATCTCATCTTTGTACAGCGATGGGTCCTTTTCCTCTGACAACTTTGTCCTCGAAAATGTCCCAGGAGCTATTTGCGCCTATCAGTAAGTTAACTCAAAACGATCTCCACAGATTGTGGAAGTTTAAGTCCTCTCAAGTGTGGAAAGCTCCTTGTAGTCTTTGAAATTTCGTTCTAAATCTCGACGGTATCTGTAGAACAATAAGTGTGTCGGTCTGTAGTAGAATTGTTGCAGTGTCTAGGTTACTAACATTCTGATATAATTCTCCGCACGCACACAGATGTGTAATAAAATTGAAAATGGAATCGAGGAAAGTGTCAAAGAGACAACAACCCGACCATAGAACAGAAAACATCAGAGGGTCACCAATAGGTCTTCAATGACTTTTTCTGTCGGGTTTATAGCCAATTGTTTGCTACTCTTATGTCAAATAAGATGTTAGAATCTACTTCTTGGACATTATATATAACTAGTTCAATAGCTGTTTTAAGAAGAATGTCATGACTTTGTTGTGATGAATGCATTATACAAGTCTAGTCTGTTATTCCAAATACGTTAACCGCCGACTGCTGTATTTCGATGCATGTGTCGTACCTTTAATGACCTCTTGTCCTTTGTATGGTGCATTCCACTACATTTTTTAAACTGTTGTGTCTACGTCTGTTATTCAGTGCACTATGTCGGAAAAAGCACAACACATTCACGTGTTTTATTTTGAACAGATATATGATGTTATGGGAGGGGGGGGGGGTATTTGCGAAAAATACAAGTCAAGGGACTGTGAAATTTGGTCCCAAGACTGGTATTTTTCGCAAATACCCCTCCATAACATGATATATTTGTTTAAATACATTTTTTTTTAAACTAATGGGAAATGGTAGTACCACGGGAATCATACATGTTCTTGTACGCGTTAGAGCTGTCTTTTTGTAACGTCATGTTATCCTTATGTGTAAACGTCATTGTTATTCCATCATTAAAGCATACATTTGTATAGACGTTTTTTTCCCTTTTTATGTGTATATTTCTGACAGTTTTCGGTTTAACGCAATCGATAGTGCTAAGCCATGTTGTCATTAATCGGGATAAAGTAAGAAAGGTTCCGAATGATTTTGGCGGGAATAGGCTCCCGAGGGTAATAAAGGAATATCAAAAATGGCAAATACCATGGTATTTGAGGCAAATTCACCGGCAGTGGTGAAAAACAGGCAAATTCATTTGAAATGAGGAAAAAAATATTAAAATATAAGAAAAATACACATGCTAACAACCAATCAAAATTCGGTATTCTTATACAAGGTGTAATTAACCTTCTTATGTGTGTCTGTTGTATGATTATGGTAGCGTACCCATAAAAAAAACATTTGTCTGATTTCGTGACTCTTTGTCCTGCTTAAAGTATGCCAATCTCTTTATTTATTGATTTTGCTTAGTTTCCATGATTAAATTACTGTAAATTCAGAAATGTTTGCGAAAAATGCGACAAGATTATAATCGCAATAATTTAAACTCGCATTTTTTTTGATATGAATGAAATAGGATATTTCTCAATATCGCCAAAAAAATCGTATTTTAGTCTTAAATGACAAAATCGCAATAATAAATTCACACAATAATTTCTCAATTTACACTGTCTCTTCTGTGTTCTCGTGCAATATATTTCATTATCTCAATTGGTAATTTGTTCAACTGATTCAAAGCATCGTACATAGAACTCTAGTGTGTTTCCCTAAAACCCCAAGCTATATACATCATTTGTCGGTGCGTGTAGGTTCATGAGTGATTTCATGTAAGCATGAATCAGTTTACTAGTTTGACCAAACGATCTCTAAGAAGGGTGACTCAGTTTCGTAATTTGCTTTTGTCATAGCGAGTCCTTCTACTGTTTGTGCTTCCCTCAAGCTGGGCTATAAGATAATTAAACCTTTGGATTGGCTTTTAAGTATCATTATGATAAATGGATGACTCGAAACAATAACAAAATGTCTTCCAATTGAGTATATCTCCATTGACATAGGACAAGTGTAACTTACGAAGCCTCTGGAAGTCGCCGGTTGATGATCTCGATCCTGACAGGACTTGATATATAAAATTGTCTGACGCTATGTAGTGCAGGTGCGTAGATGGAATACTACTAGTTCAAAGTCTCTATTGCATATGTGTTCATGTCATCTTTGACTTTGGGCGTGACACTATACGCGTTTGCGTTAGATCTGCTTTTTGAAGGCTCAACATTATCGTGTAAGTATTTGTTTGTATGGACTTTGCGAATTTTCTAATATTGCAATCTAGTTCATATATATATATATATATATACTACTAGTACTCATCTGAGTCAGTGATTTCTGCTCCAGATTTATCTCAGACGTTTGATCCTAGCGTCTATTATTTAAGTCAATCAACGTTTTCTGTTTTTGTGTGACGGCATTACCGAGAGCTTTCACTTCGTCAACTTCTGTGTTTGTTTTAGATTTTATCTCGTTGAATTTTACCAGTAACTTCCTGAAGGCTGCTTTGTTTTTTTACCAAAATTATGCACGTAAAAGCACGCGACGTTATGCGCGGTGAATATACTTTTTTCCATGGTGAATATGCTTATTTATTCAAAATCGCATTTATTTAGAAAACCTGAAGTTTTAACAATATGGAATAAACAACGTTATTCACTATAGCGTTATGGATACAACGTGATTCACTATAACGTTATGGATACATTGTTAACTTAGTTCAATGTTAATTCATTTTCCGACAACCCATATGATTTATGATATTTTGCAATCAAACAGAGCTTTTGTTTCAACAAAAATAGAAATTGTAGACACAAAATTTTATATAAAAACACACATGCAGGCACGCACCAAATAATACCTATAAAACACAATAGGCATGCTAATGGTTAGAATAGCTCTGCCATCATCAGATATCCTACTTTTAATTTTATGCTATAGTCTTTAACTTTGATCTATGAAGCATGTATCCTACGCTTTTATGTTTGCTATACGGAACTATTGGTTCAATATTGGACACTTGCACATATTATTATTGGTTCAATATTTGGTATAAAAACATAAAAGAAGAAAATATCAAAATGTGTTTTAATGAAACTAATAAGTAAAATACGTTTGTAACTTATATCCGCTCTTGCTGAAACAAAGTAGTTGTCTTTATAATTGAAGGAAAGATAAGAGAAAATAAAAGAATTAGTACATATTTCTACATGTACTTCTTTATGAAGTAGTCAGTGTTCTTTCTTTAGATCATTGCTGTGTGTTTTTTCTGCTCAGGTTTTTTTTATACATCTCAAATCAAATGCCTTTAATAAAAAGGTATAGTTGATCAATGAATACACAAATGATGCTAAAATACCTTTTAAATTTGGTTAGCAGTATATTTAACATAGCCATTAAAGTGCGAGGTTTGGCATGCCACAAAACCAGGTTCAACCCACCATTTTTTCCTTTAAAAATGTCCTGTACCAAGTCAGAAATATGGCCATTGTTATATTATTGTTCGTTTCTGTGTGTGTTACATTTTAACGTTCGTCGTTTGTTTTCTCTTATTTTTGAGTGTAATTTCACATTGCGATAAGACGTGTCACGGTACTTGTCTATCCCAAATTCATGTATTTGGTTTTGATGTTATATTTGTT
This sequence comes from Mytilus galloprovincialis, assembly GCF_965363235.1. NCBI lineage: Eukaryota > Metazoa > Mollusca > Bivalvia > Mytilida > Mytilidae > Mytilus > Mytilus galloprovincialis. Next base: position 7,746,844 of record NC_134840.1, read on the forward strand.
ATTCTCGTGGGATTTTGTCTGATGCTTGGTCCGTTTCTGTGTTACATTTTAGTGTTGTGTTGTTGTTCTCCTCTTATATTTAATGCGTTTCCCTCGGTTTTAGTTTGTTACCTCGATTTTGTTTTTTGTCCATGAATTTATGAGTTTTGAACAGCGGTATACTACTGTTGCCTTTATTTGCTCTTTTCTTAGCAAGGGTGGTAACTAAAATGATAGAAGTGTTAATAAAACTATTGAGGCTCAGTATCCTGTTAATGAATTCATTTATTCTGGTCAACATTCGCTAAATATAACTATATGGGGCTGGGGATGAAATGATCTTCTCCTACATTAGTGAACCGATTAACTCTTAATCCTTAATCCTGTCATAGTACCCTCTTAACTTTAATCTCTCATAAAGTCAAGCTATGAATTTGAGGCGCCTGCTTAATGTATGATGATTAATACCGATTATCCTTTTTGGTTTAAATCAATGTTGAAAAAAAAGTGTTTTATCAAAAGCTTGGATTTAATTGTGAGCGACAGAGGCATCAAAGTATTTAGAGCAGCTGACATTTTTCATTTACAAACACAAATTCAACCGTATATTAAAATATAATTTTATATACACTTTCTTGATAGAGTACACATTAAGTAAACCATGACTAAAGTATACAAATATAAAAACAAATAACTCATGCGTTTAAATTGTACCTCTAGATCCACTCCCAATCAGAAACTCCAAAACCATCTTCTTACCTAAATTAAATAAAATTTAGCTGGTACTGTCGCGAACTGCATGTCGCAAACTGCGTGACTACAACCGTGGGCATTTGTTTAACTAGGCCAGAAGTCCAATTGATAAATGAATCAGTGAGGTGTTGAGTTAATCCGTCTTTGATAAAATATTACCAATGACAAACACAATATAAGAAAACCTTTTTGAAATAACATTTTTTACTACTGATGTCTTATTTAATCAACAAAATCTCTCAGTCAGAGCTACATCATTTTCCAGGTTTGTCGTGAGTACCAACATTAACCATTTTAATAAAACAATCGTACGACTGTCGCACGACTGTCGTTGTTCGACAATCTCACGACTGTCACAAGACACTCGTGATATAGTCGCACGATTGTCTCACGAATACCAAATTTCGTACGATTCCTTGCACAACATTGATGTTTGGAAAAAACATACCGTCTGCCGTTTTAATAGGATTTACATTATGTGTAAAATCAACACCTACAGTCATAGTGTTTCTAACACCACCATCCTACACAGTCACACGCAAGGCGTTATAAAATAAAAGTTGTCTGATGATGAGACCGAGAAAACGATTTAAATTTTAATAAAAAGTAATGTCATTTATTACAGAACTCAGATTTAGGATGAAATCATCAATTGTTAGAAAGTACCACTTAATAGACGAGAAAACGTGTAGTACAATGACGTATTTTTACAGCTGTACAAAGCTATAACCGAATGTAATTTTGAGCATGCCAAAGTGTTGCTAACAGCTGAAAATATCAACTACCAGGACGCCACGGGCGCAACACCACTTATTGCTGCTTGTCGCTATTGTCCGAGATACAAAGAGAACGAGGGCGCCCCTTTTGTAGAGTTTTTGATACACAACGGTGCAATTGTTGACAATTTTGATAGAAACAACAAAACAGCATACGATTACGCAGAAAAAAAAATACATATATAGCGTTACAGAGTAATTATCAAGCTATTAAAGAGCTGTTTTTAAGCTATTAAACAACAATGCGATTTGGGGACATTTACGTTTTTTGATATTTTAGACAGTGACTGTGAATGTAAGTAGACATTGAATTATTTCTTGAAATGTAAATGAACATTTGTAAGCAGTATTAAGAGCAACAAAATATTACGCTATAAAAACTGTTGTCGGCGTTTTACCACCATTAGACATCAGCTATGACATATTCTGTGTTGAAGACTGAATCAAAATTGTGTGCATGTGTATTTGGGAAAAGTATTTATGTACACAGTAAAACATATTATTTTGGATGAAAAAAACCCTTATTTTTACAGTTTTTTCTTTTGTTGTGCTATTGCCCTATTATCCAAAGTTAGTCGAAGGTTTGAAAAACAGGTTTAATCCGTTACATTTTGTATGTACATGTCCTATGTCAAAGGCCTAAAGAAATTCCATAATTGTTGTTGGTAGCAATAACATCTGTTTTTCTTTCTTTCTTTTTTCATAATTGACATGTTTGTTTTTTGTTTGAATTGTTTTATTATATGAGGTTTGCTTATTGTTGAATGCTGTACGATGATTCATAATTGCTTATATACACGTTTCCCTCTGTTAAATAGTTGTGTCATTGACATTGTTTGATTGATTACTGGTCCGAACTCCCAACCGTAGTGTTGATCTGTAATATTTCATCAGCATGCATTATACATCATGTACTGTGATAAGACACTAGATGAACACTGACGAAGATAGGCCACCGAAAGCTTGATTTTTGTCGAGCCTCGTTGGTGGATCAGTCTAGCGCTACGCGAAAAGTAAAAGGCGATTTGGCGCCACACTATCTGAGTAACATGAGTTCGAATCCCGGACAGGAAAGAACAAAGATTTGCTTCCGCAAATTTACAGATCTAACATTGTTGGGCTTTTATTTAGACGAATTATATGTAAATTTTATTATGAATGTTGTTTATTTGAGGGTTCACTTAACGTTTCTGCTTTTTCTTTCAATTGACCTATATCGTTTCCTTTAAGATCCGTACATTCCTCTGTTTTAAGTTTTGTTTTGTGGACGGGTCAATCAAAACACCCATAAAAATGTTTGCTCTTATATCAAAAGGCGGACTGTTACGGAGCAGGGCTTTTATGATTAAAAACAAACATAACTTATATTGTTAACGGTAAAAAAATTCTCCTCTGGTGTTAATCATGCATTCATCCATATTTTTATTCGATTTTAACCTTTTAGTCATGTTTTTATTTTCAATAAAACAAAACGGTACCAATTTACTGCGTCATATGTACTTTTCGACAACTAATGTCTCTTCAGTGATGCTGGACACCAAAACATTTGAAAGTTAAAATCCCAGTACATACGTTGATGAGTTGACGAATCAAAAATGACAAAAATAAATCCAAATACGGAGAAGGGATCGAACCTATGTTTGTTGGAGAAACCTCCCTTAATTCATAGTGATATTTATTTTTAATTTATAAACAGTTAAGTTTAATAATACAATATGTGTAATATCAAGAAGGAACCGAAGTGCTGGTTTCTGGGCTGGTGATTCAATCGGGAACACAGCGACCCAGTGGTAATTAAGATAATCATAGATACCAGACTCAAAAGTTTTACGCCAGAAATGCATTTCATCTACAGAAGATTCATCAGTGACGCTCGAATAAAAGAATTTACAAAATCCAAACTAAGAACAAAGCTCAAGAGCTTTGAAGATTGCAATTCCAGATTGAAACAACATTCTGTAGATAAAAACACTAACGGTATAAATTTTACTGCACCAGTTGATTAATGCGACAGTTTAAGTCTCTATGGTAAAACATTCTCAAACATACAGTTTGCATATCTAAATAATATTGCGGCTAGATTTGTTTGATGGAACTGAATCAAATGTATGATCAAGATAGTATGAAGCAACTTCAACCACGAGGTTCTTGAAACATGCGTGCTCGTTGTACATTGTAAAATTTGTATGTGCTTTTGAAAGTATTGAAACAATCTTTTCAAGTGTCCGGTTTCGCCTCGCGCTTTCCTTTTCTGGCATGATCGTAATGCCCGCGTCACACTGTCCCGATTTTTATATACGATGGACACCCGAATGCGAAAATTGTAAGTTCGTACGAAGTTGGTCCCGATCTCGTTAAAATACCAAAAAGTGACCGAAGCAAGTACGATGAATAACGAAGTCTATACGATGGGGCCGAAATTATATACGATAGCAAAAGATGGACATACGAAGGTTAACCGAAGACGGGTATTTAAGCTTCATATCTCAGCCGAAGCCTACACGATGGATCACGAAGGCTACACGATGGATTACGAATGCTACACTATGGATTACGATGGTGGCGCGATGGCCATACGATGTCTAAAAGACGTCGTGTACAGCTTACGATGCATTTAAATGATATGCCGTAAGTTGCGTGTAGATAAAATTGTTATGGACACTCTAGAACCAAAATGCTCAAAACTTGGTATGGTGTTACTCGTTAAGAATATCTTAAGCGCTATTGACTTTAAAGTTCAAAGGTCAAGGTCACAGTGGCAGTTGTAATACAAGACAATATCACCCTTGTGGACATTCTAAAACCAATATGCTTCAAAAGATTTTAACCACATTTGGTATATTGTTCCTCCTTGTAATGATCTGACATTTTTTACGTTCAAGGCCAAAGGTCAAGGTCATGCAAATGGACATGTTTTTTCTCCTTGAAATAGCATAATACACAGGAAATTGGTTCCTCATTTTTTTACCTGCTGGTTCTAAAGACAATATTAAAGGTATTTCCAGTTACTGAATGTTGTGGTTGATTTCTAAAAAAATAGTTTATGTATCAAATATGCATATTCAATTTACCATTTTCTGCATGTGTCATATACAAATATAGTGTCCATATTTGTCCCCAATATGTTACATACGAGGGGATGCCACGCTCGGCATTGCCTTGTTTGAACTGTAAAATGTGTTCACTAGTCTGAATAATCACCCATAATTATGCCCCTGTTTACTGATCTATCTTAAAGGTAAGGTAATGGGTTTCCAGGAGAATATCATAATAATATAGACAAAAGGAAGGATGTGGGGAAAGCAACAAATGCGGCAAAATATGACATATAGAAAACAAAATGGTTATGGAGTAAACATTCGTGTGACAACAACTCAGACGATACATAAAAAATCAGAATAATGAAGAAAAAGTTGGTTTCCCTATATACGTGTACCTGCAGTGTTGGTGTACGAGGCGCGTTTATGATTTTCATTATGCTACTTGATATGAAAAATTGACAAAAAATAATATTTTACTTGTAAAAGTAAATCCGGAGCCTGCAATAGCTGCTCTTCTTGTTCCATTTGAATTAATAGAAACAACGCTGTCGCCTTTCTTGTTCTCATAGAATCATATGATATGAGCTCCATGTTTTGTGAACGTCTTTCTTAACTGTCGTATTAGACTGACCAGTGCATATCGCACATGGCACTTTAAATGTATTTTAGCGCGGAAATTAACTTACATTTAGCTGGATTTATTGCCGTCGTAGTTCCATCTTGTCGCCTTCGTACTTTTATTCGATGGCAACACGACGGGATTACGAGGTCTTCACGAAGTCGTGTTGCCATCGTAAGACCTTCGGGTAGCTTCGTGATTCATTCGTGTAGACATCGTAATGCCAAAACTGCCCGATGGAAACGATGGAAACACGAATGCAATATGATGTTCAAAGATGCATTCCGGGTGACAATACGATGGTGAGGATGGTGATACGAACTCAATATGAACCCTCAACATCGGACGCACCTTCGGGGATTTTTTAACATGTTAAAAAATTTAGAACCCTTCCCGAAGTTGTCCCCGAAGGTTAGAAAAAGTGGCCGATGGTTCTACGATGGTTAAAGATGGCACTACGAATAGCCCGATCTGGATACGATCAGTCCCGATTTTGAAAATTTTCATAATCGTGTTTCCATCGGCGTAAAAATCGGGACAGTGTGACGCGGGCATAAATAAAAACATCACTTACTGATATGATACGAAACATGCGTTTCTAGTATGAAAGTTTGCACCTGTAAAAATGGGGTAATATAGTACTAAATTTGTCCATTTATTGGAATAATTCGATTTAAAGGGCTTGACCGTTAAATCGCGTTATCAGAGGAAGGCAAGACTTGCGACAGTTCATGCACCGGTCAATGTAACGCTCATGTCTTAATTCGATTACACGGCATATCAATTTTAACAGCTAAAGCACTCCTCACAATATTTTGAATGCACGGTCTGCTAGGAAGTAACTGAATTTATCTAAGGTCAGATTGTTGAGTTTATTGTACGCATAATTAATGTAAATACTTATCTTATTAATTTTTCAATTTCAACATATTATTGATTAATTAATTTAAAATCGGTCACATTCAACTTGATAATTTATACATTAGTGGACAATTTACTAAAGCAATGATTTATATATAGTATACAAATCTTTGACTAAAGTTATTATAATACGAGCGAATTTATTTTAATTTATGCTGGATTGTATAATAAATGTTTGATTCACATAGTTTTTAATTCCAGTTACATTAATATTTTTGTATCTTTTTATCGAGGTATTAAAATTGAAAACTAGATTCCAGGTATTTCTATTCAATTTACATTTCGTAATGCAGATTAAAATGGTATTGTTCCATTATCAGGTATGTTAACTATTATTTAATAATGGGGTTGCCTTGTGAGACATTAACACCATCAAATGCAATTAATTAATTTATGGTACCATTTATTGTTCTTTAGCGTGTTTAGGACAGCAGTAAATCGTAAATATATTTCAAAGTTGAGCCTCCGTTAAAAGAAATTAGTTGATAACATTTTTGATATGGCAGCTACAGTGATGTCTTTATAACCGATTATTTTTAGGTCAACCAAACTGCGTTGCATATATACAGAGACATATAATGACTTTCCAGGATACCTTGATAAAAAGTGTGATCCAGTAGATATAGGAAATACAAGCCTAAATTGTTTAATGTATGCAGATGACATAATTTTAATGTCTCAAACCAAAGAAGGGCTACAAAATTGTTTATCCTCATTGGAACTTTATTGTCAAAAATGGCAATTATCATTGAATATAGAAAAAACTCAAATAATAGTATTTAACAAATCAGGTAAATTATTGAAAGACTGTAATTTTTATTTTGAGCAAAATCTGATCAAAAGTGTTCAAGAGTATAAATACCTAGGTATTGTAATGAGAGCATCTGGTTCTTTCAGTACTGCAGTTGAAGATCTTAGTAAGAAAGCACTTAAAGTAATTTTCATGATTAAACGTAAATTTCACTGTACACATAATAATACACCTTTGCTTTTAAAACTTTTTGACTCCTGTGTAAAACCAGTCCTTCTCTATGGAAGTGAATTGTGGGGTCCGTACATTCTTAACCTGGACAAAAGATTAACACAAGGTTCAAATGATGATTTAGAAAAAACTTTTTTAAATTTTGCTCCTGAAAAGGTTCACATTCGATATTGTAAATATGTACTTGGTGCCACTAAATATGCTCCTAATATTGCCAGTATGGCAGAACTTGGTCGTTATCCAATCTCTATATTTGTTATTTTGCAATCTCTTAAATACTGGCTATATTTGTATAAAGACCCTCTTTTGAATTTTTCAAAATTAGCATATAAGTCAATCGAAGAAGTTGATTGTACCTTTCCATGTACCTTCAATAAACACATTTTTAAGTTTCTAAAATTAATTAATTTTGACCATGTTTGGAATAGTAAAGGAACTATGTCAGAAGGAAAACTCATATCTGCAGTGAAAAAGATGTTACAAGAAAGATATGGAAATTATTTTTTCTCGTGTTTGTCAGGTGAAAAGCAAAACAAACTACGCACATATTACAAGTTAAAAGAGGAATATAAACCTGAGACTTATACAAAGTTAAATATCCCAAAACAATATGTTAGACAATTATGTAAATTAAGAATTTCTAACCACAATTTACACATTGAAAAAGGCAGATATAATAAAACGCCTTTGGATCAAAGAATATGTACACATTGTATTGATAACAAAATTGAAGATGAGTTTCATTTCATATGTGAATGCAACCTCTATCACGAGGAGAGGGAAAAGTTTTATGATGACATTGTTAATATTATACCATGTTTTTGCAATTTAGATAATTTTGATAAATTTAAATATTTAATGAACTGTTCGGAGACTGATGTTCTCACCAGATTTCTTATATATATAGACAAATGTATTTTGATTAGACATTCATCAGTGGGAATAATTGCATAATATTGAAATGTGAGTTTTATCTCTTGCTTGTTGTAAGTGTCAAAATTGTTGTCTGTTATGTTTTATTTTTGTTTTGTATATGTTTTTTATATGTGTTTATGTGTTTCAGCGATGATCCTTTTGTACTGGATTTTATACTGAATAAAATTAGTTAGTTAGTTAGTTAGTTTATAATACAATATGTCTCTGATATATATTATAATATTTATTTTCAAATAATATTCATTCATATTTTGAAGTAATGTCTTTATAACCGATTGTTTTTTCGGTTATCCAAATTGCATTGCACACATTTTGATATTTATTTAGTGTATAAAATATATATTATTTTAATTATATTTGTTCATAATGACATTTATTGGAAGGTTTATGATGTCTGAGTAGAAAAGGCGTTGAAAGAGGTGTTATAATTGGGGTAAAGAAAACTGCTTTAGCCACCTGTGATGTCAAAATAGCTACGCATCTGAAACAGAAACTGAAAATTTGTTATGCAGGATTATTTCATTCATCAGCAGGACCATCTATATATATGTTAGTCATAGAAGTGGCAGTATGCCTTATCTAAATACAGTAATAAAACAGGTACATCTTTTATTCTTTAATTTTAATGTAGCTAATTCAGTACATGACATTTTTAGCTTTAACAATGATTTCAGTAGTAGCATTTCGAGCATAATAAGGAAAACGATTTAAAATGGCGAATACTATATTGATCCGGATTGCTTTTACTATGAAAGAACATACCACGAATAAGAATAAGAATAAGATTGATTTATTTATAATTGGTTTCTTAGGGACGACATCAAAAGATCGATGTAGGATAAAAAACTTAAATCAAATAGTTTGGGGGGGGGGGGGGGGGGTCAACATTGCTGCAAGTTTTGTTAATCTAAAATCGATTTTACATATATCCCTATTGGTCAATCAATTTTTCTTAAATTAAGTTAAGAGGGGGTGTGTGGGGGTCAGTGAAAAAACTATGTGAATTAAGTTTTTTGTCCTTCATTGAACTTTTGATGTCGTCCCTTATCTATATATCTCATCCCGATTAGAAAACATTTCAACACTGATTTATTTTATAATTACACTGCGAAGGTATAGTCCCGCAAGTAATTTTATATTCAGAGCATTTTTAGTATGTGTACATATCACGAAGGAATTTTTACAATTATTCTAATTATATCATTCTCACCACAAGTTTACCTAAATTTGATTTATTTTCATATGTCATCTTTATAAAAGAGAGAACCATTTCAGTAATTTCAGAAACTAGTTCTGCACTATTTGTGCGAAGGAGGATTTCTTTTTGTCGAGTATCAAGTATCGAGTCAAATCATTCATACCCTGTCTGTATTATGTATAAATAATGTGATCAAACTAAGGTCTTGAACTAGGATAAACCGTCATTACTCACACAGCTTTTTTGTGCACGTTTTAATCGTGCCCAGAAAAATAAAATGCTACATGTAATGGACAAGATAATCAAAATTTGATTTTCAAGATTGCTATAACTATCAAATATTTACATAAACTGAAAATATTATTGCCATCTGTTTGCCGTTCAAGTAACGAATCTTTATTTTTCGGGGTTTGTTTAAACTAGCTTTATTGGATTTTTCATATGAGTGGAACTAGTAGCTATCAATCCACTTGCGCATTCAAATGATATTAGTTTTACAGATAACAATGTTTCTTTCCATTAGTCCCAAATTTTAGAAAATTGATCAGCAAGGCAAGATAGTTTTACTACTATACTTGGAAAAAGGCATCGTTGGTTTATGTCTGTCATATTTGTTTTTCGTAAACTGTTTTGTTATAAATTAGGCCGTTAGTTTTCTCAATTGAATTGTTTTATATTTTTCATATCGGGGCCTCTAATAGCAGACTATACGGTATGGGTTTTTCTCATTGTTGAAAGCCGTACGGTTGCTATTATTATTATTGCATATATTTGCTTACATTTACTTCATTTGTACTTTAGTGGATAGTTGTCTCACTGGCAATTATAATCTTTTAATTACCATTAATAACGAATAGAGAAGAAATAGTATACACTTCTGCAAGTTACGTTTACAAACTTTATTACCAGATGTGTAAATCTTTGATAAAATTATCGTCTGAAAATTGCTGATATAAATTTACAACTTAAGCGAGTTATTGTCTGGGTTAATGGTTTTCTTAAATCTTATTTATATCATTACAGAGGTCAAGAAAAGTTCAAATAAGTTAGGCGATGAATTAATTTTATTGCTTTTGTGGTTTAGATTTAATAGTAGCGTATATCTCAGACTATAAAACTGCTAATTAGTACGATTTTGTTATCTGAAAGAGAAACAACGCAATTGGGTTAAATACTGTGAACAGTTATACATGGAATTTTATGTATATACGTATATTAGAGAATATTCGTTTTTTGAAGCAGTCATAGACCCTGTTCACACTAGCATTTTTTTTTATCGATCTAATTTGAATCGATCTAAATAAAACCAGTTAGCGTTCACATTATCTTTAATCATATCGATCTCTATCGGTCTAATATGAACCACTGCGTTCACACTACAATTAAAAACGCAATCGATCTAACCTTTTTGCCCGTAAAACTGTAAACACTGTGTATAAATATAACTGATTTATCAAATTCATGTGCTGATACACTGATACACACACTTGGAAAAAAAATGGATAAAGTTATTGTTTCTCTTGAATCACAATTTAAAATTTTGATACTGTTTTCTTTAATTTTGAAAAAAATAACTGTAGCAACGAAGTTACAACACGACGCCGGAAATACTGCGTTCCTGCAAAGAAAAAAATCAACATAAGAAAAGAAGACACAGATTTCGCAAATCTATGCTATGGCGAAGACAACATGTTTACAGTTTGTTTTAAAGGTCTTTTAACTGAGAAATATGGGTTAAACAATGAACCTCTGAGATAGTTTTGCCGCTATACATGCGCATAGTACGTTATTTTCGATTCAATCGTACTAGTTTAAACCGATCTCTGCGTTCACATCTAAAGTAAGATCGGTTTACTTTAGATCGATTCAAACTAAACTACCTCTTTTGGTGTTTTAGTTTAGACCGATTGAAGATCGATTTAATGCGTTCACATTAGCCCTTAAACCGATCTAAAGTGAACCGGTCTAGTTTAAATCGATAAAAATGTCCTAGTGTGAACGGGGTCATAAATGATTTGGGATAATAATTGTTGTCGAACGCCATACGCATGATATGCAATAAAACAAAAACAAAACAAAACAAAAAAACAAAAACAAAACAAAAAACAAAAACAAAACTGACAAAAAAAAAAACAAAAACAAAATTAAACAAACACAACAAAATGTTACACGATACCAGTTTTAATGCCGTATTGACGAGCGCCCTAAAGACGGCAAATATTCCATCGGCTATTTTAGAGTCAAATTTTGGGGGGTCTTAACTGCACCTCAGTTTAAAAAGTTTTTGTCTGGGAAACACGATTCATTTTCTAGTTTCAATTGGCTTGAACAAGCTTTCAGTAACTGCGAGTACTCTTAGGTGGGTACTTGATGTCTTTAGTCTATTCGTTAGTTGTGTATTGTGTTTTGTGTCGATCTGATGAGTCAAACCTACCTCAACTTTGTTTTATTTTGTGTTGTTAAGTTACGGGAGGGCTTAGTTCTCACAAACTTGTTGTTTGTCGCAGTCTATTAATCTTGTTTTACGTTTAAATTGATTTATACTTAAATATGGCCTTGTTTTCTTGTTTGAATTGTTGCCGGGGCCTTTTATTGCTATTATACTGTATGGACTATGTTCAATGCTGAAGGCTGTACGGTGGCCTATAGCTGTTTACGCCCACACTATTAAGTTTTAGGCAAATAGTTGCCTCATTGACATTCATGTCAGATCTTTTAGTTTTTATATTTTCTGATGGTAAAAATAGAATTCAGTCATTGGTAATATAAAAAGTATTAACCATATATCTGATTACAAACATAACAGTTGGCAAGTCAAATATCTCCATCTGTTATCATATCAATTTTAATTATTTTTCTATATTGTATATTACCAATCTGGAGCTGATTTTGATTGATTGTCAATTTAAGATATTTCATGTTTCCAAAAGCGTGCTTGGATAGTGGGTTTTTCAATCACCAAATGACTTCGTTCGTGCTCGGAAGATTGTAGTTACTTATGGTTGTGTTCTCTTATACATTTTCGTATCACAATTTGTTAGCAAGGTCAAAGTGTTATGAGGCACTTTAAGTAAAGAGATAAACTAATCGTATGCTCATTCTCGAAGGGCCCCGCAATATTAAGTAATCCACTAAAATGGACATGACATCGGACAAAGCGCTCAATACGATAAGACTTAACTTATAAGCGATATTGATTTTCTCCAAGATTTGTTACCTTAGTCAAATTTGCTTGGTTCCAATTTTACCACGATTGTAATACAAGAACAAGATTCCAAATAAGTGATTGAACCAAACTACAGTGAGAAGGAATATTTATTTGTCAGATATTGAAAGTTATCTAATTTTATACAAGTTACAACTTCAGTTATGCTGTTATCTATTTTCATCTATTTATTATCCAGTTATGCTATTTCAATTTGCATCCATTTATTGACCATCAAACGGCGAAGTAGGTCATTGGCTTCGGGAATCTGTTAGCTAGTAGTTACTGCGGTCAGATTCTTGTTATTACACAATATTACAATCAGAGTTATCTGTTATATCGACTCTCAATGTATGGTACTGGTTGGCGGTAACAAGTTCCAAAACATTCTTTATGAAATGAATGTTTTTGAACTTGTTTAGTGGCGGACTTTATAGGCTGCACCAGTACCGATGAACTTGATTTATCACTGTATTATTATTTAATTTAGAACATTAATCCATGTAATCTTCATTTCCACCTCAAACGTAGTTTCTCATGTTGATTTTGGACATCTGTTGCCAGGGTTCAAGTCAGCACCCCTTTATTTCAAAATTTTATTTCATTTTAGTTTTTATTTGAATTTTGAATTTTATTTATCTATTTTATTTGCATCTAATTTACGGTTGCCCAAAGACCCTTTGTTTGTGGGTTGGTAACCGACAGAAGCCATGATCTTACTTCGCCAATAAAATATATTTTGATTTTAATAACGTCTTCTCTCTTATAATGATAAACAAATAGGTGTTTGTCTCTTAAAAATGTTAATTTCATATTGCGTTTTTACTGTATGTCAAATGTTTGAAATACAAACATAATCTGTTCCTTTCGCTGTCATATTTTTATGTGTATAAAATTTTTACAACAAAACAAAATGCACATTTTTTTCTCTACTACAAATAATATCTAAATTGCAGTTACTGGAAGTTTTTAGTGTGCAGCTATCACAAAGTAAACATAATCTTGTCCGTTGGCGAATAACCTCCTTGATCCATGCCAGTGTATTTGTTACGTTGAAAGTAAAGCTTGGAATTTTTCATTTATCAAATTGCTACAAAGTTATTATCAAGCAGATGGCAAGACGCATTTTTCTAATACTTCGAATCAAAGCAGTATCGGTAACTATTGTTGATTTAAACTATATTTAAAAAAAATGATAAATGTGCTATCAAAAGCAAAAAACGCTAGTATTGGTAAAAAAACTCTTTATAGATAAGAGGTTTGAAATTTTGTATTGGCGCCAGACGGGCGATTCGTCTACAAATAAAGGCAACAGTAGTATACCGCTGTTCAAAACTCATAAATCGATAGAAAAAAAAAACAAATCCGGGTTACAAACTAAAACTGAGGGAAACGCATTAAATATAAGAGGAGAACAACGACACAACATTAAAATGTAACACACACAGAAACGAACTAAGCATTAGACAAAATCAAAAAATCAAAAGACTCATTAGTGACGCTCGATTCTAAAAGGTTTAAAACGACCAAATAAAGTACGAAGTTGAAGAGCATTGAGGATCAAGAATTCCTAAAAGCTTTGCCAAATACAGCTTAGGTAATCTATTCCTGAAGTATAAAATCCTTAGTATTTAAAAAAATTCAAAGTTTTGTAAACAGTTAATTTATAATAATGACCTTATCAATGATAGTTCATGTTAACACAGAAGTGATGACTACTGGGCTTTGGATACCCTTGAGGAATAAAAAAAACTCCACCAGCAGTGGCATCGACCCCGTGGTTGTTAATAATCTCATCATTGATACCAAGATTGAAATTTTGTATAAAAGACGATTGATGTTGTGTGGAATATATGCATGATAACTTTGATATACTAGTATTCAACTGTTGTTTTGCTCTTTCAATTTTAGAAAACATCTATAAAATGAAGACATCTACAAAATAGAGTAGATAAAGATCTGCCTTAATAAATATTTGTAATATTTATGTTTTCTTCTACGTCCTTGTATTTCGTTCCTTTGGTCTTGTGTGTTTTTGTTCATAAATATCATGTTTGTTTGGAAACGTGGCTACTACGGTTAGAAATCAAGGTCCATCTGTAGGATTGATTATGTCAATAACATTTCTGTAATATCAAGGGGACAGTCAAAAATCAATACCCTGTATTTAGCATTTAAATTATACTTATACAGTCTTGAACTTTAGTCATTATATCGTATTTATAAAGTATTACATCTGAATCAAGTAAAATATTATGACATACGATGTTGATGAATAAAAGATAAATTTGGCAAAAGACTTTTAGCATAACATTAAATACCGATTGTGAACGATTTTTTTGTTCACAAGCAGCACACCATATGCAGGGTATAAAAATATCAAAATCAATTTGCTGATATCTGATTCCTTATTTGATATAAAGTAGATAGCTGCATTTAACTGATGTAAAACTATGCAACTTTGTTTATTTCATATATCACATTGATTTCGATATCCAATAATTACCGTTTATATGATATTGTGATAGCCTGCTAGGTTTGAGTGCAGAGAGTCGGGGTTCGACCTCCAGCCAGATCAATTAAAAGTCTTAACATTGGTATTTGTTGCTTCTCCGCCCTAGCACGAGACATGTAAGAGAATGACCAACGACTGGTCGGCTTTGTGATAGAATGGTGTCTTATTTCGAATTGTAGCACTTTCAAACTGATATTAGTCGGTCTAATACAATGTGGGTCGATATTCGTATCACATTATCATGTTCTCGTCCTGAATATGCCACTTGCCGTTAAACTTTGTTTTCTAGTTTCAAAGCTGTACCATATGTTATATTTATAATATGCCAGCTTTAGCTGGCACTTATGGTAGAAGCATCGTTTTGGAATAAAGAACGATAACTCTCTCTACACGACCCATCTGAAAAGTTTCGTCACTCTCGTTAAATCTCGTACGATTTTTTTTAATGGCGGCCGAATTTAACGTTTCAACGTGAACTTGAAAAAACGGGACAGATCGGAATAATTTCGATGTTAAATACGACGTGTATTTTTATTTGTTTATACAAACAAGAATTAAAAAGAAATTTTGGTGACTTGTGTAGTTTATTTAAATGTTATTGTACCACGGAAATTACCGAAGTTTGGACAACAACATCTGACGCCATGTTTTGTCTGCTTCATCTTTCCCTTATCAGTGAGGTCAAAACAAATTTCCTAAATAATCACATGTACTTCATTTAAAAGTCACAAAATCAAAATTAATGATAACATATTTAGCGTAAAGTTCCGTCCAGCCATGGGAACACCGAAAAAAACTTTACCAGCAATACATTTTGTGATTTTTTTTATAATGGCCATGCGGCATGCGGGGTAAACTCCGGGGCACTGGTTGACCACTTATGTTCATCAGCCACATAATTCCCCATATCAAGGAACAATGATAATGACGGTGGTTATACTGTTGAATGTGATAACGGTTATTCATGTAGCCCACAGACTAATTCAAAACTTAACACAAAAGTTTAAAACAAAAACAAAAATATTCAATTTCAAATAATTCACAATCTTCTAATTCTGTACTTCCTTTGGCAAACTCTCAACAAATCTTTTCACTGATTATGTCACATATCAGATATCTACAGTCCCAGGAGATGAAAACTGTTTTGTGTTCTCTCTCTCTGTTTAATCATGATGAGACTTCAGTCTGAGTAGTACATTTAAGTACAGACTGTATATATTGTACAGTCTTCACCCTGAACAGCAGCCCAGGCTTGTAAAATTGCTCTCGGGCCTGTAAATATCACATCTACAGGCCAACAAAATCTAACAATTTTTTTTTCAAAATTAGATTTAACAGTTCATCGTGAAGACTGATTGTAAGCTCCCATATTGTCCAAAATTGGATTTTATGGGAAGATGGAGTTAATATGATAATACCATGACTTTGATAGGTATATACAGGGCATGTTACTTGAAAGTATGTGGCTACATCCTTTAAAATTCAAGCTGCAGCAGTCACCTGTATATTTTATGCGCCAGTTTAAACCTGATCAAAACCGAGTACTTTATCACTATATCAGGTTCACATTTCAACCTTTTTAGCACTACACACTTATG
The DNA here is from genome assembly GCF_965363235.1 of Mytilus galloprovincialis. Lineage (NCBI taxonomy): Eukaryota > Metazoa > Mollusca > Bivalvia > Mytilida > Mytilidae > Mytilus > Mytilus galloprovincialis. The sequence goes on from NC_134840.1 coordinate 7,763,367, forward strand.
GTAATATAACATCACAGTACCAAAATTGCACTCAGTAACCAAATTGCACCTATTAAAAAAAAAAGCTGCGGAAATCTTACAAGTTTTCTTTCACCATGTTAAGTTATCTAATAATCATATTTTTAAAATGAGCAAATTAAATTTGTTACCCGCATCCTTTTCTTCAAAAAATAATAGTTGAAGCATGGAAATGTCAAATTGTTCGAAATATTTGAAGAAATAAAACAAAACATCTGTTTATATTCCAGTTTTAGGGTTTAAAATTAAACATATAATGATGTATGGAATTTGGGTACTGACCTCATTACATAATCATGGATTGTTTGGAGGTCAGTTCAAACCCATTTTTTATGACTCTTCATACATGGACTCAAAATTAAATTGGTGTAACTATATTGTAAACAAGGATAGTCTACAAAATAAGCACAGAATGGACTTTTGTCTTGTTCATAAAAAAAAGTTGGTGAAAAAACTGACAATATAGGTGCAATTTGGGTACTTTCATGTTAGTAACTTCACAACTACAAATTTTTTTCATGACCAAAATAAAAAAGAAAGTACAAACCTAAAGGTAATAAATGATACTACCACAGATGTATTATAATATTTAGCCTATAAAAACACTGTTTTTTTTTTTATGTCAGTTGAAATCAAGCATATTTTAATTTTGGACCCTTCAAACTTCAATTCGGACTAATTTGAAAACAGGTATCAGGTGAACCCAAACATTTCTATTCAGCAGCAGTCTCTAACTACATATCTCCTTAATTTTGTATGATAGTCCTACAGAAATATTGAAAATGTGTACATTTAATTTTTTTTTCTAGCTTCTCTCATGTGATAGCAGTACCTTTTTGGTCACTATTAATGTGTTGCGTCTAAATAAGAATTGTAACACTTTATAGTGACTGAACAGGTTAAACAAATACTTCTCAAGAAACAGAAAAAGAAGACAACTTGGAACAGCACCAGCCATGCCAGTATATGTATGAATAAAACTCAGATCAGAATAGCATGGACAATATGTTAGTTATATGTCCTTGTGAATAAGGAAAGTTATCAATAATTCTGCAGATAATGCAATTTTATCAAGTGTTTTGTACATGTTGTACATTTTCTGTTAAAATTATCACACAATCAGTGAAACATTCAAAAAGGCTAAACTAAATTTTTATTACTGGAAGTTTCAAACAATGACAAGTGTATTATTTACCAAATAACTAATGTGTTTCTGTGAGAAAAAAAGTCATATGCAATTTTGTGAATTAAAGGGAAGGAAAATCCTTTAGTGGCGTACTGTCGCATGTCAATTGTGAATATACTTACCAAATATATTTTCTTTATTATGATACTGACGTCAACATTAATATCAAGGAGTACACATCGTAGAAAAAATGCACAAATTACAGATAAAATAACTAAAACACCCTATTTTGTATGCATCTCCTGCAAATCAGTATTTGTTGCATCTATATATACTAGATGAGTAATAATCAATGTAAATATGGTAAATTTCTGATGTAAAAAAACACCCCCAAAAATGTTGTTCCATAACCCAAAATCAATTCTAATCTTCCTTTTGAGTATTGAACCTTCTAGTACAATTTCATCGAAATCCATTCACTTATACTAAAGTTATTGTCTGGAAACCAAATGTGTCTTCTTGAAAACAACTACTACATGATTAAGCATTACTCAAAAGCAAACTTTTGACATGCTTGTATTTCCAATTTCCATATAATAAAAACTTAAAAAGTAAGCTAACAAAAAAAAAAAATATGCAAGAAATGACATAAAACTGACTTTGAATTAGTACATGAAATTGATGTCGAACCCACAAACTGAAGATGATCAGGAACACAAATGATTTATTGTTCGAGTCAGAGTTAGATCTGGATTCATCAAAATTTTGTTTTTGTCCTCTGCTTGGACAGATTTTTTTTTCTTCGATTTGGGACTTGAATTTTTTTTTTTATAAAAAAGAAAAATACCATACCCCCTCCTGCCTTTTGAAGTTCAATGATCGTTTCTTAAACAGTTTCCATCTGAACTTATTATTTTATTTTAGACAAAAACTATATGCTAATGTAGCCTAGGACATTCGTCCTGAACATGCGTGAAATATTTGCCACTGGACGCAACCAACAATCAATCAATATATAGGACATTGTCTTGGTATAAAGCTGGCATTTAAGGTAGCGCCTTCCTCATATTATATATGGTTTCACTGTTTAAAAAGTAGAATAGCAAATATACCGAACTCTGAATTATTTTAGTCTTATAACGATGCAACGCTGCTCTTCCGTCCTAATCTACAAAATTTTAACTACATGTATTTAAAAAAAAAATCAGAAGTTTTAGTTTTATTATTAAAAATTTGAGCAGTACTAATGCGAATATTGGCAACCTTCCCAAATCAAAATGAAAACTCTATTCGAGATTACACTGAAAATGAAAGAAATTAAGAAACGGTTAAAGACTTACCGAAAGCTTTTATGTTTAGACTCGAAACATGCAAAACTCAACGAGGAGGATCTGAAATATTTTTTCAAGAATTATTTGCAAAAAATTAAATATACATTCTTTATTTGTAAGAACCACACCATCTGAACAGCAATGAAAAACTGGAAAATTTAAATTTCTTTCTTTAGATTTGAATAAAAAAATACATATATATCAGGAAACAAAGTATACTTCCTAAGGTGTAATGGTAATGTGATGTCGAGTCGGAAAATCTAAATTGTAAATATTATCTCGAAGTTTGAAAAAGATTACATAAAGACTACTAGGCACAAGTTTTTTTTATAGAAACATTTGAAAGACAATAACAATCAAAACCAAGGAGGAAACAAAGACTCACAAAACCAAAAGACATTTACATCAACAGTTATAAATAATAATTAAGAAACAACACGAACTCCACTAAAAACCGGGAGTGAAATCAGGTGCTCCGGAAGGGTAAGCATTTCCTGCACCGTATACGGCACCCGTCGTGTTATTTCTTTGTTCAGTTTGGTAATGATGGAAGGTTATTATGACTGAGGAAGAAAATCAGATATGATTTCTGACACACTTTTGTCATAATGGCCAATCAGCTCATGGTGGCGACCTTAAAATTTCTTGAGTGATGACCTTAATTTGATTGATTCATAGCCCTGTCTTAGCAACTTTTGAGAAAGTAGTATTCCTCGTTCAACAAAATCAACGTACTTTGAGCTAGCTCTAGATTAACGTATCAATTGAGACACATATACTTGAGAAAAAAAATATTGCACTACTATACAGTATATTCAACTGTACTATCATTATCGGTTTGAATGAGAGTCTCCAAAATATGTTTATGAACCGTATTTGAAATACAAATGTTTAACACTATGAAACACACACTAGACATTAAAATGATTTGTATATAGTTTGCAGAAACGTATTTGCAATGCATGTTTGTAAAATAACATGAGTAGTGTAGACGAAACGTGCGAAAAAAATAATTTATAAGCCTGGTACCTTTGATAACTATTTACAAATGCAAGATATTATTACAATGCATAAGAAAAGCAATAATGGGTTCCAAATATCGAAGAAAAGTTGAAAACGTGTTGATCGAGTATCCTCGCCTCCATTATATTATTAAAAGTTTACTGTTTACAACATTAGTCTATATTAAAAGTTTCGAAACACATATATATTAGTGCAAGGAAATTAAGATACTTAGAGGTTGATGTTACCGATACGTCTTATGAATTACTGACACAGTTGAACAACAAAAAAAAAACAATATTTGTTATCCCCTCCAATATTGATTTTCTATAATGAAATGTCATATATACTTTCTACTTGTTTACAGCAAAGACGTGTATAACCTTGTAGGCGAAAAACATGCACTTTGTTTTGAAACATTAATAGTCATACCTACATTGATAATCTGTGTTTGTAACACTAACATCATTCACAGACACAATAAACGCAGTATAAAAGAACAGTTGTCTGTCACTGATACAGAGAAACGATTCAAATTAGAGTAGAACATAATGTCGTTTATTAAGGAACTAAAACTTAAAATGACTGCTTCAAGAAACAAATCCGTGTTTAGAAAGTATCAAACAAAGGATGAAAAAACATTTGGTAAAAAAAGAATAAACGATGACATGTTTTTACAACTGATGAAAGCTATCATTGAATGTAATTTTGAGCTTGCAAAATTGCTACTAACAACTGACAACGTCAATGCACAGGACTCCTCTGGTGTAACACCGATCATAGCCGCATGTCGTTATTGTCCAAGATACAGAGAGAACGAAGGAATAGTGTTTGTAGACTTTTTGATAAACAAAGGTGCATTCCTTGACGTGTATGATAATAGCAAGAAAACAGCATATGATTTCGCAGAAAACAATGGTTTACATACCATAAAAACACATATAGCTTTAGCGAGTAATTATCAAGCTATTCAACAGTGCTTCTGATCAAGTATAAAGTATTAAAGCATTCTACTGGAATGAGATTTTTTGAAGCATTTTTAAAAAGTGAGTGTATGAAGACATTACATTCTTTTAAAGGACATGAATGATATTGTTAATCAAGACTGAGCATGAACTGTTTTCTACACAACGATCTTTAGCTTTAAACAAAGTTTTAGATTATTAACAAAAAACAATGTTTTTGAGTCTCGATGATATTCAGTGACTATGTTTAAAAAAAAAATTATGCTAATATTTATTATGTTCTGTATATGGTAAAAAGATTTTGTGTGCGATATGTTCCAATGAGTAGTAAGTAAAGGTATTTCGAAAAAGCTCTTGTATTTCGTTTTGATGACAGGTATATCAAAAACAGATTATTTTTCAATAAATGATAGAATTAATCAATTTGATTTATTTATGGTAACCGATGTAACTTGCAATTCTTTTTCTTTCTATTGGTCTGCCTTGAATTGTCCTTGGGAAGCATAATTGCCTCGGTTTTAAGAGCCAGTTGGTTCGATCTTCAGCATTGGTAAGCAAAACATGAAATGCATTTGATGATTTTCCGATATGCACTCAGTAGTTAGGAGTAAAATCAAATGTATGTCCAGTTAAGAAACTGGTTGTTTCTAAATACTTTTTTCTCAACAAAAAAAAAATCATCGAAATTTAAACGTTAAAAGGTTGAAATACATATAAAGATAAAAAGAAGTGGTATGATTGCCGATGAGAAAAGTCTTTACAAGAGACGAAATGACAAAGAAATTAACAACTATAGGTCACAGTATGTTTTTACCGGATAGTAAGCTGTAAAAGGCCCCGAAATGGCAAATGTAAAACAATTCAAACGAAAAACTAACGGTCTGATTTATGAACAACATAACTAATGACCAAAAACAAATATGAAATACTCAAACTAACGACAACTAACGAACTACTGGCTCCTGGCTTGGGACAGGCACATACATGTACATAACAACTAACGAACTATATACTGGCTCCTGACTTGGGACAGGCACATACAATCCCTCCCTCCGCAACATAACAGCATGATGTGCATATCTGAATTGATTACATTTGTTTCTATAGATTTCGAGATCTCTGTAAACTTTTTTAATTTAAAGACAATTATTTTAACCCAAAAAGCTGAAAAGTATAACAAAATGATGCTAATATACGTGGCGCACAGGGGAAATAGTTTTCAGAAAGAAGAATCCTGATTGGATAGTGATAAACATTAACCATATAAAGTGTGTCCACATTAAATTAAAAATGGGGAATGTGTCGAAAAGACAATAACCCGACCAAAAGGCAGAAAACAGCCCAAGGCCACCAATGAGTCCTCAATAAATTGAGAAAATCATGAATGTTTTATAATAACATACCATGTAAAAATTTCAAAGAATTGATTCGTGTATCAAATATTTCATTTGCAATTATAAATATGATTCAATCTTACTCAATCAAAGGACCCAATTTTCTGGAAATAACGGATTACTTTTTATACAACCTGAGTACTCGAGATACAAGATGAATTACACGAAATATTCCTTGATACTGCTCTGGGTAACGTTTTGTGTTGTTCAAATATAATTATAGCATGATATAGTCAATAAAATAACACGTAAACAGGAAAACTATTTTTAGAATTTTTACCTGTATTTTCAATACACATTTCGTAATAACAAAATTTAATATTCTACTGTATAAAAGCTTTTTAAAGGAAATTAAATATATTGAAATGCATATTTCGGGAGTGGATCTGAGAGGATGTCAGTTTCCTCAACAGCAGTTAACACCCGAGGAGGAAGGTAAGTACATATATGCATAGCTTTGCATTAAATGTCCATAAAGCCTAATTCTAGGGGACACTAACCCTCTATACGGAATCTGAACCACACTGTTCATCCGTCTAATTCTAGGGGACACTAACCCACTCTGTATAAGCATAAAATTGTGTATACAAGCTCACTGTATGGAATCTAAACCCAACTGTTCAGAAGCCTAATTCGATGGGAAACTCATCCATTGTACGGAATAATTTGAACAACACTGTTCATACGCATAATTATATGGGACACTTACCCAATATATGGAATCTGAACCACATTGTCCATAAAGCATAATCCATGGGGACACACAAACTCACTATATTGAATCTGAACCACACTGTTCATAAGTATAATTCTAGGTGAAAACAAATCTTCCATATATAATTTAAACCTTACTTTTCATAATTATAATTCTACGAGACACGAACCAATTTTGTAAAATCTTAACCACACTGTTCATAAAGCATATCTATTGGGGACACGAACGCGATATAAGGAATCTGAACCACACTGTTCATAAGCATTATTCTAGGGATCACAAACCTAATATATAGAGTCTGAACCACACTGTTCATCAGAATAGTTATGAGGGACACAAAACTACTGAATGGATCTGAATATGTGACACTTACACACTGTTTAGAATCCGGACCGCACTTTTCATAAGCATAAATCGATGGGACACTAACCCACCAATCTAATTAAAACCCGATCTCTCATCGCTCCTGTTTCTGATATGTCGCGTGGGAGATCTAACGAAACCGGCTTTGAGGTCACATGTGAGTGAACTAAAAGTCATGAATTTATAAAGATATGCAAATGAGTTGACGACCTATTAATAAGCCAATCAAAAAAGTTTATGAATTTTTATGACTGACGATTTCGTCGTAAATAAAATGAGTTACATCCCTTTGCCTTACGTTAAACTTCCAAGATCGTGGAAGACTCAATTTCATTGGTCGAAAAAGACACACCTTCGAGGTCACTCACATGTGACCTCAAAGCGGGTTTCGTTAGATCTCCCACGCGACATATCAGAAACAGGAGCGATGAGAGATCGGTTTTTAATTAGATTGCTAACCCACTGTATGGCATCTGAATCACACTGTTCATGTGCATAGCTGTAGGGGGCACAACCCACTGGATAGAATCTTAACCAATCTGTTCCTAGACCTTATTTAAGGGGACAGGAACCCACTGTCTTGAAACTGAACCACACTGTTCATAAGCATAATTCTAAGGAACACTGACCCACATGATTGGATTTGAACGACACTGTTCATAGGTCTATTTTTAAGAGAAACATAACCACTGTTTGAAATCTTTAACAATCTGTTCATCAGCACTATTCTAGCGAACACTAACCCATTGTATGGAATCCGAACCTCATTGCTCATAAGCATAAATCTAGGGGACGCTAACCCACTGTATGGAATCTGAACAACACTGTTCATGAGCATAGTTGTAGAGAGCACAACCCACTGTATTGATCTGAACACCACTGTTCATGGGCATAGTTGTAGAGAGCACAACCCACTGTATTGATCTGAACCACACTGTGCATGAGCATAGTTGTAGAGGGCACAACCCACGGTATTGATCTGAACCACACTGTTCATGGGCATAGTTGTTGAGGGCACAACCCACTGTATTGATCTGAACCACACTGTTCGTGAGCATAGCTGTAGAGAGCACAACCCACTGTTTGATCTGAACCACACTGTCCATGGGCATAGTTGTAGAGAGCACAACCCACTGTATTGATCTGAACCACACTGTTCATGGGCATAGTTGTAGAGGGCACAACCCACTGTATTGATCTGAACCACACTGTGCATAAGCATAGTTGTAGAGGGCACAACCCACTGTATTGATCTGAACCACACTGTTCATGGGCATAGTTGTAGAGAGCACAACCCACTGTATTGATCTGAACCACACTGTTCATGGGCATAGTTGTAGAGGGCACAACCCACTGTATTGATCTGAACCACACTGTGCATGAGCATAGTTGTAGAGGGCACAACCCACTGTATTGATCTGAACCACACTGTTCATGGGCATAATTGTAGAGAGCACAACCCACTGTATTGATCTGATCACACTGTTTATAAAGGCTTTATCTCAGGCACACTAACATACTGTACGGAATAATTTGAACTTCACTGTTTATACGCATAATTCTAGGGGGCACTTACCAACTATATGGAATCTGAACAACACTGTTCATAAAGCAAAATTCATTGAGACACTAACCCAATATTTTGACTAATTGCTGTACGACGTGTTTCAGTGTTTTGTACATCCGGCATGCATATAATAGTTTTTGAGATTTCAGTTATGGCTTCGGTTGGATAATCTGTTATGTCTTGTAGTTTTGGGTCCAAATGATATGGGATTGCCTTTCCATGACATCATTATCCTGAAAATTCTTTGGACGAGTATTGTGAAAGTAATTGTAATTGTATAACCTTCGAGATTGCATGTTAATAACGTAAGCGCATTACTATTTTTAATATCCTGTGGTGTTTGTCGTTGATGGAATATGTTCGTTATTGTTTTTCAGTTTGCATGTTGTGTCGACTATAATATTATTTGTTGGTGTGTTCCTCTGAGATGAATGTTCTTGTGTATGTTTGAGCTGTATTTCTGTCACGTAGTGTTGCTATTTCTGCAATATGTTTTAGCATTGTCATAAATTGGGAGGTTCGGCTAGCCATCAAACCAGGTTCAATCCATCATTTTTTTTTTCAGAATGTCCTTTACCAATTCAGAAATATGGCAATTATTATTAAATTGTTTGTTTTGTTGTATGTTGGCGTTTGTTTTCTTGCACTTCAATGTTCCTGTTGTTCCTTTATTTCCTCTTATAGTTGATATGTCCCCCCCCCCCTCCGTTTCATTTTGTAATCCGGATTTGTTTTCTCTCAATCGATCTATGACTTTTGAACACCGGTATATATACTACTGTTGCCTTTATTGATACACGAATCACATCGCATTCAATGTTAACACTTCAATCCTCCAACTTTTTAACTTTAATTTTGAACTCAACCTTGCAATTTTTCCATTCATGTTAGAAAAGGACCACAGTACTAAAATCTTCACAAAACAATGACAGATAAAAACAGTATCCTATTTCACACATTTATACTTACTCAGAATTTTATTTTAAATTTGAGCGAAGGAAGCGAAAAAGTATTGTTTTCTGCTTATGACGGATATACTAACGGTATCTGTGATACATATAGCAGATGTATTTCGAATAAACGTTAAACTATATACAATGAGTGCGCACAGTGCCCACACACAATAAAAAAAATCACATGTGTGTACATACATTTAAAAAAGACATATGAAGTATAATTTTCTGCGAATAAAATTGAGAATAATATTCACAAATGAATTACTCATTTTTGTTAATCAATTCCTTATGTGTTGAATTGTTTAACATAAAAAGAAGGATTACGTGTCGTAGAACCAAACATTCTTGTAACTAAAACTAAAATAGCAATAACAAAAAACTTGAGAAACTTTGTTAACATCAAGTAATGCACGGAAATTGTAAAGACTTATGTACAAAAAATATCTCTCTCGTCTTGTGACAATGATAAATTATATAAAAATTTTAAAAGATTTATCGACAATTTTGTAATTTAACAGCATTTTCATTTTTCAGCCAGATTTTTAGCGCTACGCCTAAATGTAGTGAAAAAGTATAAGATAATTGCTATGGCGATGACAGCTGGCGCTGTACTGTTAATCATTGCTGGTATAGTAATAGTTTCTAAGAGCACAGGGGGTGGCTTCCCCTTAACAGCTGGATCTCCTATTTGGGCCGGATCATTGGTAAGAAAGTTTGACTGTCAATTTCTCCTATTTGGGCAAGATAATTGGTAAGAAAGCTCGCATGTTAATTTTCTACTTAATTTTAGTTTATGACGGTAATTCTTATACACTTGTTTATCTTTGATTTTCCAAATGTTCCATTTGTGTTTGTCACTCTCAGACATGTGTATTTATATTTCATACGACAATTGCAAACCTGAAAATACTTTTGCGATTAGGTATGTTTTTGTTTTCGCTCAGTTCAAAGATCAAGAATCAGTCTGTGAATTTGCTTTTGAAATTACAGTATAGTCAAGTTTTATTTTAAAGGGCGAATCTATACTGCGGAAACATGGACGTTTAACTGTATATAAGAAAGGGGGAAACAGTACTTTCCTTAACAACATCTTTGAGTATAACCCCTGGGAACTTCGAAAGACCATCGTGATATGTACACAAAACGATACACAAAGGGATCCACTGCAATAAACATTAAGAAAAGTACTGTTTAATATAAAAAACAACCCTTTTACCATCAAATGCATACTACTCGGTTAAAGTTTACCACCGAAGATATTGACTTTTTCTTTGTAACCTCTGATGCAATATTGCTGGTCTTTAAAATAAGTTAAATTTATTTTTGTATTTTTAGATCTTGATAGGAGCTATCTTTGGACTTGCACTTGGATCAAGTAATTCAGACTGGAAAACAGAAAGTGATAAAACAAAACAACGATGTCTTGTAAGCAAACAAAAACGTATTTTAAAAAGTCGAAAACATATAAAAGTTGTTTTTAAACAGCTACAAATGTACAGCAAAGCTTTTAAAAGGTGTACAGGAAGGTCAACGCGTAGGTTTGGAGTAACAAAAGTCTTTGCATTTATCATATATGAATTTCCCTCTGGCCTCCTCTCAATCAGCCTCTGAGATCTATATTGAAAAATGTTTTCTTTCAGACAATCTCATAATATTTATGCGCAACAATATTCTTTTAACTATTACAATTCTCCGTTCATCAATATTATTTTATATGATGAACTCATTTTATGACCCATAATGAAAAGTTACAGCCTGATTCATGTGCAAAATAATGAATAAAAAATAAGTATGATGCAGCAACAAACGACAACCATTTAATTACAGGCTCCTGACTTGGGACATGCTTATACATGATATGGCTGGATTAAAAATAGGTGGAGGCGCACGAATCCTCCGTAACCTGGGACAGTGATGTCACAGTACAACATAAGAACAAACTATAAAAATCAGTTCAAAAAGGTTTCACTCATCAGAACCATCCAAAGCAGAATATATTTAACAGAATCACAGAGTGAACGTGGTAGGGAACTTTCACAATCCCACAACACAATATATGCGAAGTGCAGATATGAGAGTACTTGCAGTTAATCACAGCTAGTTCAAAGCCAATAAAAAATATTAAAAAAGTTATACATTTAAAACTGTCATATCAATCAGTACACATCCAAATGGATTTAGTATAAAGACTTCATTAACATGGCAGAGATAAACATGACTTTGTCTATTGTCAAGGTGCTCGTTTATATTTGATTTCTGCAGAAGTTTATTTTGGTAAATTTTGACAGTATATTTAGACAGTTCTTGATTATTGAACAAAAACATATCATCAAAATAACGACAAGCGTTGTTGCATTTGTCAATTAAATGTAATTTAGACGGGTCTTTACTGAGTTTGACCATAAACAGTGATTCATAAAAGTACACGAAGAAGTCTGCGTTTGAAGGGGTGCAATTGGTGCCCTTAGGACTACCTTAAACCTGTCGATAAACTTTATTGCTGAAACGTAAATAACAACAGCTTCAATCATCTCGTCACACCGCCTGGGGTATATTTATCATATTTACCTTTCTCATTAGAGAAGAAGGCTTTAATTTAAGATTGTATAGAAGTGTAGTGTTAATAATTGAAAAAGTAAAACTTGTCAACTGAAACAAAAAGACCACCAAAGGCACATGGTTTTTAAAACATCAAGAACAAATTACAATCCAAAACAAATAGTTAATATTTGACTATTTTCATAAAGTTTTATAGCCAAAGTTAATTATTTGATAGTAGAGAAGGAACTTATTAAAAACAGAGAAAGATTAGTTTTTGAACACTTACTTGAGGCAGAGATGAAACAATATTTTACTGGTTGTTTTTTGTAGTTTAGGTAACCAATACAAGAGACAAATTTTGCAAGAGACATAGCTCACATGAGACAGATTTTACAAGAAACATAGCTAACACGAGCCATATCTTACATGAGAGTTGAGACATATCCTACCTGAGATTTTTGTTCACTAGACATATCTTACAAGAGACTATCAAACAAGAGATATTGACAAAAAAGGTTGAAATAGTAGAAACTGCTTTTGTATTAACCAAATTGATAGATAGTTGTATGAGTAAGTCTTTATATTTATTATGTAATTAGGAAGCATTATAGAGGTTCTGCAGATTGAGTGCCATGACAGGAATTTTGAAGATGTCTGTTGCAAATAAAACAAACGTTTCTAAAGCATAAAAATAAAACAATAGATAGCGAACACAGAAATCAATGATGTTGATACATGTGTGTCTGTGTTTCTGTGTATGAGTTGGGGGGGGGGGGGGGGGGTCTTAAAACATATGTTAACTTAATAATAAAAATACATAAATTAATATTAATGACCATCTTTTTTTCAGGTTGTCGTGTTTTATGTTTTTGCTGTAACATCTTTCTCATTTATGGGATTGTGTATTGGATATTCAGCATGGTCAATGGCAGAATGTGCTAGTAGGAACGAAAAGAATACTACATGTAGTACAAGTTTTGACCTACAAGTGGGAATGAATGCTGTCGCTATTGTAACAGCAATTGGTCTTTTCATTTGTTGCCTCACCGTGTGTATCATGTTTTGTTACTATAGAAAAGCTTTTCTGTTCCAGTCAAGACAGGAACGAGTGGCTCAAATGCAGATAATATTACAACAACAACAACATCAAATTGCAATGTTAAGCCAATCACAACAGCAACCGTATTATCCCAATACACAGGGAACGCAGTTCTCAAATACCGGAACAGGATATGGAACTACTTTTTCACATTCGCCACCGTCTTATTCAGAGGCATTATACGGTGAGAACAAGCGATAATTGGACAGTATTATATCTGTTTTATAGTGATGTGTTAAAAGTGTCGTAAACATTTACATCAGAACGTATTTCCTTAATCGTTATAATGTTATTTAGTTTATAGAATTATTGTGTATAACGCATGCGTGAGTATCTGAAAGAAGTCATTGATTCAAGAGTCCGTTAGCATCAAGTATATATAGTACAACAACAACAACAACAACTAACCGTGCGAGGGCTATATTGCCAGTTAAGGTCGTTAAAAACTCATTTACAACAACAAACACAACACATGTTTACAAATACCCAAGGAATGTAGTTTCCATATACTAGACCCAGGAATGGAACTAATTTTTCGCCGTCTCCATGAAAACGATAAATTCCGGTGTATTAGATACTCTATCAGAAAGTGCCGACTCGTGGGTCGCCGTCTAGCAAATTGTCTAAGAAATACAGAATAGTTTCATTGTATATTTTTATTGGTAAAATAATTATATAAAAAAAACAGTTGTTAATTTATAGTCGAAAATACTCTTGTTTTTTTTCCGTTTCTTACTATCAATTTTGTAATAATACTATAACGTCACCCTAACTGTGCGTTTATACTAAATAACTTAAAGAAGTTTTTGGTCCTCAATGCTTTCAACTTCGTACTTTATTTGACCTTTACTGATTCGAGCGTCACTGGAGAGTGTTTGTCGACGCTTAATTATAAACCTGATATCTCTTTTAATTTTAGTTTTTTTTTGTACCAGCTGAATATTATCACATTGCTTGACAAAAAAATGGTTGACGCGTACATTGACATGTTGTGATTTGCTACTGATCACGTCATATTGATACAGATAGCCCATTCCGACAGAGAGCTTTTTTGAGAGAAAATAATTTCTTCTAATTTTATGCTGTAACATATTATCACACTTGGGTACATCAGTGAAGTTATTATTCAATTTGGTGTCAAGTTTAAATGGGCTATGTCACATATTTTGATAAGATATACAATTTCGGATCGTTTTACTATAAATGTAAATCGAAAAAAAAATGCATTTATCTCTTTCATGGTCTGAAATAGTTCTGAATGAATTCTTTAAAAAACAGGATATTATTTGTACAGAAAGCGCATACAATCAGTAAAATAATGGCCCCATAATTATTAATTAACTGTTAACAAAACTTTGAAGTTTTGAAATACTAAGGCTCTTCTACCTCAGAAATGGACTACCGAAGCTGTATTTGGCAAAACTTTTAGGAAATTATGGTCATCAATGCTCTTCAACTTCGTTCTTTGTTAGGCATTTTTAACATTTTTTTTATTGGAGCGTCACTAATGAATCTTTTGTAGACGAAACGCGCGTTTGGCGCTAATACAAAATTTCAATCTTGGTATCTATGATAAGTTTATTAGACTTAAAATCATAAAATCTCAAATTTCATATCTGTGTCGTCTTTAAAATCCGTTCATTTTTATGCCCCATTTATGGGCATTATGTTTTCTGGTATGTGATTAAAGTGCTCCCAAATACTCATTGATTGGCCCAATTATTAAGTCATTGAGTCGTACCTGAATCGAATACGAGAGAACCGAGCCAAGAAGGAGGGTGTTTTTCTCTGGATGTTGTATAGAAATCATGGGAGTTAAATGATTCTGAATGAACGATCGGGCTGACTGTAGGCAAATTTTTAATTGCATAGATTACCAGAATTCAGTTAAATGCAATACAAAAGAGTGCTATACTGATGGTAAAAGGATAATCCCTCGACCTGAATATCATAAGTGTTGAGATATTTTATTCACACCATATTTGCGTTATCGTTCTATCGTTACATTTTTTATTTATATAAAAGTTATTTTTTGAAATGGCGAACATAATTCGCTAGTCAGCTTCCTCAACAGATAGTAGGAAACTAATTGGACCAAATGTTGTTTATGTCAGGAAGAAACAACTGACCTACTGAAATCGTCAGCAGAAGGATATACAATTATGGGCAAAAATATCCCTCTTTTTAAGGAAGTAAATGCACTCCTTATCCCTTAAGATATTCAGCGATTAAACAACGGAAAGGGAATTGAAAGCACAATGAAAAAGAAAAATGTTATATATCATAGTTTGTGCAGAATAAAGTTCAACAATACGAAACTTTAGAGAGCCTAGAAACGCAATATATCACCAATTTCATATGAAAGTACAAGTGAATGCAAGTCCCCTGAAGTTTTAAGAAGTATTCTTCGTTTGAAAGACCAACAACCAGGTCCCTTTGAAAATTTGCAACAATGTTTCATGTATGATAAAGAGTTATCTGCTTAAGAGAGGCAACGACAATGCAACTGAACCAACGGTTAGTGATTGTGCAACAGTTCCACAGAATAAACAGCTGTTGGCAAAACTAAGAAGTTGTGGATGTAATAATACTAGAAATGAATCATTATATGTCTTGTCTCAGCTGTATAGAGAGAGAGCAACGAAGAGACGCAGAGGCCGAGAGCAGTTGTACTCAGGAGGAAACTATTATGACAGAAACTGCATTTGCTGAGTTGGTTAAATACATCTTTGAAACTGAACAAAATTATGAAGAATCAGTAGTGGTTCGATAAGCAGACCTGATTAACCTATATGAGAAAGATTTACACAACTCTGTTCTACTTGCACATGTACACACTATGCGCTTATCAGTTATCGAGTTTGTCACTGTTTACAATGACTCCATGCATATAGCAAGGGACGGCTGGAATTATTTGCTGCCAGTGAGTTTCCAAGAAGACAACATTTTATGGATCCTCTGTTTCTGAAGATATCGATGACAGCATACCTCCTCTGCTACAGTTGGGGAAAATGATAAGAGTATTGACCTGATAATAAATTGCAGTTAGACTACGTTTCTACAATGTTCGACTGTCCAACTATTAACGTTTATTTGCCATTTAAACAAACAGAAGGCCCCAGTACAGCACAGACATTCAGCCGATTGTGCGACACCATTTTGTGTGTATCTTGGAGTATTATTCACTGCATAAACCTGGAGAATACAGCTTATAGATACATTGCTTCGACATGGGTTATACATCTCTTATGATCAGGTACTGTAAATATCAACAAGATGAAGGTGTAATTGAAGGTTATTTGAATGAGACTGTGGTTTGTCCGCCTTTATTTAATTGCAATGTGTTTCCCATGGTTTTAGTTTGTTTTCTCGTCATCGATTTATGACTTTCGGACAGCGGTATACTACCGTTGTCTTTATTTACCACAGCCTTGGTCGACAACATAGACCCCAACCCAAGCTCAACAACATAGACCCCAACCCTAGCTCAACAACATCAAACTTATATTTCATGAGACCAGAATCTCTATTTGTTAACATACATTGAAAGAAAATAATAGCGTTAGAAAGGATTAGATAATATTACCCACAAGTAAACCAAAATCTAAAATATTACATGAACTTCCTGATGCTTACATGAATATGAAACCTGCATATCTAAAAACAAAACCAGAACCACTTATTCTGCCCGGTGATGTTACTCATACTGCCAACTACGATTATCTGTTCATGAGTTTACAGAATAAGTATTAGTGGTCCTTGTAGTCACATGGAAGCACACGCAATAGTATTTGTTCATATTAAAAATGCATTTGAAAGGGAGTGTAAGACGACATTGATAATCAGCTCAGCTTTTTCAAGACACTCAACGCAGATTTTGTTTTGCATTTTGATAAAGGAAATGACCTGCGAGATAGCTTCCGATTCACGAAATTAATCATACTCTTGGTTCTTAATCAGAGGTTTTGCCATTTTTTTACGTTTTAACTGGAAGTGACATTCTCCAATTTTCGTGGAAAGGGAAAGCAGTCGGCATGGAAGACTATGGTAACCGAGGTGTTTGAGCGTTTGAGTAAGAAACCTGCATTGGTCAGTGAAGCTGACATGGAGTTGATAGAGGTATTTGTTGTAGTTACGCACGCCTGACTCACCACAACATTTGACATCAATGAATCCAGGCTTGAATTGTATGTAAGCAAACAAAGACAGTATGACTATTCCACCCTCAAACCTGCACTGTTTGAGCACACAACACGAGCTTTATATCATGGCAAGGTTGTCATGTATGGGACAGACAGTCACACATGAACATATAAACAACGTCTACCTAGTCCGGGCGATTTGGGATGGATTAATGAGACTGCAAATGGATTTTGGAATCCAAATAGGACACAATTAGCAGTCATTGCAGAATCTTTCCAGGAGGAAAATGTGGATGCAAGAAAACTTGTTCTGGTAGATGCATTTCCGTCAAACCAGATTTGTACATCATTGTGTTCCTGTAGCTGTTAGAACGAAGAACACATGAAAATATGGTAAAATAATACATTAATCGACCTTCCTGTATGTCTCAAATAATTAACTATATATCAAACGGACATTTTGATAGCATATCCTTACCACTATCCTCTAACTCGATTGTATGAACTTTTACAACCCTAACCGGAAGTGGTGACTTATTTTTACAAGGTTTGTCTGTTTGACATATTTTTATGTCATTTTGTTGTATTTGAAATAGTTTTCATGACCAATATCACATTAATAACGTGTCGATCTGTTTTCAAAATTTCAAATGTTTAGCAAATTGATTTCAATTTTAAATTCAAGATGGCCGCCGTGAAATTTTTTTTCCAAAAATGTGTTTGCTACCCCTCTTATATACTAAAGTACACCCTAAAGAACGTATGTGCCAAATCCTATGCTTGTATCACCATTTGCATGATTTTGTCAAATTTCGGTACTATGCCGCCACACTAATAACGATAGCAATTATGTTGATATCTCAATGTTTGGTATTAATAAAGGATGACCTTTTCCTTGATCATTATAACATCAATTTTCTTTCTTTCTGATGAGTCTTTTGTAGACGAAACGCGCGTCTGGCGTAAGTGTAAAATTTTAGTCCTGGTATCTATGATGAGTTTATTTACAACCACTGGGTCGATGCCACTGCTGGTGGAGATTTATTTCCCCGAGGGTATCACCAGCCCAGTAGTCAGCACTTCTGTGTTGACTTGAATTTTTGAAATACTAAGGTTTTTCTACCCAAGGAATAGATTACCTTAGCTGTATTTGGCAAAACTTTTAGGAATTTTTGGTCCTCAATGCTCTTCAACTTCGTAATTTGTTTGGCATTTTAAACATTTTTTTATTCGAGTGTCACTGATCAGTCTTTTGTAGACGAAACGCACGTCTGGCGTAAGTGTAAAATTTTAGTCCTGGTATCTATGATGAGTTTATTTACAACCACTGGGTCGATGCCACTGCTGGTGGAGATTTATTTCCCCGAGGGTATCACCAGCCCAGTAGTCAGCACTTCTGTGTTGACTTGAGTTATCATTGATATTTTCGTAATAATAAATTAAATTTTAACGAAACTTTGAATTTTTGAAATACTAAGGTTTTTCTACCCCAGGAATAGATTACCTTAGCTGTATTTGGCAAAACTTTTAGGAATTTTTGGTCCTCAATGCTCTTCAACTTCGTAATTTGTTTGGCCTTTTAAACATTTTTTTTATTCGAGCGTCACTGATGAGTCTTTTGTAGACGAAACGCGCGTCTGGCGTAAGTGTAAAATTTTATTCCTGGTATCTATGATGAGTTTATTTACTTATTCTATTACGTCATAACACTTCCGGTATTAGATGAAATAGTACTGCGCAAATGCAACCTCAATGTGTTGCTAACTTTGCTATCGAGCGGACTTGGTTTGTCTCGATGCGCAACCTCTAACTAAGATTTCATTAAAGATATATTAAGTCAATGTGATTGACTTATACATATATTTTATTTATATTGAATAAAAGTATATGTCTTTATAAAAAGATTTTTTACGCAAGTAAAAATCTTATAATTATTTCGTTTGTGAAACGAGATTATTTTATTACTTGACGAAGATGGCGGACGCCATGCTGCACAAGGAGAAAGGAGATAAAACTCCTAAATCTTCTTTTGAAGATGACTTATTAAGGTTGCACGAAGATGAAATAGCATATGAAGGGAAGGGTAAAGGTCCCGCTAAAGGTCCCGCTAAAAGAAAATGCTCAAAACCTATTGTCAGTAAAAGTAGTACAGGTAGCGGTCCAAAGGTTAATAACAAGGACGCTAAAGGAAAGACTCTGGTAAACAAGGGACACGAGGTGTCGGCTAGTACATCAGATAGCAATAATAATGTGATTATTAATATGCTTACTGACATGAGAAATGAACAATCTTCAACTAATAAAAGGTTGGAAGATATGAACAAACGTATAGATGTTTTGTATAATGATGAATATGATGATGAGTATGATAATGTAGGTGATGTAGATGAAGATATGGACGAGGTCCATGAATCTGATGACGGTCAAGATACCGGTAATGAACCACCTTGTAAAAACAGAAAACTCTCTCAAATAGCGAAGAGTCTAGGTTTTCTAGTATGAATAAAAGATTTAGATCTGGTGAGAGATGTGGTGATAAACTAGATGAACATCTAGCAGACAATATCACAGATATTTTCAGAAATGGTATTTCTGAAGAGAAATACAGAGAACTTATGAAAGATGAAAAGAGTAATCGGCCTGAGAATTGTGAAGGACTTGTACCAGTCCAAACTGATCAGTTAGTATGGGACCTGTTATGGCCCAGAACTAGAACTAATGACAATAGAATGAGACAATGTCAGACTACTGTAGTCAGAGGGGCAACTTATCTGTCCAAAGTAGTTAATAGACTAGACACAATTCTAGGTAAAGAAGATACTCAAAACAAACCTGAGTTGGAAGGTATTCTTGATGACTGTATGGACTCTCTTGCTTTATTTGGTCATGCAAATAAAGAAATATGCTTAGCTAGGAGAGAACTCATGAAACCTGATGTAAAAGGTGAATATAGTCACCTGTTTAATAAAACACAACCTTTCAATAAATGGTTATTTGGTGGAGATGTCTCTAAAACAGTCAAAGACATTGGAGAATGTAGTAAGATTTCAAATCGCCTTTCAGTTGGTAACGGTTATAGCCAGTTTAGAGGCGGTTTCCGTGGTGGATGGAGATCCTCATGGAATAGACGACGTGGTAGAGGCAGAGGCGGAAGAGGTCGTGGTAGTGCCTCAAGGTCAATTGACAAATCTGAGTCAAAAAACTCCCGTTGGACTCACAACAAGTACAGGAATTAGATGTTGTGAGTATTAACACAAATGATTTTGATTGAAATTGTTTGTTAATGAATGGAGAAAATTAACATCTGATAAATATATTTTAGATGCGGTTCAGCACTGTTATATAGAATTTACAGACAATAGACCTCCTATACAAAATAAAATGTCAATTAGAAATTCCAAATTTAATTTAAAGGAAGAAAAAATTGTTGATATTGAAATTGAAAAATTAATAAAAATGAATGTAATTCAAGAAGTTGAATCTGAAATAAATGAATTTATTTCCCCAATTTTTGTAAGACCAAAAAAGAATGGCGAATACAGAATGATACTTAATTTGAAAGAATTAAATAAACACATTGAATATCAACATTTCAAAATGGATTCTTTTGAAAGCGCTTTAAATTTGATTAAAGAAAATGCATACATGTCAAGTGTAGATCTAAGACATGCTTATTATTCTATTAACATTGCTGAACAGCATAGAAAATTTTTAAGATTTGTTTGGAAATAGAGAAATATTTTCAATATTCCTGCTTACCAAATGGTATAGCTATGGCACCAAGGCTTTTTACCAAAATTCTGAAAGTTGTATATGCAAGTTTGCGTAAAATGGGTTATGTTAATGTTGGGTACATTGACGATTCACTACTATTAGGTGATACTTAACTCGAATGCAAAAATAATGTTACAGAAACTGTTAATATGGTGTCAAGCCTTGGATTTATAGTACATAAAGATAAGTCAGTTTTTACTCCTAAAAATGCATCAAGTTTTTAGGTTTTTACATTGACTCGGAAACAATGACAGTTACTTTACCAGTTGAAAAACAAGATACTATTGCTAAAGAATGCAAACAATTACAAAGTAAAAATAAATGTAAAATAAGAGAAGTAGCTAGAGTTCTTGGGATACTCATATCTAGTCTCCCTGCTGTGGAATTTGTAAACTCTATTACAGGAAAATAGAGAGAGAGAAAATTAAAGCATTAAAATTAGCTATGGGAGATTTTGATTCTGAAATGTTTGTAACATCAGAAATGAAACAAGACCTAAAGTGGTGGTCAGATAATATTTATACTAAAAAGAGGAAATTTAATAGAGGTAACCCACAGGTTATAATTCAAACAGACGCCTCAAAATTAGGTTGGGGAGCAGTCTTGAATGAACAAAAAATAGGTAGCAGATGGAGCAATGATGAAAAAGATAATCATATTAATTGTTTAGAATTATTAGCTGTTTATTATGCTCTAAAATCATTTAAGGATGATTTGAATACTGTTGAAAATGTCAAAATTCTTACAGACAATACAACTGCTGTAAGCTATATAAACAGTATGGGTGGTATAAAGTCTATTGAATGCAATAGAATTGCTAGAAAAATTTGGATTTGGTGCATTGAACACCAAATATGGCTGATTGCTACTCATATACCAGGGAAGTTAAATACAAAAGCAGACTATCAGTCAAGAAATTTTAATGATCAGATAGAATGGCAACTGAATAAAAACAATTTTGAAAAAGTATGTTTATTATGGAATAAACCAGAAATAGATTTATTTGCTTCACATCTAAATACTCAGTTACCAATTTTTTGTTCATGGAAAGCTCATTCTGGTACAGGATTGTGTAAATGTTCGCTAACGTCGCCAACGTCGCCAACATTTACGAAATCATTACTGTTCGCCAACGTCGCCAACGTCGCCAACATTTATGAAATCAATACTGTTCGCCAACGTCGCCAACGTCGCCAACATTTATGAAATCAATACTGTTCGCCAACGTCGCCAACGTCGCCAACATTTACAAACTCATTACTGTTCGCCAACGTCGCCAACGTCGCCAACATTTATGAAATCAATACTGTTCGCCAACGTCGCCAACATTTACAAACTCATTACTGTTCGCCAACGTCGCCAACATTTATGAAATCAATACTGTTCGCCAACGTCGACAACGTCGCCAACATTTACAAACTCATTACTGTTCGCCAACGTTGCCAACATTTACAAACTCATTACTGTTCGCCGACGTCGCCAACATTTACGAACTCATTACTGTTCGCCAACGTCTCCAAAGTCGCCAACATTTATGAAATCAATACTGTTCGCCAATGTCGCCAACATTTACAAACTCATTACTGTTCGCCAATGTCGCCAACGTCGCCAACGTTACCAGCATTTATGAAATCAATACTGTTCGCCAACATCGCCAACGTCGCCAACATTTACAAACTCATTACTATTCGTTAATGTCGCAAACGTCGTTAACATTTACGAAATCATTACTAATGACTGTTCGCCAATGTCGCCAACATTCAGGAAAACATTACTGTTCACCAGTGTCGCTATCATTGCCAACCTTTACGAAACCTGTACTGTTCACTAACATTTACTGTTCGCCAAGTGTGCGTCAACTTCATTGTTCGCCAACCTTAACATATCATAATAATTATTGTTTACCAAGTTCGCCAACATTGTTTTAAATTTAATGTTGGCCAACTTACTGCCAACTTAGCCAAGTTCGCCAACATTTATTTTTGTATCTTTTTATATTCACCAACATTATTTTTTATTTACTGTTTGCACAGTTTGCAAAAAATATTTTTTATGTTTTGTTTAGCATGTTTGAAAACATTAAATTTAGATATAAATATATTATTATAACTTTATGGTGAAAAATTAAATTCGGATTTTGGCCTTATGTATCCGTCCTTGTCTCTGGAAATACACAAGTTGTCAACATCCGTTTTCTCTAACTTTTCCTGGAAATTGACCGCTAACTTTTTATTGAGTCTTACTTGGTCATGTTGATGCTATAGAACATTATAATGCTGTGAAATGGTATACAGTATGTCCCTTAAGTTATTTTTGTAAGTTTCAAACATTAAATACCTACTAAAAAATTGAATTAAATTTGAGTACAAAGGTGATCACATTGACACATACTGTATTTTTAATTTAAATTATTTGCGAATATCCATGACCTTCAAATTCAAATATATTTTATTGCTAATCAAAGCGCCCACAAGGAGCAGAACAATCAACATTAATTACATACAAATGATTACAAGTGATTCAATATGATTAAGACACAATGTTATAAAAAAAAAAAAAAAATTTATTAAGACAAGTAGAAGAATACAACGGTCTCACTAATTAGCGACAACAAGAATTTTAGCGACAACAAGCGTCAACAAGCGACAAGAAGCGACAACAAGAATTATTTTAGCGACAACAAGCGACAAGAAAACATTTTTTTTTAATTAAAATTAATTATTGCAATAAATATTAAAAGGATATGCAAAAGAAAATAATTTTAGCGACAAGAAAGTTAAAATTGATAGAAAAAAAAGAAACATTATTTACATAATATTTTATCATCTTTTATGAATAACAGCCAGTATTACGTTTAATTATTGTATTATGAGATTACTTTTCCTTGTGTTTTAGAACATATTATTTATCTTATAATTTGTTTTTTAAAACTCTTTTCGTGCAATATGTATTAAGCTCGCAAAATTATTTACTTGTGCATCATTGTCCTGAAAATATTGACACAAATTGTGAAATATAAAGAACTGAAACCAAACAGGAGAAAAAGAAAATTGAAATGTGAATGTTTTCATCTTTTTATTTGTTTATTGCCTCATTAAACGATATTTATCATGTTTATGCATATTGATTGAAGATGAAAGGAAATTAATGACAATCTTGAGTTTTCAACAGGTGTTCACTATTTACAATGATTGTATAGTCTGACGCGTGTACAAAGTTGAAGGTGTTAATTGGATGTTATTGTAGCAATAAAACAGGGGACACGCGACTCGTTAATCTCATTTGATGTTCCACATTGTGCCGTGTACTGTTATTACCTTAGGATGAAGCCACATCTAATGTTGTTCCTATCAAGAACAATGAATTATACTGTTAGAAAGGAAATAATGTTTTTGTTTCATTCAATAAAGCCTTCAAAGGAAAGTTGACCTTTTTTTTGTTTTTGTTTCAATTTTATAGCGTGTGCATTTCTCGTATATTTAAAAAAAAACATTAAATACAAATTTCTTTATATCAAATAAAAAAAAATGTTTTCTTGTCGCTAAATAGTCTTCTTGTCGCTTGTTGTCGCTAAAATAATTTTTGTTGTCGCTTGTTGTCGCTTCTTGACGCTTGTTGTCGCTAATTAGTGAGACCCGAATACAACAAGCACAGTGTTTAATAATATAACTAGGTTAAAAAAGGGGGGTCACTGGACATTACTATATATATATATCATTTAAAGAAACTTTCCTATATGAGGATAAATTTTCCAATAATTCTCTGAGTTTCTGGAGTATGAAAATATCTTCAGAGGACATTAGCCAAATAAATTGTGATTTAATATCCAAACCAATAAAATTTTTAAACCGTAGTTTTATTTTATTTAAAAAGTTGAAACGAATATTTAAATGTTTTTGACACTGAAGAAGAAAATGAATTTCATCCTCAACCTCAGTACCACACAATTTACAGATACGTTCTGACACTGTTAGATTTTTGTACCTTCCCCTCTCAATTTCTAAATCGTGAGCACTGATACGGAATTTCGTTAAATAATGTCTATATCTAAAATTTTCCTGCAAAAGGTAATTTTCTAAGCAAAATCTGCTTTTAAAAAGTCTATAAGTTCTAAGCTTGTTACCATATAATTTATTGACTCTGAAATCATTATTAAGCTCAGTTTGCCATATTGAATCATATTTTGATTGCATCTTTTTGCATAAATAGTTTTTTTAACTTAATAAAACCTTCAAAAATAGAGTATATATCTGCCCAGTTCACCCATAACTGCAATATTTGTTGCTTTTTTACTTACTCCAAGTATAAATTTACAAAAGCTTAAATGAGCGTTCTCTACTGCCAGGTCTCCACATAGTTTTTTTTGAAATAGTTATCCCCTTGAGTGTTTAGTTTGTGAAAGTTAATGTCACCCCATATTTCACTGCCATACAATAAGACTGATTTAACTGTATGGTCAAAAACATGAAGTTAGTGTTTTTAGCATGTTTTAACTTATAAGAATATTCCTTTTTACTACTATTACTATCAGACCACTCAGGGACGAAATGAGACATTTTTAAAAGGGGGGTTCCAGCCTTCACCTGTTCACGCTTAACTTTTGAGTCCACAAGCCAGACACTCAATTTTTTGAAAATTTTAGTTGGATTCTGTTGGCTTGTAGAGAGAATTTTACAAGCCCGAGAGCAATTTTACAACCAATGCCGTAGGACTTGTGGTTAAGCTTGAAGACTGGGGTTGCCAACCTAGGATAAAAGGGGGAGGGTCCAACTAAATGTTCCCATTTTAATGCATAGTTTGTCAGTTTAAAACCCCCACCCCCCTTGACGACAGTAAACTGGTTAATATAAAATAAATTAATGTTTTTGTTTTAAAATTATTATTTATTTCTTTTCTTATTTTGCTAGTATTTTTTGGCTTTTAAACTAGCCTTGAAACATGAGGTTTAATCTTTAATCTTCAGTGGCGGATCCAGAACTTTTCCTAAGGGGGGCATGTTGGATAGGTTGGTCCCCTCCGTAAAACATTCAGTATGCCTTCGGAATATACAAGTATTGTCAAGAATTTCAATAACGGCCGGGAAACAGACTACCCGTTGGATGACCTAAGGGGGGCCCGCTCCAGTCATGCTTCAATGATTCCCTATATAATCAACCAAATTTTTTCCACAAAAGGGGGGACCCGGCCCCCCCCCCCCCTGGATCCGCCTATGATCTTTTCACAATTATTTATAAATTTCCCTTATTTTATTGAACAGAAAATTATTTTTTCAATGATTTCTTCAAGAAAGTTAATATTAATATGATCAGTCATTGTCAGTTATGATTCACAGTGGACAGGTGTAGTTACTGATACTGTCAGAGCTACTAAGTATAACAACTCAATATACATTAGGATTAAGACTAAGTTTAGTAAAATGGGGGAAACAGTTAAAGAATTGTGATATATTACTCTTTTTAAGGGTAAATGATATTATGTAAAGCAAAATTATATTCGGGTGAAATTTGATCCGGTGGAAAAAATGTCACAGTAGTTGTTCTTATTTTTTTATCCGGAGGAAAATATTTTCCTGGGATATTTTTTCCTCTGCCGTGAAATTCTATCTGGGTAGTTAACTTATAGAATAGTTATTAGAAAAACTTATCCTTTAAAAATACTATGAAATAATAATAGTGTATTTAAAATAAAGCGAAATTGTTAAAAAAAAATGTATTATAATGAGAAATAATTTCACAAATTATCCTTGAAAAAATTTCATGAACATAAGGAAGAAAACCAGAAGTAATTTCAAAGATCGTAATTGTAAAAATAATATCATGATTAAATTAAGGTTAGTGAAATACATGTAACAGTGAATTGTTTTCAGATCTTAGTACAAATATAAATTTAAAAGTAAGGTAGAAATATAGTTGCATTACTACTGTAAACAGTAATAGAAGAAT
This sequence comes from Mytilus galloprovincialis, assembly GCF_965363235.1. NCBI lineage: Eukaryota > Metazoa > Mollusca > Bivalvia > Mytilida > Mytilidae > Mytilus > Mytilus galloprovincialis. The sequence goes on from NC_134840.1 coordinate 7,790,302, forward strand.
TTGCTTATGATGATATTTTTAACTATATAAATAGTTTTGTCTGGGGACAGAGATGTAGTTGTTGATTATATGGAAATCAGATAAATCATAGCAGAACAATATATTGGAACAAAAGCATGTTTAACAGCTGGATAGTTTTTACCTGTGAAATGTTATCTGTCTTATTAAATCAAGTTGTAAGTTATCTTTTAATATAAATGAATATATAAAAAATAAGATTTAATGAAAAATTTCACTATAAAATAGATTTAGAAATATATTATATTAATATCTTTAAAATTTAAATAGCTCACAATTACCTCCCTTTGATAAATTATGCAAATTTGGTCTACCTTTGTGAAACATTTTATAATTATAGTTGGGTATATATTGATTGTGAATAACTTACATAGTAGTTAATGAAACTCTATTTTACACGGTTCTGTAAAATATAGTACGGCAAATATATACCAGTACATACTATCCGCATAACACAGATAGATTTTCATTCCTCTGGAAAAAATCAACCTGTGAAATACTATGCCTGGAAAAAAATTACCCGGACAAATTATCCTCAGGATAAAATATCACAGAGGAAGAAATAAACCGTTACATTTACACTAAAACTTATATTTTTTAGCATGATTTATAGAGTAAAAGTTATAGTTTTGAAGGATAGAAACTTAGAGAACTTATAAGTTAAAATGAAGGCATATATAGAAACATACATGGTGTTTAAAATTTTAAACACATTTATTAGGTCTTTCCACTTTTCCGTGGAAAGACCTATTGGTTTTCTTCTGATTATTATTATTTTTTTCCGGCTAATTTTTTTCCTTCGCTGTTTTTTTGTTTCGCAAGATGTCGCTTAGATTTTTGGAATATCACATCGAACAGTTTATACGCTTTTGAAACTGACCCTGCTTAACCGAACACTTTCTCATATAAGAGTTATCTCCCCAAACACTGTTTTTCTTGTTATCGCTTAATATTCGCAACCGTATTTATTTTACCAAATTGCTCGTTATATCCTCAGGATGATTTGATTAATTTTGACCGAAGCTATCCGGAGACTCCATATGAGAGTTATTTCCCCTTTTATATTTGATATTAGTGATATGCATTTTTAACTGGAAAACCATAAGTGTTAGAGGCCTAGGGTCTTTTGATTTGAGGTCCTTGGTCCCAAAAAAAGAAAATGAGGTAAAGGTCAAAGGTCAAGGTCATGATTAAAATTTTGATTTTGGCTTGTTATCTCTTATTTTCAGAAATCATATGAGATATCGACAAAATATTTTCACAAAATTGTTAGTTACGACATGTCGTAACACATAAATCTTAGTCGAAAGGGTACGTAGATGTTCCAGACCATATGAGTATTTGGACCGTACGCGTACGGTCCGGACCGTATACGTATACTCGTTAGGTCGGACTATACGCGTACGGTCGGACCGTATGAGTATACGCGTATGGTCCAGTACGAGCTGACCATACATGTTATTGGATCATATGGTTTAAATTTAAACAAACATTTATCACAATCTTTATTTTTAGTTTTACAAATTGCTATTATTACAATTACTAGTAGATAGATAAAATGAACAAACGAACAATTGAAATTAAATATTTGTTTAATTGTATATCTGAATCCTGTTTTGGTACTCTCGCCCAAGGTGGCACTTGCTACCACAAGTAACGTAATATTGTTTTCGTTTACATGTTTGCAGTTCATGCATGTTCCTTTGCATTTGCATTTTTTTGTAAAGTTGCTAAATGTCCTTCCACATTATGTTTACTTACGATATCTTCGATTTCAGTGATCAGAACTAAATGTATTACTGATCGACATGCTAAATACAAGAGATTAACAGATTTAATTAGCGTGAATTTTTGAAATAGTTAAAATATAAAGTTTTTATTTCAATTACCATTGAACTTTTTTATATTAATTTGAGCGTTAAGTTATGTTGATCTGCTATATGCATTTGTATCTAATACACTTGACCAACTTCCTAATATCAGTCATACCGTACGCGTACGGTCCGACCGTATGAGTATTTTGAAAAAGTACGCATACGGTCCAGACCGTACGCGTACGGTCCAAATACTCATACGGTCTGGAACATAGACATTTGGCGCGAGTTTTCCCCCTTTTTATATCTAATATCATATGTATGGCAATATAACTCATTAACAATATAAAGTAGAGGACTAGAGTCTTTTTATATGAGGTCCTTGGTTTATGACCTTGAAATTGAGCTCAAGGTCATATGCTTATTTAACACTCTAGATTTTGACCTTTGCTTTTACCTCATATGTACACATGATAAAGCCATGGGACTTTTTGCATTAGGTTGTAAGCAATGTGACCTTTAAAAAAACAACTGGAAGTGACATTTTGTCAACCGAAAGTAGCTATTTTTTGTACTAAATCAATGTAAAAGTATATAGAACCATATATTTTTGGAATCAGTGTCAAGTAAACTATCAAACTTTTAAACCGGAAGTAAAAGATTATCTCCCTTTTTTATATATTTTTCTATATAGAAACCATATATTTTTGGAGTCAGCGTAGAATAAGCTGTCATTTGATACTGAAACTGACATTTAAAATCAAATTTTAATATTTTCATTTTTAAATAGATTCTTGCTGGTGGAAAGACCTTCAATTGTTCATGTTATGGTGTTTTAATGGAGATGAAATTATAAAACAAATATTTGATTACATGTGTATTCATTGGTCTACACTATATTTTAATTTTTATCATTACCCGCATGATTTTGATTTTGATTTTAATCTGATGTTCAGTAATTGTCGTTTGTTTATGTGGTTCATAAGTGTTTCTCGTTTTTTATGTAGATTAGACCATTAGTTTTCCTGTTTGATTGTTTTTTTCACAAGTAATTTTTGGGGCCCTTTATAGCTTGCTGTTTAGTGTGAGCCAAGGCTCCGTGTTGACAACCGTACTTTTACCTATAATGGTTTACTTTTATGAATTGTGACTTGGATGGAAAGTTGTGTCATTGTAACTGATACCACATCTTCTTCTATCAATCATGTCTATGACATCCTGTTTGATATAAAGTTAAAAAAAGGATAGAAATTTATGTTTTCTTGAATTTGACAGTTATATATATATGCATATGATGTCAAGATAAACCTGCTTTTCATTTAAGAATTTTTTTTTAACTTGTATCTTGGGAGTTTTATAGCACTATTTTATTTTTATTTAGTTTTTTTATAAAATTATAAAATGTTTTTGAAATTTGAGGATACATGGTTAAATTAATTTTAAAAGCTTGTAAACAGGAGAAAATTTGTTTACCTCCACTCTTCCAGCTTTGTGCAGTGATGGTGATTTTTTTTTTAAATACAATGAAATCTTATGTGAAATTTTGCTGATTTATTGGACAGGATAAAACTTTATTCATATCAAGTATTTTTTTATTTGAATATGTTGACACAAATAAATTATGCACACTTTAAAAAAAAACAAAATTAACAAAGACTGATATCATAAATATATAGGGAAACAATGGTGGTATTAATTCTAGTAATAATACAATAGTAAACATGGTAAAGTTAAATATATGCATTGAAATTTTGACAATTTTTATTTTTGACTTATAGTTCTTTATAGATTGGAAATTTGCACTTTATGTTGTTTTTATGCAATTTACTAATGAACTTATAAGCCAATGCTTTTATTATGTTTATTGATATGCTTTAACCATTGTTACTGCATTACAAAATAGTGATCAATTTAAATATTTGTAATATATTTATTTTTCTGTTTAAGAATTATGGTACTTTATAAATATGAAAGTAGGCATAGAATGTTGATGGTTATAAATGCCTGAAAACGCGAAACCCAATTTGATGTTAATTAAATTTTACAACTTAATTCTTGTTACCTTTTAATGTATTACAATGTACCTTAACATTTGTCATAAATGTACAACATGTACATAGATAAAAACTTTAATAAAGAAAAATTATGAGTAGGAATAGTTAATTTCCGTACATAACTTTAGTTTAAGTGAATTGATCTGTATGAAATTTAAACTCAAGGATGGAAACTTGAAAAGTAAAGTTGGGATTGATTTTGGGGGTTATGTTCCAAACAGTTTAGGAATTAAGGTCCTAAAAAGGGGTCCAAATAAGCATTTTTTTGAAGATATTAATTTGATGTTTGGTTTTTTATTTTATCATTGCAAGTTACAAAGAAGTTTGAATTTTGTTGCAGTGTAATGATTTTGGGCAGAGTTATGGTCCTTTTACTTTTGAAAATTCACTAAAATAATCAGTTTTCCTCACCTTTTTTGTCATTCTTGAATATATGGATTTGATAATTAGTATATAAATTTATCATAACAAGTAACAGTTCAAGTTTAAATTTTTTATTTGGTCTGATAATTTTGTGCAGAGTAATGGTTGTTGGGATTAGAAAATTATCTGAAATAATCAGTTTTAAACACTTTTTTTGTCATGCTTAAATACATTGATTTGATATTTGTTTTAATGTTTACAATGACAAGTTATAAATCAAGTTACAATTTTGTTCCAATACAATGAATTTTTTAATTTGTAGGGGATTTTGCATTGCCATGCAATACTCACAGAATGCTTGTTGTACGCCCGTTTACAGTCAGGGGTACTACTTGTACAATTTATTTTTATTTACTTGAAGAAGTAAAAAAAATAAGTAAATAAATAATTTTTGAATAATCTCCCCTTAATTTTCTTAAAAATTTACTTGTTTAAGTAAATTTTTCTTACAATCCCACAAAAGTCATTAAGTTTTGAGATGTAAATTTATGCCTTTCATGATTTTTCCCTGGTTTGCTGATTTTTTATTTATTAGAGTTCAATGTTTCATCTCATTAATTCAACAAAGAAACTGATTGCGCAAAGATCTTAGTAATTGCGCAAGGCCTTCAAAAATTGCTCCTTGGAAGCTTGTAAATGAGCAGTGTTCTGAAGATAACAGACAAATGAGATTTTCATTGTCTATTAAATTACACTTAAATGATTAGTAAAGACATCTGCAAAGGGCAGATAATTTAAAATTCTATTACAGCAAAGAAATCATAAAAATTTAATAAAAGAAGATAGGATGACTTTTTTACTTTCAAAAGTTAAAAAATCTGAATGTTTAAGGGACATAACTCAGCCAATATTATTTTTAAAATATATTTAAATTAATATTACTTCTGCAAGTAATTAAAAATAACTTGTACAAGTATTACTCCTGACTGACGTATTATCGTTTATCATTGAAAGTTTGTCCGTCTGTGTGTTGATCGTTCGTTTTTAACATGTTGGACATTAACTGAAAAACGCTTTAACTAATATGCATAAAACTTTGGTAAATTGTTTATATCTATTGACGTGAGTTGCTTTTCTTTTTATAATGATATACTGGATTTACCGTTTCCTACTTTTATTTATTAAAAAAGGGGAGGTTCTCCAGTTTACAGACAATAACCTTAAAAATAATTTCACCAACTTGCAAGAAACTGTGGTGAATTGTTTAATTCTATTTACATGAGCTTCCTTTTGATTTTTATAAATTTTATACTACATGTATACCTTTTTTGATTTATGGGGTTTAATTCTATAAAAAAAGGGGGATTTTCCAGTTTTCGGACAGTAACTTAAAGATGTCAATTTAAATTGTTTATATCTATATTGTTGTAAGCTTTCTTTTGGTTTTTATAAATTGAAGATTTTACGCTTCCGAGTTTGGACAATATCCTTAAAGTGCTTAAAGCAGTTTTTATTAAGAATTGATGACTTTTTTTTATTTATTAAGATAACCTCCCTTTAGTTTTTTTTATAAATTTTTGATGAAACATTGAGAAGTTATTGAATAAAATTGAGAAAGGAAATGGGGAATGTGTCAAACTGACAAAAGATTTACTAAGTATTGCCCAACAGCATACTAAGTATTGCCCAACAGCATACTTAGTATTGCGCAACAGCACAGTGTATTGCACAACAGCAAGAAATCTTTAGTTGAATATAAATTGAATTTATACAATGTTCATTTAAAATTGTCTATTTACATGGTTTACTTTAACAAAAATATAATCTGAAACTTGTAGGTAAAATTTTACCAGACATGGCTACAATAATAATTGGAGTATGTATTTTTTTTGTAAAATATGTACTCTGACCCTGTCCGCCTGCCAATGAAGATGGCAGACATGGTAAAAAAAATAACAGTGTAAAATGCAATTTTGTCTATTATTTAGTTATTAACTGTAATGAATTGAGATAATCTGACAAGAGCAATGTTGGAGAGTATGTGTCCTCTGTAGAATATGCACTTAGACTAAGGTCAACAACACAGGCTCTTTAGAGCCTATAGTTATTTTAAAGTTAAAGAATTGAATGCTTTTTACATTTTTTTTTATGCAGATATATAATGTTACGAAGTTATAAATGTCTGTCATATGTACATGTCATTGACCTGATTTTCACTGTTGAGTTACTGCTTTTTATTTTAAAAGCACTTGTTACATTTTATAATGATGTTTAAATGGCTGTTAGCAGGCTGGTAAGTCTTTTTTGAAGATTTTTGTATTCCTTTTTGGAAACTATTTATGGGCTATAGCTATTTAATTATAAAAAAATGTAGCACTATTTAGTTTCTGGATAGGTTGCAATTGTTCAACTTGATTAAACTATTAATTTTTAGAGATGGTATTAGATTTGCATGATTTTTTTTTTCTCACAAAAGATGGTCAAGTATATATCCCTTATATTCCTAAGTATTGATTGAATTTGTCATTATGAGTTTTTTATTTATTCTTATTTTTACGGTATATGTTTTTTTTAATGATTTGAATGTTGGCAATTTTAAGGCAAACAGGTGGTACTTGTTTGAAAGACTCTTAAACTGTAGAACAGGGGTACTTGTTAAAATCATTTGGAAGTTGTGGAATTTGGCGAACAGGATTATGGGATTATATCTATATATCGATATCCCTTCTGAATAACTAGGTTTTGTTAGCTTTGAGGAATGACAACATTTTTGTGTTTTGTATAGTATATTACCATAAAAGGTTGGTTATGAAATACCTAATTGTCCTGAACATGACATATAAGATGTCTGCATGTTGATTTATTTATGAATTATGTCTTTGTATCAATGATGAAATTTAGTTAATGTAATAACTAGTCAGTGATAATGAAAACCCTGGTGTGAGATTTTTTTAATTTAAATTAAATGCATTGTTACAAACACAAGCGAAACTAAGAAGATGTTATATTTAAATAACATCAAATATATTTTTAAGTTGGCGAACCTTTATTATGTTTAGATTTGGCGACGTTGGCGAACAGGGGTACTGTTAAGAATGTTGGCGACGTTGGCGAACAGGGGTACTGTTCAGAATGTTGGCGACGTTGGCGAACAGGGGTACTGGTTAGAATGTTGGCGACGTTGGCGACGTTGGCGAACAGGGGTACTGTTTAGAATGTTGGCGAAGTTGGCGACGTTGGCGAACAGGGGTACTGTTCAGAATGTTGGCGAAGTTGGCGACGTTGGCGAACAGGGGTACTGTTCAGAATGTTGGCGACGTTGGCGACGTTGGCGAACAGGGGTACTGTTCAGAATGTTGGCGACGTTGGCGACGTTGGCGAACAGGGGTACTGGTTAGAATGTTGGCGACGTTGGCGACGTTGGCGAACAGGGGTACTGTTTAGAATGTTGGCGACGTTGGCGACGTTGGCGAACAGGGGTACTGGTTAGAATGTTGGCGACGTTGGCGAACAGGGGTACTGGTTAGAATGTTGGCGACGTTGGCGACGTTGGCGAACAGGGGTACTGTTTAGAATGTTGGCGAAGTTGGCGACGTTGGCGAACAGGGGTACTGTTCAGAATGTTGGCGAAGTTGGCGACGTTGGCGAACAGGGGTACTGTTCAGAATGTTGGCGACGTTGGCGACGTTGGCGAACAGGGGTACTGTTCAGAATGTTGGCGACGTTGGCGACGTTGGCGAACAGGGGTACTGGTTAGAATGTTGGCGACGTTGGCGAACAGGGGTACTGTTTAGAATGTTGGCGACGTTGGCGACGTTGGCGAACAGGGGTACTGGTTAGAATGTTGGCGACGTTGGCGAACAGGGGTACTGGTTAGAATGTTGGCGACGTTGGCGACGTTGGCGAACAGGGGTACTGGTTAGAATGTTGGCGACGTTGGCGAACAGGGGTACAGGTTAGAATGTTGGCGACGTTGGCGAACAGGGGTACTGGTTAGAATGTTGGCGACGTTGGCGAACAGGGGTACAGGTTAGAATGTTGGCGACGTTGGCGAACAGGGGTACTGTTCAAATGTTGGCGACGTTGGCGACGTTGGCGAAGCGGGTACTGTTCAGAATGTTGGCGACGTTGGCGACATTTACGAACATTTCCCCAATCCTGTACCAGCCTGGGAAAGCTGATCCAGAATCATCTTATGTTGATGCTTTTACTCTTGATTGGGGTAATTTTTCTTACAGTTATATATGTTTCCTCCTTTCAGCATGATCGGACGCTGTGTAAAGAAGATTATAAAAGACAAGGCAGACGTGCTGTTTGTGGGACCACTTTGGCCAACCCAACCATGGTTTGTTCAAGTAATGAAACTGTTAATAAACAATCCATATGTTATCAAAGCAAACAAAAAGCTATTGACTCTACCATACAAGGACATAGTTCATCCTTTAGAAAAGACATTGAATTTGATGGTATGTCGGATATCCGGAACCGATTACAAAACAGAGGAATTTCAGAGAAAACTTCCACTATTATCATGGCATCATGGAGATCAGGAACTCAAAAACAATATAAAACATATATCAAGAAATGGTTTATTTTCTGTCTTGAACGGAAAGAGGATAAATTTCACACGTCTGTAGAACTTGTGCTAGAATTTCTGACTTATTTGTTTGAATTTGGCTTGAGTTATTCCGCTTTGAATAGTGCTAGGTCAGCACTATCTGCGTTTGGTTTGACTTTTGATAATGTACCTGTTGGAAAGCATCCACTTGTGATAAGATTTCTCAAAGGAGTATTTCTCAAAAATCATTTGAGACCTACTGTACATAATGATGTAAATATTTGGGATGTTTCTATTGTTTTGAGATTGTTGAGACGTTTATCACCAGTTGCTGATATATCAGTGAAAGATTTAACTTTAAAACTAGTAATAGATGTTAATTGCATTGACGAATGCTACTAGATCACAGAGTATTCATTTATTAAAACTCAGCAATATGCAAAAACAGAAGGATTGTTTTCGTTTTAAGATATTTGATTTACTGAAACAAAGCAGACCTGGATATAAGAATCCAGAAGTTATTTTAAAAAGTTTTCCTCCAGACAGGAGATTATGTGTGTATTTAGTACTGAAGGAATATTTGAAACGTACTGTTGATATAAGATCAGAAGAAGATTCATTAATATTAAGTTATATTAAACCACACAAAAAAGTTAGTTGCTCAACTATTTCTAGATGGATTAAATCCATTATGTGCCGTGCAGGAATTGACACAAGTATATTTAAAGCACACAGTACACGATCTGCATCTACTTCGAAGGCAAAGCAGAATAATGTGCCTGTAAGTGATATTTTAGCCAAAGCCGGTTGGTCAAGTTCAACGACTTTTGGAAATTTTTATGACAAGACAGTAACAACAAGTGATGTCTTTGCAGAAAAAGTGTTACAAATCTGAATACGAGTTTATTAAATGTTTGATTTATGATTTAGTTTTTAATAAGAAAGATCAAATGATCTACATGTTTATGAGTGCTACATATTGCATATCACTGGCATCTGTTTGTTGCAAATTGTCTAAGTGTATCTAATGATCATCACAGGTATTCATTGTCAAAGAAGTGAGAAATACATGTAACATACATTCAAAAGCACACCGGGGGAAAAAAAATATGTTGTGGCTTTGAAGTCTCATCTAATACCGGAAGTGTTATGACGTAATAGAATTACCAAATTTAACGATACTTACCTTGGTTAAGTTGAAGTTAAAGTGTAATTCTATGAAGACATAGAATAACACTGGAGGTGTTAGATGCCACCACCCACCCCATCAGCTCTTATTATAGGGCTTGGTACATCTTTGTATATTGTAATTGGTAGATGTACTTTTAATACCAACAATTTTTGTTTTTACTGTAAATATTGAGGTTGCAGATGCGCAGTACTATCTCATCTAACACCTCCAGTGTTATTCTATGTCTTCATAGAATTACACTTTAACTTCAACTTAACCAAGGTAAGTATCGTTAAATTTGGTAATTTTACTGCAAGTAGTAGAACTTGCGTTGCAATATGCAGGACACCAAAATTCAAACAATGATCACGCCGTATTTTCCTCACAGGTCAGCCGTACAAGAGTACGAACAGATTTTGAAAAAGACACATCTATAGATTTTTCGTGAAAACTATATATTGTTGGTACATAAATGTCCGTTTTAATAATATAGAATATTGATAGGAGAATAAATTAAACGTAACCATCGTAAGTCTTAGAAAATTTGTTATTCACGAAAGAATATAAAATAAATATTACATGTTAGGCTTAAGTAAACAGATTGACGACAAATTTGACAGGAACAGAAAGACAACAAAAAATTAAAAGATAAAGAATTTTTGAAAGTTGACAAACCAGGATTGTAACACCGAGGACTGAAAATGTGGAAATAATGGATGAAATGAAGTGTTTGTAGGTACTTTATGCCGTACTAGATGTGGAAGAGTGGGAGTTTCATCTTCACAAAGAGGACACTATGTGACAGCATTGGGATCATCTCAATTATTGTTTCATTTATATATTAATGAATAGTAAGGTTGCCAGTATACCCCCAGTTCATCAAGCCAATTTGAAAGAACTATCATATAAACATATAACATAATTTCTGCAGGTTACAAATTTCGCTAACGGGATCTGGTGCGATTTGATTTGCTATGTCGATCAAATATGTCGCTTCGTTTGCTTCCACTGATTAGAAAATGAAGGTAAACAAAACGGTTCAGCTGCTTCAGTTTGCTACAACATTCGGTGATTACGAGACAATTATGAGACACAAATGTCGAGTCTACAGAAAAATAAAATAAATAAATGTTGACACAGAGATATGTCTCGCCTTTTTTGGTCGACGTACCCTCACTATGGAATAATTTATACCAAAAAACAACAAATATACATATAATAACTGATCTTTGTACCGATACAACAATCTGACTGATTGATCATAGGTGAGTTTACCTAGGTAACTCGTTATGTTGCTAATGGTTAAGTAATTATAAGGGACTTCAACATCGTTGGACATAAGCGGAATCGCACATCCTCATTTTTACGGAGATGTTGCTTACCGTGCCTATAAATTTATAAGCGGTCCTGGTAATTTTATCGACCCTTTAAATAAACTTCTTCTGAAAGGTTATCAATTCAACACTGTAATTAGATCATTGAATATTGTTTTATTGGTATTAGTATTAATTTTTTCTACCAGTAACACGGTGGGTATGGTTGTCCTGCGAGAGAACGTACTGTGCTGGTGATTTGGTCCTGACGGGTGCTGGTGATCAATGAAAAAATGTAAACAAAGACGAAAATAATGATTTTTGACGTTTTCACTCATAAAAAATGGAAGAAAACGGTTGAGATTTTTCAATTTTGTTTCTTATGGGTTCATATGTAAACCATTAAAAAGTTGACCCTCTAAACTTTTTCAGTAAGCGTAACACAGAAATGCTCATTTTCAGAAAATCTCGAACTGAAAAAATAAAACAAAAATGCTCATAGAGTCCGCTTTCTATACCGCAATCCACGCGACAAAACTATTTTGTGAAAAAACATTGCAATTTATTAACATTTAGCATTTTCTCAATTTATTCATGTCCTGATACTGTGCTGGTGGGTCCTGTCATTGTGCTGGTGGGTCCTGATACGGTGCTGGTGATTTTGGATAAGAAGTTGGTCATATTTGAAACAAATGTTACAAAATCAATAAAATTGGGCAGATAATTGTTGTCAATAGGATCTATGACTCCTATTTTAGCTCTTGTGCATCCATTTGGCTGTTTAATATGTGTTTTGAAATGATCGTAACTTGTATTAAATAATTACATAAAAGGGCAACATCTTTCGTCCAATATCAGATAACAATATATAGTATCTAAAATAAGAATAGTTTTATTAAGATATTTTAAATGCCCCTTACATTGATGCTTCAACAATGATCAAAGCCAATGCCGCATAGACATGTTTGTTAGCGCTCCGCATACCCCTCCCCACTTCCACCCAACCAACCCTCCTCATTTCCTCCTTCATTGTTACAGTGGTGTACCAACACAACAATTTATTACATAAAATAATAACACAAAGACCCACATTATTGAATAACGAATGCTTGCAGGTACTGAAAGCTAGTTCAAAGCCGCATTTTCAACTAATAGATAAACCATGTTCTCATATACAAAAATCCCAATCGTGTAGATTAAAAAAGTCTCAAAACTTAAGTTCACATTTTAATGTTTGATGAAGCAGAACTTTAAAAGTGTGCAGTGAATCTTGTTCTCACAACAGTTATTGTCATAATTATGTTTACATAAGACTCATAAAGGAATTAAGAAGGTACCAAGCAATATTTTACAGTTCAATTTAATGATCATGAATGGAAGGAAATGGTACGTAAGTTTACATAGGACAAAAAGAAATTGATAGTATTTTTTGGCGAAAGACTTAAACGCTTCCTTGCATTATATAGTACAGCTCTTCTATAAAAGCATGCAAAAAAAAAAACTTTGATTGACTTGCTTGCTATGTTTGCTTGGATGTTTTCAAACAATAGGTAGGCGGAGTTTCAATACATACTGGGATTTGATTGGACAAATACAAACTGACAGGAATTGAAGTTAATGTTTATTTTCCAAATAAATTGTAGTATATAGTAAACAGACTACTTACCTGTCGTTTACAAACATCCAAACAATCATAGCAAGCAATTTAATCAATGGTTTGCTTTGCATATATTTATAGAAGAGCTGTAAATTCTAAAAAAAAAGAAATTTTGTTGTCGTAGATGGTTAAATCCTCAACAAAATCACAATATCTTTGTTGGAACGAATAAAGGTTTTAAATCAAATTTTCGTGGACTTTTTAGCTTCCACCCTGACGAGACATGTTAGCTGTTCGTATGCTGTTGCACCTGACGCACGGAAACTTTCACATTTCCATCTTCTTTTCTGAAATATTTTACCCAGCTCATACTTGACTGGACTGTTATCCTAGTAAAAGGTGTAACCAATGAATTGAACACAAGTTAAACATTCCATAATACTATATAATTCATTTTATGTGTCAATTTGTTCAAAAAAAGTCGAAAAGAAGAGAGTTTTTTTAATGCCATCATTATCTGCCGCTTTCTAGATCTATGCTTAGCATTTATTTCAGATGACATGGACTCCTCACCCTGGTGACCCTGCTGCCTTTCATAACTTTATCCGTATACATATATTAATAGATAAACAAAAGGCTGCAACTGGTATTTGATTTGTTGTAACGAGAATATTTGTGGTGAATGGAAACTGTGAGGGTCAAAATCTTAAATTGCTTATAAATGTTGCTGGACCCAGTTTCGTTATCTGATCTGAATTTTCTGAAATGTGCAAGGTGATAGACATTTTGATTTTTTTTACTCGGTAAGTTTTGCCCTAATTGCTTGAACATTTGCAATATTAAAGCCGATTTCAATGAGTGTGTAGACAAAGGGAATATCTTTGGTTATCTTGCTTGCTGAACAGAAAAGTCATTGTTAGGTTATGTAAACTACCCTACTTTAAGAGTAGACTAGTCCGACAAATGACACATCTTTCTGTCTGTAGGACCAGGCTAATTCGAAAGGAGGGTATAGACCTTACCTAACCATGACTTCACGGTTTAGCTAACAAGCAAGCTAACCAAAGATATAACATTTGCCTACATACTCAATGGAATCGGCTGTAACTAAAAACTCGAATACATTTTAACAGACAGTGGTCTGGTTTGTTGATGAATATTGTTTTTCCTAGATTCACTCTTGAAAAAATCATTTGGTAACATTTGGTCATTGTAATACGGACGCCAAGACAATAAATGAACCTCACACGATCCCTCGACACAGTTGAGCTTATATATGATCTTATAGCGATTCGGGTTGAAAATCAGTTGAAATTAAGCCACATTTTTTTTGTGTGTGTAGATTTGTATTGTTTTAAACTGTTATGACTTTTTAAAGTTAAATCTAGGTGTTTAATCTAAGAATTTCTTTTTTAAACTTATTTACTTGTTTTATACTCAATTGGTAGTATGAAGTTACGAGATATTTTAATTTTTGAAATTGAAGGCACAATTAACAAAGCAAACGTTAGTTTCAAATACTTTTAAATAGATTTTTAAGGATAATGTACCCTTGTGTTGATCCCATGCTAAACATAACAAAAATTTCTGTACAAAGGTCTGTGAATTTTCTACAAAAATAGTGATTTTATTTTCACCAAATTCTCTTTTTCTACTAAATACAATAATGAACTATAAATAATAATGCTTTGCAAGAAGTTTCCCCTTGATACATGTATATGTACAAAATTATATCTCTATTATTCATTGTCTGTGCTGTTTTGATACTATTGCAGTTTGCACATTTTCGTAATTGACAGGCCACAGGAGGGGGTGATAAACCATACACGAAAATATAAAATATTGATCTAAGTACTTAATTTGCATCTCTGAACCCCCACCCCGGCTTGTTTTTTAGGAGGGTGTCTAAAAATGGTCGATTACAGACAGCCGAGTACGCATTTTACTTTCCAGGCGTGTTTACGTTGATTGTTAAAGTCCTGAAAACGGATAGATAGAAACAAAAATGTTTGATTTATCTGGCTTTAGATTCAGTTTTTTTAAATATAAATTAAGTCTACATTTTAATATAATAATACTAAGAATTCACAATATAAAAAAATGCAGAAAAAAAATGGAGATGTGAAATATCTTAATAAGGAGTCATTACTACAGAGATGGTGTGTTTGACACACAAAACTTAAAAGCTTAGTGATATTACCAATATTAAAATAAAAATGTATTTTAGTTTGGTAGTTTTTCCATTTACTCATTTTCAATCATAATTAAGGCACATTTGATTTTTTATTCATAAAAATATTTAAATATAGAAAAGTAGGACACATTGTTCACTTCCTCCCCTGTAATTCTTTATCAAAAATATTTATTTATTTTGGAATTTTGAAATGAAAAAGCTAAGAAATCTTAGTTTTGTTAATGTTCTCTAGGTTATCTCGTCTTCATTCTCTGACATATTCTCTGACATATTCTAGTCTGCCCTTTCATAAAATAGTGATTTTTTTTAGTGTTCTATCGAACTTTCGAAAAAAATACCTGATAACCGTTCAGACAAAAAAAATATGTTGAAAAAATCTTACAGATACAGCAAGTGATTCTTAATAGCTGTAAGATACATTTTTCTTTTAAAATACAACTTTTAAATCTTACGGGAAACTATTCCAAGCTTAACACTTTCACTGTAACCTCGCTCTAACTTATCCCCCATCCCCCCCAAAAAAAACCAAACAAACAAACCCGCAATACTATTGTCATTCTTATAGTCAGCACTCAATTTTTCACAAACAAATGTGTTTTAAGCTGCTAAAGACATATGATTCAAACGCTCAGAAAGTCCTTTCTTCTATATTTTTGCTCTCCATTTTTATACAAAACCTTTTACATTTTTATTTTATGGGTTATTGTTGAAGGTCGTACAATGACGTATGGTTGTTAACACATACTTTCTTTGGTTTCTTATGGAAATTTGTCCATTGACAACAAACATACAACATCATCTACTTTAAATAAGTATTGTATAAATTACAACGTATTTTGGCGATCTTGCAAAATGATCGTAATCCCGAAAATCGTAAACATATTTTCTTATCTTAAAAGGGGGCAAGAAGGGTTCCATTAACAGGCCAATAAATAAAATCACAGTTAATTATAAAAAGAATAAAAAATAGGGTTTTTTTTTCTCTCATAATAACAGTAAACAGATTCATAACAATGTCAATTTCAAGAAAGCAGACACCAGTTAATTACTAGTAGTCAATAACAGTACAGCATCAATGATCTTGACTGAATATTTGCCACTTTTAACTAAAATATAAAGGCACAGAACCAGGACATAGGAGCACAGAACCAGGACCGTTTTTCTTATCACCAGCACATCGTCAGGACAATTCCGTTTAACGAACTTGCACGACTTTTGCAATTTTATATTGTTGTAATATACTTTGCATGGTACTTATGACGCATCAGAGAAAAATTAAGCAACAAAACAGTCGTTTTATTGCCGTTCTGATACAATGTAAACAAACCCACCAGCACAGAATCAGGACCCACCAGCACCCGTCAGGACCAAATCACCAGCACAGTACGTTCTCTCGCAGGACAACCATACCCACCGTGAGTAAATTAAAAGGAAACTAAATATTATTGTTTTATCATATACTTATAGAAAATAATGTTAATATACTTGTACCCCATGATAACACTTATTTGTTCATATATTTATTCATTAAATTTGAAGAATTGCCTTAGCCGTGTGATATGACTTTTGTTATCAACTGCTTCCGTTTCATATCAACTACTGCCGGTTATTATCGCATGCTTTGTTCTAACGTTATCGGATGACATTTCGACGTCATTCGGCAAATTCCGAAAAATATTACTCACTGGCACGTTTCTTTGTGTAAAACATAACAAAACTGAATACAAACAAATATATTAGGAATCAGGAAAATATATTATTATAAAATGCAAAACAAATATTACAACAAAAGCATTTTTTCAAAGATTTTGAAAATAGTTTTTGTCTGTATGTCTTCTGTTGAAGTATATGATAAAAGAACATAACATGTCATTTTTCATATCAGACCCCTTATCAGCCCATGGTCAAAATCATAACTGTATCTTGGCATTGCACATGGTCATGTTTTCTCTGACTGTTCAGTGGCGGATCCAGAGGGGGGGTTCCGGGGGTCCGCACCCCCCCCCTTTATTTTGGCCGATCAATGCATTTGAATCGGGACATATGTTTTGCACCCCCCTGCACCCCCCCTTTGCCCTGGGCTAGCACCCCCCCTTTCGAAAATTCCTGCATCCGCCACTGCTGTTTATCGTCTTTACTCTAAATTCATTGGATGTTGGATGTGTACTGATTGATAATTTAGTCTTAGATGCATTATTTTTCTTATTAGTTGTTAGTGGCTTTGAACTAGCTGTCAGTTACTGCGAGTACTCTCAGATCTGTATTTAGTGTCTTTTTACTGTTGGGATATACAAGTACACGGCCACGTCCACTCTATGTTTGTGTTAGATATATTTATATGTGTATCCATCTGATGAGTTAAATCTTCTTCAACTGATTTTTATAAATGAAGTTTGTTCATATTATGTGCTGCTACATCACTGTCCCAGGTTAGGGGGATCCCGCTAACATGTTTAGCCCCGTCATATTATGTATGTATGTGTCTGTGCCAAGTCAAGAACCTGCAATTCAGTGGTTTTCATTTGTTGATGTGTAACATATTTGTTTTTCGTTCCTTTTTTTGTACATAAATTAGGCCGTTAGTTTTCTCTTTTGAATGGTTTTACATTTGTCATTTCAGGGGCTTTTATGGCTGACCATGCGGTATGGGCTTTGCTCATTGTTAATGGTTGTACGGTGACCTATAGTTGTTACTTTCTGTGTCTTTTGGTCTTTTGTTGAGAGTTGTCTCATTGATAATAATACCACATCTTCTTTTTTTATATGAACTCTTTAAAAAGAAACAAAATATCGTTCCCTTTTGAAAATAAATTTGAAAGAGTGTTATCAGGTGATAAAAGATGCTCCTTTCTCCTATTTATTTGTATTGTAGTCCTGTAATGTTATGTTGTCATTTTAATGTTATATTTAACATTGCCATTAAAGCAAGTGGTTTGGCATGCCACAAAACCAGGTTCAACCCACCATTTTTTTCCTTTAAAAAATGTCCTGTACCAAGTCAGGAAAATGGCCATTGTTTATATTATAGTTCGTTTCTGTGTGTGTAACATTTTAACGTTGTGTTTCTGTTGTGTCGTTTGTTTCCTCTTATATTTGAGTGTGAATTCAGATTGCTATAAGGCGTGTCACGGTACTTTTCTATCCCAAATTCATGTATTTAGTTTTCATGTTATATTTGTTATTCTCATCGGATTTTGTCTAATGCTTAGTTCCTTTCCGTGTGTGTTACATTTCAATGTTGTGTTTCTGTTGTGTCGTGTGTTCTCCTCTTATATTTAATGCGTTTCCCTCAGTTTTAGTTTGTAACCCGGATTTGTTTTTTTCTATCGATTTATGAGTTTCGAACAGCGGTATACTACTGTTGCCTTTATTTATCCTATTGTAAAATTTGTGATACACGGAAGAAATATGACAAAACGTCACTTGGCTCGATCCTATTTAGATAAAATGTATAAATATTGCGGATATTTGAATATCACATATCGAAAGTCACTTTTATGGCTGATATGGTGGTTTATGTATTTATATAATGTTGTCTATTTTTATTTCTCTCAATATGTGACACTTTAATAAACTATTTACTTCCTTTACTTGCTATTCTTATGTATTACATCCCAGCTCCTTTGTTCTAACAGGGGTGATCTGAGCCGGATCACCCCAACCAGATCACCCCAGTTTGAGTTTCTTTGTTATGCATGCTTTCCTTTGTTCTGTAACATTTTGGCGGGAATGTCAAATCCACTATAAAACTTATAATTTTTATAATTAAATATACAATTATACGGAAAAGATTATCTATCAAAATTCACGTAGAAAAAATCCAGTGTATATGCTGGGATTCGAACTCAGGACCTTTAGCATATCAAGCCACGACACAAACACTACACCAGGACGACTGGATACTATGGAACGCCATGACTGCCTTATGTTAATGATCAGCATTATATGCAGTGCTCACACCATTATATTAAGTGCTCACAACATTATATTAAGTGCTCACAACATTATATTAAGTGCTCACACCATTATATGCAGTGCTCACACCATTATATTAAGTGCTCACAACATTATATTAAGTGCTCACAACATTATATGCAGTGCTCACACCATTATATTAAGTGCTCACAACATTATATTAAGGGCTCACAACATTATATTAAGTGCTCACACCATTATATGAAGTGCTCACAACATTATACGTTTTTTGTTGTATGATGAGATTGTTGTATGATGAGATTGATGTATGATGAGATCATTCGGTAAACATCGTTTTTTTGCGGAAATTACCGAATCCATAATTTGTAAATTACGGTAATTCCCAGCAAACAAATTTAAACAGTTATTAATGTTTGGTGCAAAATAACTAGTTTGTGAATTTAAATTCTTTTAAGAATATAATTCGGACTACGCCGCATTTTTGCGCCTGTCCCAAGTCAGGAGCCTCTGGTCTTTGTTTTTCTTATATTATTATAATTTTAGTTTCTTGTGTACAATTTGGAAATTAGTATGGCGTTCATTATCACTGAACTAATATATATTCGTTTATGGGCCAGCTGAAGGACGCCTCCGGGTTCGGGAATTTCTCTTTACATTGAAGAACTGTTGGTGACCTTCTGCCGTTGTTTTTTCTATGGAGTCGGGTTGTGGTCTCTTTGATACATTCCCCATTTCCATTCTCGATTTTATGCTTTACATAAAAGTCAAATTAGTTTCGACAATTTTCCATTTTTTTCCCCGTGAGTGATCCCTATCCATGAGAAAGAAGCCCCACAGAAACAATCAAGATCCGCCGTCAAAAGTAACTTTCCAGATAACGAAAAAAATATTCAGATATGAAATTTTCAACCTTTGAGATTGATCCTAACATGGGATATGGAAAAAAATTGGTAGCAAAAATAACAGAAATCCTCAGACTATAGACAAGCTTGTATGTGAGAAGAATTAGAACGCCAATCACAACAACGAGAAGAATTCACAGTTAAACAATACTAGAAGTTCTCCATTAATATAATTATATTACAATTATATATTGACATAATAATGAGTATCCTTTTTTTGTGCTTCCGTTACAAAACAAATTGTGTGGACTTTAAATAAAATCAAAGAAGTGCTCAGCAACAAATAGCATTCCTCTTTTTTGTGTTGTTGCTATCATCTGGACCTAAACACAAATTTGAATCTTTTTTCGAGGTCCATTGTTATCAAAGAAGTGCGATCTAAAAGATATTATTCTTCTATGACTTGTAGTTGATTATATTTTGTATCTTAATGTACCTTAACCAGAATTAATTTAGGTCAAGTAGTTATCAAAGGTACCAGGATTATAATTTAGTACGCCAAATGCTTGTTTCGTCTACATAAGACTCACCAGTGACGCTCATATCAAAATATTTATACATCCAAACAAGTACAAAGTTGAAGAAAATTGAAAATGACTCCTTTTTCATGGACAATCGTTACTATCCAATAATAGTAAATCATTCTATTTTACTCACAGTTTGTTTCAATCTTTACCTAAATGCAAAACTTAGATGCATGTTTTTTTATTAGTTGTTAGTGGCTTTGAACTAGCTGTCAGTAATTGCGAGTACTCTCAGATCAGTACTTATAGTGTCTTTTTGTTGTTGGGATATAGAAGTACCCGCCCACGTCTACTCTATTTTCTGGTAGATGGATTTATATTTGTACCCATCTGATGAGTTAAGCCTTTTACAACTGATTTTCATAGTTCGTTCTTATGTTGTTCTGTTACGCCACTGTCCCAGGTTAGACGGAGGGTTGGTATCCCGCTAACATGTTAAAACCCGCCGCACATTCTGTATATGTGGCTGTCCCAAGTCAGGAGGTGCCTTTATTTCAGTGGTTGTCGTTTGTTAATGTGTTATATACATGTTAGTTTTTCGATCGTTTGTTTGTACATAAATTAGGAATGTTTTACGTTTATCATTTCGGGGCCTTCTATAGCTGCATGACTATGCAGTATGGGCTTTGCTCATTGTTGAAGGCCGTACTGTGGCCGTTTAGTTGTTAATTTCTGTGATGTCATTTTGTCTCTTGTGGAAAGTTGTTTCATTATCAAGCATACCACTTTTTTTTATATATATTAACCATGCAAAATGACGAACAAACGTAGTAAACGTTTTTCATCCCCACAAACTCAGTTTTCATAAGAGATGATAACTTTAAATGAAAATAATGTTAAACTGGGTCTTGAAAGGGTAAAATTTATGGATTTTTTTGAAAAAAAGTGTGTTTCCAGTTTTTGGAGAAAAAAATAATTTGTTTTTGATTCTGAGAAAAAAAAATTGGTTGATTCACCCCTAGCTGCCAATATATGTAATGCTAAAATTGAATTAAAAAAATATTTTCGACTTGTCGCGAAAAAAATAAAAATCAATAGCCCCCCCCCCCCCCCCCCCCCAAAAAAAAATTAAATGGTTGCTGCCTAAAGTTATGTTAAACACCTACAATGAAATGCTTTAAACTGCATTTTCCATATCTGTTAGATACTTATTCATGTGAAATAACAAATTCTGAAAATGGATGCCAAAAATGACTCAATCATGACATATATATAAGCTAGCGTAATATAACGCTTATGTGTTATAGAAAGCTGACTGTTTTATTTAAAATGTAATTAAGCTTTTTTAAAACTGAGTACGGACTATAAAGTGGCACCTTGCTAAAGTTCTTCAGTAGGAAATGAGCTCGAGGAATATGTCATACAAATTTCCCTTCGATATTTCATTAAATAAGCTTTTTATTATTTCACTTACATTTTGCCATTCGTATTTCTTACGACGAACAGAACTACTTTAATCATTCACTTCTTAGTTTCATCTTTTCCTTACTTATTTCAATCAGTTTTAAATATTGTATACTGCCTTATGATCACATGACTTTAATAACTGTTTAAATTTGTTTGCTGGGCATTACCGTAATTTACAAATTATGGATTCGGTAATTTCCGCTAAAAAAACGATGTTTACCGAATGATCTCATCATACATCAATCTCATCATACAACAATCTCATCATACAACAAAAAACGTATAATGTTGTGAGCACTTCATATAATGTTGTGATCACTTCATATAATGTTGTGATCACTTCATATAATGTTGTGACCACTGCATATAATGTTTTGACCACTTCATATAATGCTTTGACCACTGCATATAATGTTGGGAGCACTTAATATAATGTTGTGAGCACATAATATAATGTTGTGAGCACTTAATATAATGTTGTGAGCACTTAATATAATGATGTGAGCACTGCATATAATGGTGTGAGCACTTAATATAATGTTGTGAGCCCTTAATATAATGTTGTGAGCACTTAATATAATGGTGTGAGCACTGCATATAAAGCACTTAATATAATGGTGTGAGCACTGCATATAATGTTGTGAGCACTTAATATAATGTTGAGCACTTAATATAATGGTGTGAGCACTGCATATAATGGTGTGAGCACTTAATATAATGTTGTGAGCACTTAATATAATGGTGTGAGCACTGCATATAATGGTGTGAGCACTTAATATAATGTTGTGAGCACTTAATATAATGGTGTGAGCACTGCATATAATGCTGATCATTAACATAAGGCAGTCATGGCGTTCCATAGGATACGAACTATCAGTAATTTAACATACTTAAAGCATGGAAGTATTATATTGACAGGAACTACTACGACCCGACTTCAAACGTTTCATCTGCGATGCCGCGCCCAATTTAATGACATGTTAATTAGCTTGAAACATGGCACGTTATTTACATAGCAGCGTGTGGTGCCCTACAATATTGTCATTCTCGGTTGATTTCGGGATTACGGAAATAAACGAAGAAATCGAAAGTTGTGATAAATTCTTAGGAAACAGCAATCGGCAAACTTCGGCAGATTCCGTTACCTAACTGTGCCGATTGAGTGATTGATGGATTAATGCGAGTCATCATTAATTCTATAGAAAAACACGTTGACGATGGAAATTTGTACCAAATTTATTGAATAAATGCCCCATTTTTATTGATTTATTTTTTCGGTAGAAATTGCACTATATGTAATATGTATCGCAAGTTGTGATTATATAATAACTTATGTTTAGTCCATTGAGTGGCACACATTTCCTGCATATTTAAGACGATTGTAAATGATCGTTCTGATAAAATCAAAAGATCAAAGAGATTTTAAATAAATGTAGGGTAAGATCATTGGTTGGTATATACAAATGTTCAGCTGAACCCCGATGTGTTGAAATTTTTTTTAGTACTGCGACTCAAGTATTTGTATAGTGACATTGTACAAATTCTTGTAATAATAATATTTACCAGTATCATTTGGACGGTTTCATTTGGTCGGATAGTGATAACATATTTTAGGGGACAGAATTGTATTATATAAATATCTATATAACGTAGTTAGATCTATGTTTTCTTCTGCTGTATTATGTTGATTGGTAATTGCTCGATTAATTTTCGTATTGTAAACTGGAAATTTCTACTTTCCAGGATTATCCAGTAACTTAACCATATATATTACTCTAAACTTCACGGTTTTAATATTTATCAAATATATTTATTGTTAACCGGCGGTAACCGGAACACACCTTAATCGCGATTTAAACTTCACCCACAAACTAATAAAATAATGTCACTCACTATTTCAAATCGTTGTAGAATAATTATTTCTGGGCCGATTTTCATTTTTTATGCATCAGTCGATTTGTTCAAATAAGTTGTTCACGAATAAAGGTCTACCGACGCGATTGGAATAAGTAAAGGTGTTTTTCGACAGGTAATATTGTAAAGCTGTCTCGATTAAAACCACGTGATTGATAAGAAGTATCTCTGGTCAATTTATGACTGCGGCATCGCAGATAGTCACAAACGAAATTAACGACAGCGTACTAATTAGACAGTTTCCATATCTTTTCTACAGGGCTACCCGGGTTATAAATAAATGCTAATTAATCGTTGTAGTTCCTGTCAATATAATACTTCCATGGTCAGTGTTAGATCACCCCTCTGGCCTCCGGCCATCGGGGTGATCTTACACTGACACACCGCGTCATCGTGGGATAACTATTAAAGAATTCAATTGCAAAAAACAACAACACTTGTAACTGTTTATTTAAAAACATTTAACAAGTGATTTCAGTTTAATGAAATTTAATCAAAAGTGTTTTTGATAAATCTGAGTATGACTTTATCTCATGTTGTCGTTACTATGTGTTACTGTAAATGGTTTGTAAAAGATGAGGCTTGAAATTTTGTCTTGTCTTGTCTGAAATGTCGACGTAACTCTGGCACAAAACACATACTAGTATTGGGTATGTAAAGAAATAATTAAAGGCGTGTTGTTTATATTCTAAATAATCTTTATTCATTTAAATCCATACTCAGATGATAATGGTCAATATATCTATATATTGTATAAAAATATATATTCAAATGTTAATATCCCGTTTCACATTTCATGTCATGAATACTAACAGACCTATTACATATTCATACTGTTTAAAATGATCCACATCAGTCTCTACACGGTAAGATAACACATACATAGATTGATATATGATTGATTGTCCCTCATAACAGCTGAGGTAGTAGTGATTTGCCTATATGCATAAAACATACCAAACATGAATGTTTAAAGTATAGTATAATATACATTTTCTAGGAATATCGAAATGTATAAGTTGATGTTATTGAATATATTCAATATAATGTCATCCTTTAAATAAAGACCATTCATTCATTACTTTACAATGTCAAGAGAACTATTACGTATATGTCACAAGAGAAGATAACGTATGTGTCATAACAACACATTATCAAATTTCACTCAAAAAATTAAAGCTTATAGACAATTCACAGTATAACAGAAATCTAATAGTGGTGTATTTCCTTGCTCTAGGTGTTTGTGAAGAGATTAAAACGGACGCATTTACTTGTTCCATACCAGACATATAAAATACAAATTATATTTATTTATGTATATTTTGGAGGAGAAGTGTTAGCTGTTACACATGGACCTTTACATGTTCTTCCACGAAATTTGCGCCAATTACATAACAGAACGGCGTTACAGCAATCAATGACCATCACCAAAACAGCAGCTACAATAAACAAGGCCATCAAGGTGTCGTGATGTGAATGTCCACATTGCTCCTTCTTCTCACCGCAAGTGACAGCGCCTCGTATGATTTCACTTGAAGGATATCCAAGTAATCCGAACGAAGCACACGTCAAGCCAAATAAAGCATTCCACTGTGAACAAAGTAAAATACACGGGTTTTAAAAACATATAATTAACAATTTGGATATCATTTTGATATACGAGTACAATGACGAATTTTTACGAAACAGTAATTATAGAGATTATTTAGTAACTCGTGATGTACGTGTTATACGTCACAAACATTAATATATTGTGTTATACCATCCACTCCCCACCCTCAAACATTAACTTATTCTGTTATACCCAATTCCAACCCAGAAACATTAACTTAATATATTATACCCCATCCACTCCCAACCCACACACATGAACTCATTGTGTTATA
The DNA here is from genome assembly GCF_965363235.1 of Mytilus galloprovincialis. Lineage (NCBI taxonomy): Eukaryota > Metazoa > Mollusca > Bivalvia > Mytilida > Mytilidae > Mytilus > Mytilus galloprovincialis. The sequence goes on from NC_134840.1 coordinate 7,815,953, forward strand.
CCCCATCCCCGTTTTTTTGGACAATCAATGCATTTGAATGGGGACATATAGTTGGACCCCCCTCCTCCCCCTATGTCCTGGGTTGGGACACCCCCTTTTAAAATGGCTGGATCCGCCCCTTCACGATCTCTCATGACCATTTACCTTTCCCTAACATTATTTAAAGTTTGTATATTTGAGTTTTTATACCCCACCTACGATAGTAGAGGGGTGTTATGTTTTCTGGTCTGTGCCTCCGTTCGTTCGTCCGTTCGTTCGTTCGTCCGTACGTTCGTTGGTCCGTGCGTCCGTTCGTCCCGCTTCAGGTTAAAGTTTTTGGTCAAGGTAGTTTTTGATGAAGTTGAAGTCCAATCAACTTGAAACTTAGTACACATGTTCCCTATGATATGATCTTTCTAATTTTAATGCCAAATTAAAGTATTGACCCTAATTTCACGGTCCACTGAACATGCAAAATGATAGTGCGAATGGGGCATCCGTGTACTATGGACACATTCTTGTTTCACTTGTTTTTGTAAAATATTTGTTTATGTATTGTTTGATAGTTATATAAGAACCCCACGGCACTACAGAGTATTGTTTTTGATTATATATGTGATTTTTTAAAATGTTTTCAATGATTCAATTACATAAAAAATTAGTATATGACATACCAGGTTTCTTTCTTTAGCTGACTCCTCCCCTGTTGTTATAGATTCAGTAGCCTTAGAGTTAGCTATAATTCCTATTAATCCTAAAACAAATCCCTAAAAAATACAATGTACAGGTCACATGACATATTATCAGGCATTTGTATAGCAGGTATAAATGTATGGTTACATAATAATTAGCATATAGTATATGATGTTACGACTTTTTATAAACCAATCTATGCAATTTGTTTTCTCCAGAAATTCATTTATTTATTAAGTTTAAGTTATAAATATCTAATCGTTCATTATTAAATCGTTTATTACTGTTCGGAAAGTAAACTCCCAACGTTAATTAAGCTTTGGGTATAAATGTCCCATCGTCTTTTTTTAAGAGCTTTGGGTATAAATGACTCATTGTTAATTAATAAGCTTTGGTGTGAACGAACCTCTATAGCTTGCTATTCGGTGTGAGCCATATCCCCGTGTTGAAGGCCATATTTTGACCTATTATAGTTAACTTTTAATCCATTGTGACTTGGATGGAAAGTTGTCTCATTGGCACCCATACCACATCTTTGAGTATAGAATTAACTAGAACACACCCGCGAAATCGCGGGCATTCAGAGCGGAGTTAAAAGTATGTAAAGTGTTGTTAGAAGTTTTATACCTCCTCCTTCATTTCCAAAATTTCCAATTTTTGGTTTTCTATCAATTTCAATATGAACATACATTTAGTATGTTATGAACATTTAAGTAAGGTGCCTGTAGTTCAGTGGTTGTCGTTTGTTTGTGTGTTTCATATTTGTTTTTCGTTCCTTTTTTTGTACATAATTATGGCCGCTAGTTTTCTCGTTTGAATTTTTTTACATCGTCATTTCGGGGCCTTTTAAAGCTGAGTATGCGGTATGGGCTTTGCTCGTTGTTGAAGGCCGTACGGTGACCTATAGTCGTAAATTTCTGTGTCATTTAGGTCTCTTGTGGAGAGTTGTCTCAACATGGCAATCATACCACATCTTTTTTTTTTGTTATCAATGAATTTTGTAAAATATTTAATGAATGGAGAATTTCAGAAAAGGTATAAAAAGTTCACATGAAGAATTTTAGCATGGCAATCATACCACATCTTTTTTTTTGTTATCAATGAATTTTGTAAAATATTTAATGAATGGAGAATTTCAGAAAAGGTATAAAAAGTTCACATGAATAATTTTAGCGCTTATCTGTATATTACTATATAAATAAAGTGTATTTACTTTCAATTCTTAGTTTAGTAATCAATCGATGGTGGTCAATTGACATAGTATACAGACCCTCTCCATTTAATAAACTCTGAACAGAATTAAAATACACTTTATTCGTACTATTTGTTTGTTCAAAGTATACAGAAAAACGCAAACCGGAAGTAAAATCTGACTTAAAATTTCGTCCAATGACGGGACAATATCCGGATGCCTTTTTTCTCGTTTTTCTCCCAAAATAACTCAATATGAATAATCATATGAATGGATGACATATGCGACTATGCACTGTACATATAGGACACAGAGTCGAGTTTATTAATTTATTGTGGAAAGAAGAGAAGCGACACCAAAAATGAGGTCTTCTCGTTTAATAGTATAGATGTCCCATCGTTTGTTAATCGAACTTTGGATATAAATGTCCCATTGTTTATTAATGGCACATTGGATATAAATGTCCCATCGTTTATTACACAAATGTTGTAAATATAGTCCACTTTTTACTTAGATAGATGTAGTGTCACGTACTCGTCCATTATTTTCTACAGAACGAGCTGAAAGGTTACCCAGGTCTTGCCATTTTTTTGAATGTTTATTAACATACATCCGGTAATTTACATTATACTAGCCAAAACAGGTATTTGTATCATATTTTACTTACAAAGACATAGATGAACGCCCGATTAACAGGTCAACTATTTTAATTTATATGTTCAAAGACCACGCCTCAATTATTTCTATTAACCTTCTTCATGGTTTCTTATCTTAAGTTGTTCTTAATACAAATGTATTTTACAAAAACATACCAAGTACTTACATAGACTCCGACATATATAGGTGAACCACCAATGATAGGGTAGCTTGCACCATCCTGGGTCGCTAGAATGGCTATTCCCAAAATAGTTACGATCGGAGAAATAACACACACGATAAAAGAAATTATTTTTTGGACCTGTAACCCTTGTCTTTTGCGAGCGACTGAAATTAAAAAAAAAAGATCATGTCAAATGGTATTACAATATGCATAGAACATGGGAAATCTAAACTGTATAACTGGGAAAGAGTTATAAAAATTGAGCTATGGAAGTTTTACACATATGTACAAATACCAACCGCATATTGCTCCCTATATATTTGACATGTTAATTTGCGGTATATCAATATATACGGTATATCGCTCCATATTTGCGGTATATCCATATATATGTATAATTATTTGGGTTACTCTGGGTTTCCACATAACCCAAAGAATTATGTTTTTGCTTTGCAATTACGAATCTTAACTTTATTACAATGTAGGAATAGTAAATCGAAATGGTACGAGACTTCCTGATTTATTTATTAATGAATTCAAAATTGTCTAAGAAAAAAAACCCGGAAACCTACCTGGATGTCCTTAAAAGCTTACTACATATTTTGGAATTTTTTTCATTACTAAATCTTAGATTAACAATAAGTATTGCTGTTATTGTTCACACTGTGAAGCCTATTTTATTATAGGGTAGTGATATTGAGGACTGTTTAATTCTCTTTCCTTCCAATGTAAGAATGTAAATGTACATGTACTTAAGCAAAATATATACTCAGGTGAAAATACGGAGCACTGTTGGATACAGATATAGCCTTGTGTTTTTTTACGTCAAGAGCTGGAGACGCAAGCTAGCGCTCTAGGTTTATCCATAGGTTTGCTGGAGACGCAAGCTAGCGCTGTAGGTTTATCCATAGGTTTGCTGGAGACGCAAACTAGCGCTGTAGGTTTATCCATAGGTTTGCAGGAGACGCAAGCTAGCGCTGTAGGTTTGCCATATGAGAAACATCAGATAACAGTTAGAAAAAAATTACTTAATATCTGAACTTTGTAAATTTCCAATTTATTTCAATACAACCAAAGAGATGAACTTGTACTGTTATCCATCACAGAATATAGAAGTAGTTTTCGACTATTAGAAAAAGCATATTAATTAAAAATCTAAAATACTACATAGGCTGAATCAAACACCATCATGGCATGGTACAATATTGAATGTTATATTAAAGTTACTTGGAATTGATTATACAAATGCAAAAATATTCCCTTTCTTTACTTTTCATTTACAAATTTAACTATAGTATTATAATATCCAAACAAAGCTATCGCTATTTCAACACTGTATCATATTGATACAATGACGACAAATGTGAAAAACTAGGACAGGGTCATGTTTACAGTGTTTGTTGTTCTATCGAGGATATTGTTTACTTTCTGAAGAAAGTTTTAAATTTCAAATTGATTAAAAGAGGGTGTTGATGGGACAACTTGTTTGAATAAATGAATGACTTATTGAGATTGAAGTACTGTAATACATTCTCACTATTTTGTCTTTCTCATCCGAGTCGTTGAATACATTCTCATATTTCGATTTTTTTTTATCAGTTGTTGAATTATATAGTATTAATTAGAGGACATATTTACATCAATGGCGAAATAAAATCATTTAATTCAGCTAAACATAGAAAATACAGCAGGTGAAAAAGGTCCCCAAAGATTTGTTTCAAATTGTATTATGAGAAATTAATTTATAAAATATTTTGCAGACTGGCATTGGTTTGTATATATATATATATATATATATATATATATATATATATATATATATATATATATATATATATATATATATATATATACATACGTAAGATAAACAAAAAAACAAGATTTAATTCTGTACAAATGAACAGCCTGTAATTCAGTGGTTGTCGTTTGTTTATGTGTTACATATTTGTTTTTCGTTCATTTTTTTTACATAAATAAGGCCGTTAGTTTTCTCGTTTGAATTGTTTTACATTGTCTTATCGGGGCCTATTATAGCTGACTATGCGGTATGGGCTTTGCTCATTGTTGAAGGCCGTACGGTGACCTATAGTTGTTAATGTCTGTGTCATTTTGGTCTTTTGTGGATAGTTGTCTCATTGGCAATCATACCACATCTTCTTTTTATATTATCGCTTTTGTTCAGAAATACGCCCACGCATAAAGGGGTAGTGTGTATGTCAGATCTCGACTGTCAGATAATGCGATTTAAGATTAAATAAGATCATAATACATGTATGTAAAAATAAATAACACACCGGCATAGAGGGTTTTAAAGAAATATATATGTAAATTCGTCAAGACACATACTACATTGTATCTAACTAATTAATTCATATGAAATCTACCAAAAAACTTAGACGTTGACTAAATCTTTTGAAGATTAAAGTTTTATGTCTTTTGTTGTATCATCAAGTTGTCTACTTTACTTGTATATATGGTTTTTAAAAGAAAATTTGGCAGATGGCTTGCTTTCTTTTATATTAAATGAACAGTTTCTAGTTGCTGTTTTAAAATAACGGTCATAATTAATTATAAAAATGATGATCCAGTAAACAAAATAATGAATACACGATTTAAAAGAATTCAACAATGCACACACACACACACATTAAAAATACATAAATAAATCAAGGATTTGTATAGTACACCAATCTTGTATACTATACACATCCTTGAATGAATGAAAGAAAACAATTATTAGAGCTCATTAACCTGTAAACATATAAGAATTAAAATATTACCTGCTTCTTCATCGAATCCCATGTTTTTAATTTTATGGTTAATTTATCCGGATAGACCTACGTTTCAACTTTGTGTACCAATAAATGACATTTATCCTTTTTAAATACCGGTCTAAGTTTTGAAATACTTCAATGATCGTATCGATTGGTATTTTAAATACAAAGGGTCGTCTCAAAGTTTATTACCATATTACAACAATGCCAAGTGAAAGTCTTTAATTTAGCTGAAAATAAACATACATCTTTATCATATAAAAAGGACCATATTATAGAATATTGATTTTAAAAACATTTTTTAAGACTGAACGTGTTAGAAATCAGCATAACTTTAGTCTGGAAATGGACTACTACCATCTTAATTGTACCGAAAAAAGCACCGAATACTTCAGATCAAGGTAGCAGGTTTAATGCATCCTAAGATTAGATATATCTGTCTATCATTCTAATAGTATAACCCATTATAAATACACAGGAACACAAATTTCATGAATTGTTTTTTTTTAACTATATATATATATATACATATGTAGGACTCTAAAGTGCGATGGTACTCTAAAGTGCGATGGTCACGCTAAAATGCGATGGTCTACGCTAAAGTACGATGGTGTCTCACGCTAAAGTGCGATGATACACCCCCTTACAGTCGTCATTGTAAAAAAATAACAAATAAAAATTCGATTATTGTCGGAATATTTAACATTTATATGTTGGAGCGTTAATTTAAATACGAGCTTTCTCCCTTTTAGTAACGACTACACGTACATGTTATATTTACCTACAATGCACAACATAATGTTTTAGCCTAAAATTTACGCATGAACACATGCACATTTATTTTACCTACGTTACTTTTCAATGAAAGCGACAATATTATAACGGGGACCGCAAAGTAAACTGCAACATAAATAATAATTTTAATGTATCCGTTCGCTTCCAATAAAACAGGATACAGGATAGTTATGCAAATACTATTTTGTATCTAAATAGTAAAATGGTTGACTGCTGCGCAGGATACAAGTTCATCTTACATTTGATTCAGACGACAAAGAACGGTTAGGTTAAATTAATTAAGTCATTGACATAACATATGGTTTAAAGGTTGTTAAATATTTGTAATTTATCTTGAGGCGTGTTCATTTTTAGTTTGTATAAACGACTGTTAACGTCATAATCAAACTATGTTTCTTATGTCTATACTTTCGCGGACCATCGCACTTTAGCTTATGGGGGCATCGCACTTTAGCGTATACCATCGCACTTTAGCGTGACCATCGTACTTTAGCGTCCCCATCACACTTTAGAGTCCTACATATATAAATCACAAATATAAAAGACAAAGTTTCGTTTGTGTACGACAACTTATAGATATAGGAAGATGTGGTGTGAGTGTATTGAAAGTATGAACGACAGCTTGCATTTTACATCAACTTTAATACTGAATACTCCGTATCAGCAAGTAACTATACCCATTGATGCTCCCATACGATGATGAAATCCTCGCTCGAAAAAACTTATTTTTGATAAAGTTATTTTCCACAATATAGAAGTGAATACTTGAGTGGGACACAAGGGCGTGAAGGAGAAAAAGAAATTTTTGATCCACCAGCTCCTTACTTTAGATTGATTGTTTGTTGCTTAACGTCCAGTGGCAAATATTTCAGACATAACCTTATAGTCTGAATAAAAAAGACGAAAATGATACAGGAAAGATAAAAAATAAGTTTATACTGTGGTATCGTCCTAACTGAATATTGTAGTATTGGCCAATGGAGATGCAAACTTTACATTACTTCAACAACGGATTTCGTAAATCTCACAAGAAATATTGAACGTCATTCAAATGTACATGTCTTCTGCAGCAATGTTTAATTTACAAAGAACTGCAAAAGTTTCTTTAGATACATCAAACTTCCAATGAAGCTACTTTTTCTAGCAAAATATTTCATATTTATTTTTAATCTCATTTTAAAATACAGTAACTTATAATATTTCAATATTCACATACCAAAAAGAGGTTAAAATTTCAAATGTTAAGCAATATATATATATTTATTTTTGTAATTGTGTAAGTCTTTGTACTGACATATTCAAATCTCTTTATCTTCAATAATTATATACCACCTACTCGGTGATCTAGTTGTAGCGTGTTCGATGAATCAAGTGCGGGAGGTCTTAGATTTGGACCCTGATTGGAACAAAACCAAAGACTTGGAAATCTGTATTTGCTGCTTCTCTGCTAAGCAAGCGGCATTAATGAGTATGATCTAAGACTGGTCTGCTCGGAAACAGAATAATGTGTCATGGTAAGATCACGTGTGTTCCTGTGGACTGTCACCGCATGTGAACCTGAGTTAGCAGGGAAAAAATCCGTCCGACGTGTCGGTCCAGTACTTAGCGTTTTATATTAATCACAGTATCATGTATTCTTCCGGACTATGCATTTACTTTGACGCTGGACGTTTATAAGCCACATATCCATCCAACAACCTTATATCTATGTGTGTGCGTGTTTAACTGCGGTGATGAATATTTAGTAATATGTTTCAAATGGTATAGAATGACAATATTTGGAGCAGCAGCAAGCTTCAGAAAATCGAAAAAATTATACTAAACAAAATTCATAAATGAGGAGAAGGGCTCAGCATCCCCCTTGAACACCTAATAGACGCAATTAATTCAAAATATTAAATGAAATGAGTTGACATATTTTTCTACTTAATATGAATTATCTTTCTACATTCGTAAAACTTAAAAGGAAAACATTGCATTTTCTTCAGACAAGAAGACTTTAGATTCAATAGATAAAAGTAGAATGATCATATTCGTTTATTGTCGTCGCGGGAAACGATTATGATGAATATGCTTCCTAAATTTATAAGATTTTAATAAACAATACATCCCCTCCTGCGAAACGTAGCGTTTTGATAATGGGATAATTGTGTCGTTTTTATAGAACGTTTTAGTGATTTTTTTTTCATTTTTTTTTTAAAGGATTCTCATTACAAACCATCTGACGTAAGTCTGAAGATATTTAGTAGATCAGCGTTGGCTTAAATGATAGATATTACCCCATAAACTCCATAATATCATGATGAGTTCAAATATCAGTAGGATACCTGTTACTAGACAAAAAAGAACGAAAGAAGAAACCTAAATGTTACAATGTTTGACACATTTTGAGACTATCCCTGTAACCACCACAAGTTCAAGTTGAAAAACTAGGACTTTTTCCTTTACAAATATAATAACAGGCTATTGTAATACACATACTGTAGTCTATAAATCAATTCGTGACGTACTATTGTATTGCTATTTATACGTATATATGTAGATATATAATATATAGTGTACAGAGTTATATATATAACATAATGTATCTATCAAATTTAGATGTGATTATGCAAAATTCAGATGTGGCTTTTCGCCACTTTTAAAAAATCAAAATAGGACGATATGATAAATATCCAATTAAAGTGAATGAGCTGTCAAACTCATGTTCACCGATTTGACTCAAATTCTCATTTTCAACTCAAAACATACTAAACCGAATATCCAAATTTGAAAAAATCTAAAATAAATAATTTAAAGGCATAAGACCCGGCCCCGGCGCCATAAAACTATTTTTTGCTGAGTAAAAAAATATTCTCAGAATGAATTATTTTACTCAGCTAAGAATGAGAACTTTTTTATCCGCCATAAAAAAATATTGTCAACGTTGAGAATATTCTCAGTTGAGAATTTTTTTTGATGCAAGTGGTAAAATAGTAATTTTGTTGTTTGAAAACTAAAACGTATACCAAACTTCTCTAAAACGCAGTTTTATCTCTTAAGAAATAATGTAAAACATAAAAAGAATATATGATAGATAATATGACAAGTAGCATTTAGTAAGCATCTGTAACCACAGTCCTGACAAAAAGTCACAGAATATAAAGTCGGCAAATAATTTGTGTTATTCATGATAAGAAATATAGAACCTAATAGATATTATAAGAGAAAGATCTTGACATACTTGAGTTATTTACCCGTAGCTTCTTATAAATATGTATATATATTTTTTTATATTTCTTTATTTAGATCTATATTTTGTATTTTTTTTTATTGATAAAATGCAATCTTCGATGACGTTTACGTGAAGAGTGCTTTCTTTCACGTCCGCACTTCTATCGAGTATGGTGTGCCAATAAACATTTTGAAAAGATAATTATTACGGATCAATAACATACATTATGTATTCAGACGACATATGACACCATGTGACAATTTTAAGAGAAACAGAGCTACTTTTTTTCTTACATCTACAATGGAAAAAAAACCAAAAAACGACAAACCAAATATTTTTAAATCAATATGAAAGCCAGTAAATAATTTGAATCCGTTTTCAATATTCAAGATATATGTAACTTTAATATTAATATAAATCTGATACAGAATTTAACATGCTTAATACGATTTAACAATTATGCAAGTAGTCATAAAAATTGCTCTGCATAATGAGTTTAATATCATATTGCACAGGAAGAGAAAATAAAAGTACGACGTCGTGTGAGAAGGCATGGCATATATATTTAATATCCATTACAGTTATTAACAACACCTTGTGCAAATATTATTTTCGAAAATAAAAACAGTTTAATAAAACAAACAAAATTATCCGATTTATGAGGGTCATGAAAAGGAGAGTAGGGGAAGATGTTCTATTTTTCTCTATTCAGTAAGAAATATTTTCTGTAAAATTCTGATCGTGCATATGGAAATTTCCTTCTGTATCATGATTTTGACATGATAAATGATTTGTCTGGATCAACGACATATGTATGACAACAATAACCCCCCCCCCCCCCCCCGAATCTGTCACTGTACTACTGTACTGCACAAATGATACATTCCTGAATATCAATATTTTAACTAATATCTGTTTAAAACCAAACTGGGGGGGGGGGGGGGGGGGGGGGGTACTTTCTTTGTAAAATTTTTGATATCTAAATAGTAGATATGATGACATAACATGTGGGTATATTTGATTTATACATGTATTTGGTTTAGTAGATATGAGGTACCGGTACTGCAATCTAATTGATGTACCAGTAGTAAATTGTAAAAATAGATTTAAGAGAGAAAAGACATTGATAAGCCCAACTGTCCAACAAAATATAAAAAAAATTGCCTATCTATCATCTATTTTGGAGCATATATATTTAAAATTTATTGGAAGTGAACAAAAAAAATCAAAAAAAATCGAAAACAATGTAATTATCCGTCCTCGAGTATCAGTCAAACAGGCCTTACCAAAAAATGTTGTATTAAATTGCAATGAATTATGGATCTTACAAAACTGGAACATAAGACGTAATAATAACATTAGATGTATGTTTCATTATAATACTTTATTCTGATTGACTAACTGCACATCACGTGTTATTCCGTAAGCAGTTGCATTGCTCAATACAACTTTTCATTCATGATAACACGTGGCCCAACAATAAAGTGCACAGGTGAATTAAATAAAAAAAATATATAAAACTCGTGTTTTCATGATCATAGCTAAAAAATGTAATTATAAGTATTGAATGCTTCTTTTTGTAACTTTATAGGGTTGTAAAAGCGTTGACCGTGCGCACATTTTTAGAATGAAGCGCTTTCGCGCTTCATACAAAATGTACTTCGGTCAACGCTTTTACACCCCAATAAATTTACAAAAAGAAGCATTCAATTCTTAAGTAAGCATGTTGGCGAACGTGAGCTCAGACTTTTTTGATTCTGTAATTCTATTTAAAGTCATAATAAACAGGTGACCGGTGAAAAAAAATGGTATTCCAATTCTTAAACCAATGCATACAAACATCATAAACTAAGTCTTCTGTGCACGATTTAATCATTTTTCGCATAAATTTCGTATAATCGTAATTTTTTTCTTCAATCGGTCAGTGTTGTGACAATATAGCAGGTAAATAAAGTTCGTGTTTTGAAGCCGAAGTTTAACGATTGTCACCTGTTTGTCAACAGTCCACCAAAAAGCATGGATATTGAGAACGTGTTTAACATGTACAATCAGATAATAGTTTATTTTAAGGACATCCATGCGTATGACGATCACCAGATTTTTACGAGATGGGTCACACGGAGGCCACTTTGCATACGGAAAATATGTCGGGGAATTGCTTCCTGGAAGGAAACAATTAGAATAATGTAAACTTCTTCTTAATATGAACAAATTAAAGAATTTTCTTCAGAAAAAAGTATATGTACATAAGTTTTATAATGAAAACTATCCATTGAGTTATAAAAAACATATGTATTATTTTTTTTGATTTGAGGTTTCTTATGACTTTAATTACCGTTAGTTGTTCATTTATAAATTTTGAAAAATCTAAAGAAACTGAGATTTCAACTCGGACAAAGTTGACCTTCGTCTCTTTGCCATATTTCTGATTTGTTGTTTTCAATTTGTTTTCCACTATTGCAGAGTTTTTGTCAATGATCATATTGGTCTGATCTCTGACCATCTCTGACACGAACTGTTTTATATTTATTATGGTGTAATGTTTGTGTAATTTCTGACACAATGCAGGAGAAGGATGTTAGGTTGACTTTGTCTGTAATAGTGGACGAAATGATACGTCAAGATTTGTTAACTCCTGGTGCAAGATCGTGATTTTTGAGCAAAATACTGATGGTAATGGATGTACAGAAATTGCAATGCTTACGTACATCAATTGACCAATTCCTATTACGACCAGTTCAATATTTCACTCGTTTTACCTTATTCTTAATTTTTATATAAGAAAATTGTACATTTTAGCACCCCATTTTTCAGTCTTTTTTCTTTATGCACCAATTTTCTTCTTTTTTTGGGGGGGGGGGAGGGGTATTTTCTTTTCTGTTAATCGCCTCGTTTATTTGGGTAATTTCTAAAAAAGATCTGATATTCAAGCGTCAAGCGGGATATGTTAAAAGTGAAGAAGTATCTACAATGAGAAGCTGTTTAATTGGTCGCTTTTTTTTGTAGTATCTTTTAAAATTTGGTAAGATTAATATGGTACAACCAAATAACAAAGATGGGGTTATCAACTTACATTTTTAATTTTCATATGCTTTTACAGAATTATGAGACATATTTCAGTCGTTTTACCTTACTCTTATTTTTTATGTAAACAAATGCACATTTAAACACCCCATTAATTAATTTTAGACAACATTGATTTTGAGTGAAAAAAAATATGTTAAGTAATAAAGATGTGTATGTTCCTTTGGATAGAATTTAATTTGAGGTGATAAGTGAAGTTCTTCATTGCAAATTTTAACAAAAACACTATCAACATTTGTAATTTTATATCAAATTACCTTAAAAAAAACTTTTAAGATTTTTTTATATACTTAAGTATGGTTTTGGCTATACTCAAATATTTAAGAATATTCTTAACTTTGAGTAAGAAAATATCTGAGAATTTTTTTTATGGCGGTGCATTTTGCTGAGAATAAAAAAATTGAGAAAATTCTCAGGCTGAGTAAAAAAACTTTACTCAAATAGTTTTATGACGCCGGGGCCCGATGAAATGTATCAGCATTTTGTGTGTACTTTTGTCTAGACTTCATCTAGTTAATCATCGATGTGACCACGGTCATATAACCCAATATAAACATAAAATAATTATAAATAGATATCGAGCTCGTCACGCGCAATTGGATTTTTCTAGGTCTGTTTGATTTCATATTAAGGGTATAAACAAAATGTTTAATATTGTTTTTACCGGTATGACAAAAAAATATTAGTGGATCGAGTCATTTAACCAAATGGTTTATCCTGATTTCACTTTCCTTGTTGACATGCTTTTCCTTTTAATAGCTGTAGACGCCTAGTTCATGCGCAACACATCTCTCGCTGAAGGGGTTAGATTGAAGATAACGTGAATACGGATTTAATGAGGTCGAACTATTCACTTGCAAGTGAATAATTGATTAGCAATATTTCTTATTTTGTTTTGAAAAAAATGAACAGAACTGGCCGCTAAAAGTGAATCACGGTTCAACTATTTCACTTTCATTAAAGATCGAAACAAAACAAATCGTATTTCCATTTTTGTACATGTAGTGGCTAATGCCCCTTCAATGGAATATTTTGTTTTGTGTTTAATTACAGAAATTGAAGATAAAACTTGTTTAAACTCTACATATCCTTTATATGCAGACCTTCGAAATATGTAATTTTATTATTGTGCAGCAGTAAAACATAATGATAAATATTTTTTTTATAAATTGTCTAATGACGAAAATACTGTGATATTTTTCAGAATTGAAAGAACTTTGTCAGGTAGAAGGTTTCGACCTTCTTTAATATGTTATGTAGGAACAAATGTCTTAATATATGTAGATAAATGATATAATTTAAATCTAAATATAAGACGAATATCAACATACCAATCTATTTGAGTGTGTATTAATCAGATAAAAGTTGATACAATTGCACTAATGAAATTATAAATAGCCTAACAATGTTATTTTAACAAACTATTTAGTAAATGCATATTAAAACGTTTAACATATTTACAATGCGATAAAAAAAAAAAAAATAAACGTACTATTTCGATAGACAAACAAGCTTTATCTAGTAAATCAGTCTAATTATAACAGTATTTGTAAGTTATATTTGTCTGTCCTAGTACTAAGATCTACTTAATGTAGCTCGCTGATATAATACTTCAATAGCAGTATTTTGCATTTGCGCCAATCTGCATTTCACTTGCGCCGATTTTTTCTTTTACTTGGTCCCATTTTTGCTTTCATTTGCGCCGATTGTGTACAGGTAAATGTTTCTTTTTACTTATCATTATAAACCCGTTAGCCAGTTGTACAAAGAGGTGGAATTTGTTTTTCGAGCAGGATAATTTATTTTAAAAGATAAAAGCACTCTGTTTACTTCCACTGTAAATATTTATTTACATAGACATAAGAAGATGTGGTTTGAGCGCCAATATTTGAAAAAAAATAACCCCATTAGTTCAAAGTACGATCTTCAACACGGAGCCTTGGCTGACACTTAACAGCAAACTATATAGGGCCCACAAAATGACTAGTGTAAATCCACTCAAACGGGAAAACAAAAGGTCTTATCAGCATTGATATTCACAACATTAAAATTCATAAAGACGGAATACACTGAATAATAAATTTGTTCTTACCGAGTATTTATAGGCTACACATCTTATGTATTCCGTACTTGTTCTCGTCTTATATTTAACGTGTTTCTCTCATTTTTAGTTTGTAACCCGGATTTGTTTTTTTCTATCGATTTATGAGTTTCGAACAGCGGTATACTACTGTTGCCTTTATTTAGTTCGGTACAATATATTGACGGACGTTAAAAACACAACACACATTTTAGTGATTTTTTAATACTAATTTTTGATGATTAATCCTCATAGAACTTATACTCATGGTTAACTTTTTTTTCTAGTTAGAAAAATTCAATACCTGACTTACATGAGGTTATTGAACATACCGGATTATTAAAGTATTAAAATATTGCCGAGATTAAGCAATGGAAATCAGATCGGGCCATTATGATATTACAGGCAGGAATAAGTGAACGTGCTGTTTTCAGATCATTTGATTTCAGAAACTCTTATTGTTTCAGAAAGATACCAAAGGGACAGTCAAACTCATAAATCTAAAACAAACTGACAACGCCATGGATAAAAATGAAAAGGACAAACAAACAACAGCACACACGACACAACATAGAAAACTAAAGAATAAACAACACGAACCCCACCAAAAAACTAGGGGTGATCTCAGGTGCTCCGGAAGGATAAGCAGATCCTGCTCCACATGTGGCACCCGTCGTGTTGCTTATGTGATAACAAATCCGGTAAATAGTCTAATTCGGTAGGTCACATTCATGAAAGGGAAGGGGATTGTAGTTACGACGCAAGGAACATATCCTATATCATTTGTGAAACGGTTATTCCATAACGGTCAACCAACTCGTGATGGCGTCTGTAAAATTTACGAAGGGATGATTTCAACTTCACCATTTGGAACTCTTGGTTTAATAGCTTCCTTGTGAGCAGCAACCCTCTATCAGGAACATCATGATAGGAAATGCAAGCACGAGAATATCGTATCAATTGGGAGATATATACCCCGTATGCAGGTGCTGTTGGAATGTTGCTACTTAGAAATGGAAAGTTCACAATTGGAAAGCTGAAATCATCTCTTTTGTCGTAAAGTTTTGTTTTCAACCGACCCTCATTGTCAATTTCTAGATGTAAGTCAAGATATGAGGCCGACTTAACTGTATCTGTAGTATCCTTTATCTCTAGCTCGATTGGATAGATGCGTTCCACATAGTCACCAAATTTTGAATTATTTAGTGAAAGAACATCATCTATGTAGCGAAAAGTAGAGTTAAAGGATATTGCTAACTTCTTATCTTTCTTCCTAAGAAGTTTCTGCATGAAGTCAGCCTCATAATAATAAAGAAACAAGTCGGCAAGTAGAGGGGCACAGTTTGTTCCCATTGGAATGCCGACAGTCTGCTGAAAACCACGTCCTCCGAACGTGACAAATATGTTGTCAATCAAGAAATCAAGCATCTTGATAATATCAGTTTCAGAGAATTTTTTGTTCGAATCAGAGTGATCCTTTACAAAGTAGGATTTGTCCCTCCCTAAGACAAGATACTTGTATCTACGTTGGCCATTCTTTTTTTACGAAGCAAAGCAATACCAACTCTTTCAATTTGTCTTTAGTTTGGAATGAGCAATACTAGTGTAAAGAGTAGAAAAGTCAAATGTTTTAATACTGTTACAAGATGAAAGAGAATTAGATTGTATGTACTCTAAAAGATCTTTTGAAATTTTAAGTATCCACATCTGATTCACGCCCCCTCTACAATAGGTAGTTTCGCAATAACTTTGAAGCCTGTCTTTGATTGCTGATAAAATAGATGTTAATAATTTCGAAAGAGGTTTCGTGGAGCACTTGGAAGACCCAGCAATATACCGTTGTTTGTAAGGACACTTATGTAGTTTAGGTATCCAATATAGTGATGGCAGATCCAGTTCTTCATCTTTGGTTGAAATTCCAAAGGAACACAGAACAGACCTATGATTATCCAGGATTTCCTCTTTGGTAAGTGTCGTGAGGGTATATGTTGAGTTTCCAAGTGAATTGTCAATACCTAATGCGTTTATCAAGCAGTTAATGTAATGAGTTTTACACACAAAAACGATGTTGTTTGGGGCTTTATCTGCGGGGACAACAACATATTAGTCATGGAGGTAGGATAGGTGTATTGCAACATTTGGGTCTTTAAAGATTGACGTAGCATGGGCATTGATAGACCCATTCAGTTTCTTAATTTTGATTTGTATCAACAACCTCACTGCCTTAATCCATTCGGAAAGTGTGTCTACGTCTTCCTTCTCGCGCTTAGCCCATTGCCTGGCATAATCCTCAACTGAATCCATCAAAATTATAAGATGAGGGAAGATATAAACAATATTAAGAATGAAATTGTAACGACGACAACCAACAAAAGTAACATCAATGACATATGGTTAGTATTTAAAACAAGTTTAGAGAAAAGCGTTAATTTGAATATCCCGCACAAACAGGCTAGAACCAAGGACAGTCCACCATGGATATCCAGAGATCTCAAACGACTCATCAGAAAAAGAGATCGGTTGTATAAGAAATAGAAGAAATCTCATGAAAAGAAAGACTCTGAAAAATACAAAACAATGAAACGCTAGGTACAACAAGGTCTGAGGAGGTCATACTGGAAGTATTTGGAATCTATTGTAACACCACCAGAAGATAACATCATAGAAAATCGTAGCTGTATGAAGATATTCTGGACATTCATAAAGCACAAAAGAAGTGATAGAAATGTTGTCTCACCACTGAAAAAAAAATGGCCTACTACATTCAGATCCTTTGGATAAAGCAAATATACTTAACCAACAGTTCCAGTCTGCTTTTACTGAAAAAAAACAAGCTTCTCAAACCAGGAATTCCAAGACAGATGTGGATCTTCAAACACAAATTATCCATCTATGCCAGAAATTAAAATCACAGATAATGGAATATTAAAAATACTGAAAAACCTCAATCCACACAAGGCAGCTGGCCCAGACCAAATTACATCTGAGGTTCTAAACGAATTAGCCACCGAAATAGCATCAATACTCAGTATCATCCTTTGGATTTCAAATATTTTGGCCACGAGCATCACTGAAGAGACATGTATTGTCGAAATGTGCATCTGGTACCGTTAATTTTATTACTACCACTGGGTCGATGCCTCTGCTGGTGGACTATTAGTCCCCGAGGGTATCACCAGCCCAGTAGCCAGTACTTCGGTACTGGCATGAAAATACGGATTTTTTGTTATTAAAATTTGCTGTTACAAAATGATAGAAATTATTATAAATTAAGGAATGTATTTCCCTCGTGCAAAGCTCTGATTCCTTTCACGGATTTGGCTATATTTGTTTGAGCTTTTGGATTATAGCTCTTCATCTTTTATATAAGCTTTGGATTTCAAATATTTTTGCCACGAGCATCACTGAAGAGACATGTATTGTCGAAATGCGCATCTGGTGCAAGAAAATTGGTACCGTTAATTTTATTACTACCACTGGGTCGATGCCTCTGCTGGTGGACTATTAGTCCCCGAGGGTATCACCAGCCCAGTAGCAAGTACTTCGGTACTGGCATGAAAATACGGATTTTTTGATATTAAAATTTGCTGTTACAAAATGATAGAAATTTTTATAAATTAAGGAATGTATCTCCCTCGTGCAAAGCTCTGATTCCTTTCACGGATTTGGCTATACTTTTTTGAGCTTTTGGATTATAGCTCTTCATCTTTTATATAAGCTTTGGATTTCAAATATTTTGGCCACGAGCATCACTGAAGAGACATGTATTGTCGAAATGCGCATCTGGTGCAAGAAAATTGGTACTGTTAATTCTATTACTACCACTGGGTGGATGCCTCTGCTGGTGGACTATTAGTCCCCGAGGGTATCACCAGCCAAGTAACCAGTACTTCGGTACTGGCATGAAAATACGGATTTTTTGTTATTAAAATTTGCTGTTACAAAATGATAGAAAGTTTTATAAATTAAGGAATGTATCTCCCTCGTGCAAAGCTCTGATTCCTTTCACGGATTTGGCTATACTTTTTTGACCTTTTGGATTATAGCTCTTCATCTTTTATATAAGCTTTGGATTTCAAATATTTTTGCCACGAGCATCACTGAAGAGACATGTATTGTCGAAATGCGCATCTGGTGCAAGAAAATTGGTACTGTTAATTTTATTACTACCACTGGGTCGATGCCTCTGCTGGTGGACTATTAGTCCCCGAGGGTATCACCAGCCCAGTAGCCAATACTTCGGTACTGGCATGAAAATACGGATTTTTCGTTATTAAAATTTGCTGTTACAAAATGATAGAAATTATTATAAATTAAGGAATGTATCTCCCTCGTGCAAAGCTCTGATTCCTTTCACGGATTTGGCTATACTTTTTTGAGCTTTTGGATTATAGCTCTTCATCTTTTATATAAGCTTTGGATTTCAAATATTTTGGCCACGAGCATCACTGAAGAGACATGTATTGTCGAAATGCGCATCTGGTGCAAGAAAATTGGTACTGTTAATTCTATTACTACCACTGGGTGGATGCCTCTGCTGGTGGACTATTAGTCCCCGAGGGTATCACCAGCCCAGTAGCCAGTACTTCGGTACTGGCATGAAAATACGGATTTTTTGCTATTAAAATTTGCTGTTACAAAATGATAGAAATTTTTATAAATTAAGGAATGTATCTCCCTCGTGCAAAGCTCTGATTCCTTTCACGGATTTGGCTATACTTTTTTGAGCTTTTGGATTATAGATTTTCATCTTTTATATAAGCTTTGGATTTCAAATATTTTTGCCACGAGCATCACTGAAGAGACATGTATTGTCGAAATGCGCATCTGGTGCAAGAAAATAGGTACTGTTAATTTTATTACTACCACTGGGTCGATGCC
This sequence comes from Mytilus galloprovincialis, assembly GCF_965363235.1. Classification (NCBI taxonomy): domain Eukaryota; kingdom Metazoa; phylum Mollusca; class Bivalvia; order Mytilida; family Mytilidae; genus Mytilus; species Mytilus galloprovincialis. Next base: position 7,835,465 of record NC_134840.1, read on the forward strand.
TCTGCTGGTGGACTATTAGTCCCCGAGGGTATCACCAGCCCAGTAGCCAATACTTCGGTACTGGCATGAAAATACGGATTTTTCGTTATTAAAATTTGCTGTTACAAAATGATAGAAATTATTATAAATTAAGGAATGTATCTCCCTCGTGCAAAGCTCTGATTCCTTTCACGGATTCGGCTATACTTTTTTGAGCTTTTGGATTATAGCTCTTCATCTTTTATATAAGCTTTGGATTTCACATATTTTGGCCACGAGCATCACTGAAGAGACATGTATTGTCGAAATGCACATCTAGTGGAAGAACATTGGTACCGTTAATTTTATTTCAAAGTCATATGAATCTGGAGAACTACCAATAGACGTCTGTCCTATCTTTAAAAAAGGCCAAAACTACAAAGCAGAAAACTACCGCCCAGTATCCTTAATATGTATAGCCTGCAAAATCATGAAACACATAATTACCAGCAACACCATGGCTCACTCGGACAAACGTAATATCCTACATCCTATGCAGCATGCGAAACTCAACTCATCGAGTTCATAGATGATATCACACAAAACCTGGACGAAGGAAAGCAAACTGATTGCTTAATCATGGACTTCTCTAAGGCTTTGGACAAAGTAAGCCACTCACTACTGATCCATAAACTAAGGCAATACGGGATTGATGGAAAAACCAACAGATGGATCCAGAGTTTCCTAAGTGGTAGACAACAGTCAGTAGTGGTTAAAGGTGTAAGCCTTGGCTTCATTGATGTAGAATCAGGTATACCACAAGGTTCATTCCTTGGACCAGCACTCTTCCTATATTACATTACTGATATGCCAGAGGGGGTTCGATCAAGAACAAGATTGTTTGCCGACGACACAATCATTTATCGAACAATAACATCAGATGCACTACCACAACACTGCAAGAGGACAAATTATCAGACTGGGAACAACGATGGCTCATGAAGTTCAACGCAGACAAATGCAATGTCATGACCATAAGCAAGAAAAGAAATCCAATCACAAAAGATTATATCCTTCATGGCCATGTACTGGAGAGAGTATCGGAAGCAAAATATCTGGGAGTTACCATCAGCTCAGATTTAAATTGGAGTACACATGTACATAATACCTGCCAAAAAGCATATAAAACTATTGGGTTTTTAAAAAGAAATCTTAACATCAACAACAAACAACTGAAAAAAATGCATGTAAGTCATTAGTTAGACCAACACTAGAATATGCAAGCGCAGTCTGGGACCCCCATCAACAAAACAACAAGAAAAACATTGAGATAATACAACGCAGAGGGGCTTGGTATGTTACTAACAAATACCGTAACACATCATCAGTAGACGCCATGATAAAGCAACTCGAGTGGCAATAATTAGAAGAGAGGAGATCAACAACAAGGATGTGCATGATGCACAAAATTACTAATTGCCTAGTTAATATAGATGGAACATCTAGGCTCATTTCAACAAGCCGAGTATCAAGAACAGCTCGTCCTGGATGTTGCCAGGTTCCTCTTTGTAGAACCAATATAAGGAAAATGTCATTCTATCCAAAATCAATACGGGAATGGAATGCCTTACCACTATCCACTACCACCGCCCCCGAGTCTTGAATGCTTCAAGGCTCGGCTGAAAAATAGACAAAAACACTCGTTTTTAATGAGCACCTGTGTATAGGATTTTAACTTTTACAAAATGTAAATATAATTAAATTTTCTTTGGATTTTCATGCGCAACACACAGTGGCAGAATAATCAGACAGTTGATTGCGGCCGCTTAACTGGAAGAAGAAGAAGAAGAAGAACAGAATAAATTGTGCAGTGTTCAAAAAGTCACATAAAATGCTGTAAATAACTAAAAAAAATATGGTGTAACAGAGTCATGAAAAAACTAAATGGTTGTAATTTGGAACTGTATAATAGTCTTAACAGTGTGCTGCATAAAACTATGGTTTTATAACTTGAAATGTTTTATTTAATTGATAAATTAAAGAATGGCAAACTAACATTTTGCCACAGAGTAATAGTAACAAGGTTCGTACTAATAAACAATATATAAATCAAAATATTGTACAGAGTTATATTTATGAAATAGAAACAGGACGGTATGTGAATACACCAATAAATGAAAGATCTGCTTTTATGTGTAAAAATGAAATTGAAGATGTACTTTATGTCCTTTATATGCAGACCTTTGAAATATATTGTATAGTGAAGTAGTTAAACATAATAATAAATTTTATACCTAAATGCATTTGTATTTTTATTCAGATATGAAGAACTATGTCAGGAAGTTGCTGAAACCTGCTTTAATGTTTAATGTAGAAGAACAAATTTCTTATTTATATAAAGCTGATGATGTATCTTAAATCGATTGTAGGTATTGATTTCTGTTAGGATGCATAAGATGTATTTGATGATGGTACATTCAAATGGTGTCGTTTTTTTAAATTCAATTAATATAGTATTTCCTCTAAAAATTGTCGAAATAATATTTTATTTATTTCTTTCTTTCAAATTCGTTGTTTTAATTGTTAGTTTTTTTACCAGTTTTCTTGTTATTCCATTCCATGTCCATTTGATATTTATTGAAAGAGAGATATTTGAAAGGTGCATAATACTTTTACCCTTTTCTAGTAATAAATTTCGTTCATATGTTGCATTAATTCACTTAAACAACATCTACTTTTGTTTCTTTCGAAGAAATATATTTTTTATCAAATGTAGGTCAAGACTCCCATCAGTTGAATGAACCGACCTGTCAAATATGAATTAAATTAAAATTGTAAAATTTATGCATTTAACTGTCATAAATTAATACTATACAATCTTTATCTTTTTAAACACACCGTAAATCTGTATAAATTTTATTCCATTGCACACAAAGCTCAGATCAAATATCTTTGATAGCTTCTAATTCGTTTTTCAAAATTCCTGTCTTGTTTTTTTGTTTCTTTGAATTTTGTTATTATTAGATCTTCAAATCTCCGTTTATAACTGTGTATTACACTTTTATTCTGTTTATTAATGCATGGATATACTTTTCGTATAATATATTACAACAATTAGTAAAACCGTAACCTCTATTTTAAAGGAGAAAGTTTACAGCTTTAATAGATTTTTCAACCTCCTTTTGTTGTCATAAAAAGAAAATATGAAGTTATTGGTTACTTATTATAAAAAATAAACCAACGATTGTATACGATGTTTATATGCTCTTGTATGAAAACTACAGTTATGTTAGCTGGGCTTCAAAGACCAATAGTCAACAACTGTTTAAGAATGTAATAAACATTTCCTAATTCTAATCTGATTTATCATTTTCCTGACCTGTCGATTATTTTTATTTCTCTAATTATTAGACGATTTATCTTCTTTCAAACCTGTTGTATGTTTTTATTTAATCAACGAGTGGTTCATTAGAACTCAATGTTTCAGTGGTCAAAATTTGATTATAATGTCGAATTATCTTGCTATCTTCTGAAATTCCAATTGTGACGTCATGACAGAAACGACTATCCCTAATGACGTCGCATAGTTAGCACATGTCTTTTGCAAATTAAATTTTAAAGTAAATAAATTTGAAATTATTATGAAACTAAGGTTTCAACTCCCTCAGGCAAAGTTGGCTTTAGAGGAATTTGGCTAATTATTTTAGGTAGATCTATATTTTACATATAGCTCTTCATCGATTTTCGGTACTTATCTATCTTCGGATTTCAAATGTTTGGCTTTGAGCGTTCATGATGAAGGTAAATCCAGAAAGACGCTTCGGCCGCAAGAAATTAATAAACGTGTTGTTTTCAATATTTTTTTGCAGATCATTCGAAAAGAAGAATTCCGTTTGTTTACATTTAGTCCCAAAAAACATGAGTTAATACATTGTTTCCTCTAAATATTATTAACTTAATATTTTATTTATTTCTTTCAAATTCATTGTTTTAATTGTAAGTTTGTTTACCAGTTTTCTTGTTATTCCATTCCATTTCAATTTGATATTTATTGAAAGAGGATATTTGAAAGGTGCATAGTACATCAAACCTTTTCCTAGTAATAAATTTCATTATTTAGTTCTAATGGTTTACCGATTCACTTAAACAACATCTATTTATTTATTTCTTTGGCATTCTAGGAAATATATTTTATTAAATGTAGGCCAAGACTCCCATAAGTTGAATGAACCGACCTATCACATATCAGTTAAATTAAAGTTGTAAATTTTATGCATAAAAAACTGTCAAAAATTAATCATTTACAACCTTTATCTTTTTATACACACTGTAAATCTGGATAAATTTTATTCCATCATTTAACTCAGATCAAATATCTTTGATATCTTCTAATTCGTTTTTCAAAATTCCTGTCTTGTTTTTCTTGTTTCGTTGAATTTTGTTATTATTAGATCTTCAAATCTCCGTTTGTAACTATGCAATAAAACTCTTAACCTGTTTTAAAATAATGCATGGATATACTTTTCGTATAATATAATACAACAATTAGTAAAACCGTTAATTTATTTCTAAGGAGAAAGTAAAAGTAAAATCACAAAAATACTGAACTCCGAGTAAAATTCAATCGTAAAGTCCCTAATCAAATGGCAAAATCAAATGACAAAACACATCAAACGAATGGACAACAACTGTCCTATTCATAACTTGGTACAGGCATTTTCAAATGTAGAAAATGGTGGACGGAACCTGTTTTTATAGGGCTAAACCTCTCACTTGTATGACAGTCACATCAAGTTCCGTTATATTTACAACGATGTGTGAACAAAACAGACATAATAGATAATTATATTAAAACTCCCATTACAGATCAATCAACCTGCTGAGTTAGTCAACAACTGTTCAAGAATGAAATAAACATTTTGCTTTCCGCTAAATAATCTCGTTACATTAATAATAATATTTCGAGTGAAACTCGTTTATTTAGATGATGTCAAATGCGTGTTATTCCAGATGAATATGATTTTTTAATGGTGTGTCTAGCTTATAGATCTGTGAACACAGTTTTAACCATAGTTTTTTTGGCAAATTAATGATGAACTATTGTGTTTACTTCAAACGTATAGTAATTCGCTCACTGTCAAATTATGTAATTATATAAAAACTTCATGGAATATTAGATCTCATATAGTCTCATTTCCACTCTCAATTTTATCATAGTACTTACCTTTTTTTCCCTGCTGTCTACCTATGTTTAATATTATGTAGAATATGTTGTTAATTTTAATATTGTTTATGCTTTTAAAATTAAGATTCATGCATCTCATTGTATTACCGGAAAATATGTAACATATTTACCGTTTTCATGACAAAAGAAAGCTTCATATGAGTTGAAGCTATTAGATTTACAATAGGATATTTCAAAGGACTATTTACTAGTAATCAAATAAGATAGCGTTGGTTTGTTTGATAGGTTAGCGTGGGAGTGTACAAAAATATAGAAAAGTTAAAGATATTATCTTGATTAACAAATTAAAAATTATTCTGTTTTATTGGTTGTATCGGTTTTGTAAACAAAGTTTTTTAACACAGCACAAAAAAAAAAGCCGACAGCACAGAATAAAAGTGTTAAAACATGCATGGATACAATTTTATTGGTTAACTATTCATTATGAAAAATTGGTGAGATATACATCAAAAGCAATATGTCGTTCAAACGTTTTACCAGCAACTGCTGAAAACATATAACTGACAACAAAATAAACTACTAAACAAGAAGACAAACAAGAAAAATAAATGATTTTTTTTAATTTAAAAACAAACATGGAATTATTGCATGTGAACTCATGATCAGCATTGCAACTGTTTGTCTTTAAACAGTTAAACTATCAAAGAGAAACATAAATCCGATTTCCAAAGAACTGTTTCCTGCATATAAATGAACTCACCCCGTTAAATTGAAAAATGTATAGATACACTTGCATAACATAAGAAGAAAACCAGTTTTATAACGAAACTAAACGATTGAAAAGCAATTTGATTGCTCTAAGTTTGATCTTCCTCGTACATTAAGAAAATTGTACATTTGTATTCGTTAATAAATCATACATGACAAATACGTAAATAACTTATCGCTTTGGTCAAATACGACACGATCGTGATATGTATTGCAGTACATATTCCCCTTAGCTATGTAGCGTTATCAGTTTATTAAATGTAATCAATAACATTTCAACATTTCGCAGAACCGGATCAAAATATTTTCCCATTTTGAAAAAAAATAATTTAATTTTAGGGTTTCTGTGAATCAAAGATAAATTGAAACATCCTAGACAATACCGATTGGTCGTTTGTAACACTATATATACACAGAATAATTTCAAACTCATTACTTACTAACAGAAAACATGGATTTCGCAGGGTTCATTTGCTTTTATATAAATGTTTCAGTTTTATCTGTTTCAGGATCCCATTTCCGTGGTGGTACAATCAGCTGGAGATATTTAGGTGGCAACATGGTAATACAGTCACGGATTGTTCATAGCACCAGTAATATAGCTAGATTTCATAGTTTTTATTACATATAAAAACGTGTTTTGATTGCATGTTCTACAGTGCTTTTTCATTTGTGGAGATATAATTTTGTGATTGAAGTATCCATTTTCCTTTCTTTTCCTTTCAGTTGTTACTAATTGTATAATTAATTGTTTTATCCATGTTTTTGGCATGTGTATTACTATTCGTTAAATTTTAAATATTTGTAATTTTGACATATTAAAATTACACCTATGTGATAAATCTATATATGTAACTCATTTTCATGGAACTAGTACACATTTGTATTTAGGGGCCAGCTGAAGCCCGCCTCCGAATGCGGAATGTTTTTGCTGTGTTGCATAAACGGTGAATGTACAACTGGGGACTTTGTCCGACATGTTGGCTACAAACATTCTACCAGAACTGATTTATGTACTCTTAAAAAGATAAATTTGATACGTGCTGACTTTAGAGATACGTTTTAATTCATTTTAAAGAATAATTTTACTTGCATTTTATGGTGATCTTTGTTAACTTTTTGGAATTTTGGATACTCTATGCTCTTCAACTTTGTATTGTTTGGCTTTATAACTATTTTGATATGAGCGTCACTGATGAGTCTTATTTAGACGAAACGCGCGTCTGGCGTACTAAATTATAATCCTGGTACTTTTGATAACTATTAACTTAAAATATTTAATGGCTTTGCTTTCATTCAACAGGTATTCCTTAATTATTTTCCCGGAAAAGTAAAAAAAAATTTCCGGAATCGTTAACATTTTCCCGGAGGTTAAGTATTTATTCCCGGAAACGTAGATTTTTTTTTATTTTATCCGGAAACCTCTCCACTTGTTCTTATATATCATTTGACGGATAAGTTAAATGCATTACACGTATAACCCGATGTAGAAAAATGTAAGGCGTTTAAACAATTTCAGATTTATCAAATGTCTATGTTGGTATTTTAAAAAAGAAATAAAGAATACATGCTGTTATATATTTTTTAGGTCGAATTCAGATATAAACTTGCATGGGCTTTGGGATCAGCGGATGCAGCGTCCTGGACGGCCATTCCATTAAATGGAGGAAGTAGTGTTACTGTGTATAGTGGACAATATGTTAAAACAGCAACAAATAGTTTAGAGAAATGGGAGCAAGGAGAGGGAACTTTTACTTACAATTTTACAACACCAGGCCCATATAGAGTGAGGTAACAATAATGATGGTATAACAGTTACTATGATTATACTTTCAAATTACTATAGTAACCACTTTTAGGATAATTAAGATATAACTGCATGATTTTTTTTCACTTCTTCAAAGATAATAACCCAATTTTGACATTGAAAACATTTTAAAGGTTTCTGTGAATCGAAATAAATTGAAAAATCATAGACTATACTTATTGGTTGCGTTAAACACTATATTTAAAAAGACAAATTTCATAACTGTGAATTATTATTGATTTCTGTGACGTATTTTATTAACTAAATAAAATTTGAGTCCCGATGTCATCATGAAACGGCAACACGCTGCGTAATACACGACAGCATACAAAATAGAAAATCAAAATGAGAAATCCTATAAACATATACAGGTTATATTTAATTTTTCTGAAACTAAAAAAATGCATTTACATTTTTAATTGTACATGGTAATTTCAATTATTTTCAAATTCATAGAGAAGGACTGGAACTCTTTGAAAAGTAAGTTTTTAAGTATTTTTCGTATACTTGTTATATCTAGCAAGTTCTTTAAGTTCTAAGTTTAGTATTTTTGTGATTTTACTTTTTACTTTCATATTTTATACCAGCTACACAAGTGGCGCATGGATCAGCCTCAACTATGGAAGTAGTGGGAATTGGAATTTGGAAACAATTATTAATTTGCATAAACGGAGTGACACACTAACGCCAAATCATAGTCCACAGACAACAAGTCGTGCTATTTACAGGTACACAGAGTTTTCTCTATTTTCCTTGTCTCTTTCATGTTTTAATTTGTAAGCTAAAAGTACAAACGTTTTAGTTGTTATCTTATAATTCTTTTTCTTAGATTTCCAATCGTGTATTTTGCAAAACGTTTAAGAATGTTGGTCCTCAGTGCTCTTCAACTTCGTACTTTTTTTGGCCTCTTTAACGTTTTTGGATTCGAGCGTCACTGATGAGTCTTTTGTAGAGGAAACGCGAGTCTGGCGTTATTACAAAATTCAATCCTGGTATTTATGATGAGTTTATTTTCTGTGTGTGATGCATTGTCATTTTGGTATTTTGTTGCACTTCAGTGTTTCTGTTGTTTCGTTGTTTTGGTCTTATAGTTAATGTGTTTACCTCAGTTTTAGTTTGTAACTCGGATTTGTTTTCTCTCTATCAATTTATGACTTTCGAACAGCGGTATACTACTGTTGCCTTTATTTACTTACGTATGAATGCCTTTATGCTATCAAGGGTATCAACTAGACAGGAGACTATATTTAACACATCACAAAACTAAACTGTAAGATATTCAACGCACATTTTCTAGGGCAATCGAACACTTCGGAATTGACAAGGGTGGGTAACAAATTAGTTACGAAGTTGAATTGTTTAACACTAGTACATTTTGGGCACTTTATAGCTTGCTGTTCGATGTGAAACAAGTGAATCAAGGCTTCGTGTTGAAGCCCAATTGACCCATAATTGATAACTTTTTATACAATGTGACTTGGATGGAGAGTTGTCCCATTGGTACTTATACTGCATCTTCTTATTTATAGTATACGTAATGAAGGGAGTGACATATTTTTAAAGGAGAAAAACTATACTATGTTTTTGTTTTGCTATTTTCATTGGAATAATGCATATGTCTATTTGGAAGAATTAATTACTTTTTTTTGTTTAGATTTCATTAATGTTAATGAATATTATACTTTGACTATGTAGATGTTAACAGGGTCATCAATGCACCTCCGCTTCTTACTTTATTTGTTTTTTTTTTTTTACATTTATTATGCCCCCGCCGAGGTAGAGGAGTATAACTCGTTACCCTTGATCGGACTATCTTCCGTCATTAACTCTTTTATCTTTGAAAAATGAAAGCTTCTTTTTAATATTTATTCGAGCATAACTGATGAGTCTTTACGTAGACAAAACGAGTATGTAGCGTATAAGACTATAAGCCCGATATCCTTTGTGATATATGTTATAACACTTATGAACATTATTACACGATCTGCCGTACCTACGTTAAATTGTAATTTCAGCATTATCATGATAATCTTTATACCAAAATTAGCATAACGCTTTCTATTGTTAATTTGACGTATTTGGTACAACTATTTGGAATGTTGGATCCTCAATGATATTCAACTTTGTACTTGTTTGGCTTTATAGATATTTTGATATGAGTGTCACTGATGAGTCTTATGTAGACGAAATGCGCGTCTGGCGTACTAAATTATAATCCTGGTACCTTTGATACCAATTGACTTTTCTTATATGACGGTGATGATTTCTGTTGTCTCGTCATTGTGGAATGTACATTGATCAGTTAGCACGATATGTCTGTTTCTGTGGTGACGTCTCATATTGAAACAAGCGCATCATTTGTGTTATCTGAAATATTTAAATGGTGAAAAAAGGTTATTTTAAAAGAACTATAAGATATATTGTAACAGTATGATTTCATGTATCAAAAGTGATATTAAAGACACAGTGTTTAACAGTTCTATATTTTTAAATGGGACATACTGAATTACACCTATCATCGGTGTCACATATGGAGATACAATATTTGCTTATCTTTACAAAACACCTGAACCCCCCTCACCCCCGATATTTAGTGGGGTTTGTGTTGTCCTGTTTGCTCAGTGATGTGTTTTCTGAAATGTACTCTACCGAATTAGACTTATCAACGGGTTTGTAAATCCATAAGCAAAACTAACCTTCTGGAGCACCTGATATCGCCGTTGGCTTTACTTTTCAAGATGCCTAGTTTTAAGTGTATTATGTTGTTCTTTGAATTCTTATGTTTGTGATTTGATCGTTTTTCGAGTTTTTTGCAATAGCATTTTCAGTTTGTTTCGGCTGTTTCGCTTTTATCGCCCATTGTATCTTTCGTTTCCCTTTGACATAATTTACAAGGGGAGTGCCCTTCATGTTTTTATTTTTGGCTTCATATACTTATTACAAAGATTATGATTGGATAATTTGCTGGTTTTTTGTATAACGTTTATGTTTTCTTTGCTTATTTGTTGTTGTTTTTATTTGTTTTTTTAATTGTTGGTGAACATTTACTCGTTAGTTCTTCAATTTATAGTTTGAAGTAATTTAAAAAAAAAAATGCTTTTCATTTTCTTTATTGAAACTAGTACAGTTTAACGGTTTGTTTCTGGCTTTGCACAATATTGTCTATTTCTGTACTGTTTATTGACATGACTGTAATATTAAATATCCTCCACAGTGCATTCAACTATATATTGGTAAAGTATTGTATGATTGATATTAGTAGGCAAAGTATTCTGAGTTTGCTTTTCATAACTGTGAACATTCTACGATACGAAATGGTATATTTCCTCAAAGATCTTTATCTCAACTCCAAAATCTCAATAGTAGGGTCTTTCAGTTATGTTATAAGTGGCGTTTATATAGTTTTTGTACCGATTGCAACCCCCTTCGTTTTATCTCAATCAATCGACAGACAAAGGAATCATCAAAGAATATACAATAAAAATTACTAACCATAACTATTATATTATTAGAATGTAAACATAGTAGAAATAGAATTAAATAAACATTTATACTTTATATCAAATGTATTTGCATTGCACGAATTTTGTAGACTCCCGGCTAATTAAAGCTTAACGTAATATAGCAACCTATTCATTGTTGAAAAATATTTTGCCCTTCAATTATTTATGGAATTTATTTGAAATACCTTTGACAAATACCTATCTCATATCTATTTTTTTCTTATCTCCGTTGAAGAGCAAGTAGTCAAATAGAACAATTATATAGTTAATATGAAAATCAAGCGTTTTTATAAAAGAAAACGTTTTGTAATTATGTATTATAATGGTTTAGATAACGTTATGCGTCTTTTCCATTTTCCAAGATATATTTTATGTAAGTTAATAAGTCGGTTAAATGTGATAGAAATTTTTTAGTATTGAAAGAGGGGCGAATGATACATGAGAGACATTCAAACTCATAGATCGAAAATTAACTGACAACGCCATGGCTAAACAAGAAAAATGACAAGCAGACAAATAATAGTACAAAAGACACAACAAAGAAATCTAAAGACTAAGAACTACGAACCACGCCAAAAACTGGGAGTGATCTGAGGTGTTCCGGAATGGTAAGCAGATTTTGCTCCACATGTTACTCAATAAACTCATCACAGATACCAGGATAAAATTTTGAATTTACACCAGACGCGCGTTTCGTCTACAAAAGACTCATCAGTGACGCTCGAATCCAAAAAAGTTAAAAAGGCCAATAAAAATTGAAGAGCATTGAGGACCAAACTTCCGAAAAGTTTTGCCAAATTCATCAAAGGTAATATTATTATTATTAAGAAGAGGTATCACACGCTTTTTTTAAAATTCAATTTTAAGCAGGATAAGATCGTAATGCGACAACAGTAATTGTATATATAGAGTTTTAAGGAGAGCGTACCTTTTTTATAGTCAGTAAAGTACCTTTTTATAAAAACAAAGCGATAACATTGAAAATCATAACTGTACAAGTATATCAAGAAACGATAACTATATTTTTCAGTTTTGAAGTTTTTATGATGTTATGTGCGATTCACATCTTAACGTATATTGATGTCTATGAATTCATATATCTTTGACACTACAAAAAGGTTTGGTTTAGCACTTTGAAATGTCTTTCAGTAGCTACAAGTATTCTATGATACGAGATATTTGGATACATATACTTTGTATGGTTTTGATAATGTATTTATTAAAATTTAAAAAAGAGGGATTGTAGCTCCCAAAGCCAATATGGCAAGTATAAACAAAATGTTCATACACTTCACTGTACCAAAAAAAGTATAATAACAGAAATACCCAGCTCTCAGGGAAATTCAAAACGGAAGGTCAATAACCCAATGGCAAATAAAAAGCTCAAACACATCAAACGAATGAATAACAACTGTCATATTTCTGACTTGGTACAGGCATTTTCTTTTGTAAAAAGTGTTAAATACCTGCTGTACATCTTACTCATATGAAATTCGCATACAATTTCATTATATTGACATTTATGTGTGAACAAAACAAACAGATGTGATAGGTAAACAAGTCAAATATAGGGTACAACCGTTAACATTTGATTATAATCCTAATCACTATAAAAGAAACAAATATGTCAAAGACATACAAAAAGGCATATAGACAAAGCACATTAGCAAACGATGCTAGTAGTTTTTTTAAATCAAACTTAAAGTACTTAACCTGCTGATATGAAATCATGCTGTCCTACACGAAAATATCTTTGGAGTGAATTTCACCCAGAAACGTCCCAAAAACAGAACATGAATGCAAGATCGTTTGAATCACGAAAGGCCACACACGTATCAGGTGTATGTAAAAACATAATGGCTTGGTATGTTTAATGAGAATTTAAATTAAGTTATTGATTGTTGTAGAGTTCAATTCGGATGTCCTGTGAGTATCAAAATACCTATGATTGACGTGGATGGAGATCATGTGCGATGTCGATGGGCAACATCTCGTGAAGCAGCCTCAATTTCACAACTGCTTCCGAATGCTCATTTAGATGAGGTATGTCATATATATAACTATATTGTCAAATAAGACTATCTAAAACTGTATCTAATATACAGTGTTGCTATTGTTTATTTTAAAGTAAGACACAGGTTAAAATAAAATGAAAACATATTTATCAACATTTATTGATTTGCCTTTCAGAAATTTGATTAGACCATACAAATACAAACACAAAACAAAAGCGAACAACACAAATTCCACTTGTTGTACTGTGAAGTCAATTATGTTGACGAAACACTGTAACAATGAACAATTACACACAATATATGTACTATACTCTTGAACCCTCAAGACGTTACAAAATAGGATAATATTGATTTGATTTCAAATAAGAATGCTAGCAACAACATTTCAAAATATAAAGTACGTTGATTTTTTATGATTGTAAAAACAGTAATACATAGAATTCATATGCCTGTGTATTGCCATGAATGATTAGGAAAGGGACAATGGAATGTATTGCCTGTGTTAATATGAAAGGAACACTTGAATATGCGTGTTTCTTGCCTTGGTAAATGGAGAAAGGCAAAGTTGAATGTGTCTGTGTATTGAATGGTTTAATGGGGAAAGGAAAAACTGTGATAAATAGTTTCCAAATTTAACATAGTTTGTCTATATATACAAAGGTAGCACGGTCACCCATCCATGAGAGATGCCCACCGATATTGATTTGCGTTCGTTTTGTTTGTGAAAAAATGAATGAGACACAGGTAAAAAAGTCTTATATTCTCTAAATGGTGTGTTGTAGACTGATGTTTGTATTTCATGCCTCACTTTTGCGGAGTCTTCGCCCTAATACAATATCAAAATATTTATAAAACTATGAGCCTTTTTGTAAAGCTATCAATTAGTTTGATATAAAACGAACTATGAACGCGATAAAACATTAATTGCCATAAAAAATAAAACAGTATGTTTGTGTTGATCACTTCTGTTTTGATGATGATTTTGTATTGTATAGAGAGCTACATATTGTGTCAACAATGCAAAGTTGAGTTGTGTATCGGCATTACAGAAGATTTAAAGAATATATATCCTTTATTTTATTATGATTTTAACTGAATTCAGGTTTAGGTTGTTTGTTACAGTAAAGGTTTTAAAGCCCCCCATATATAACATTGATAATGTTCTTTCAATTAATAGTCCAAACTTTTATGATTATGCCCAATTAATACATTCTCCTGAACTACAGATTTAAGAATTCATAACAAAAATCTTCTACCGCCATATCTCTTAACATTTACTTAGATTTTGACATCAATGGCCATCTAAAAACCAGAATGACAAACGAGACGTTTCTAATTTTTGATATGACAAATCCCCTCACCGTAGCAGCGTATGGAGTATACATCTCTCGCGTATGGAGTATACATCTCTCGTTTTATACGATACTCAAGAGCTAGCATCTGCTACTCAGACATAGTAAAACATCATTGAAGTCTGAGCAAAAAATCTATGAGCCAGGGTTTTGTTCTATACACATGGAAAAAAGTATTGCAACACCTTGATTTTTCAAAAATTGAAAAATCAGCCTCTTTTTTTGGATGATATATAATAAGATATTTGTATAATATTATTGAAACATAGTTTATGATAACATTGGCATTGAAACGAACAAAAAATGTTTAAAAAAAAATGATTTATATAACCACAATTTTAATAACAAAATGAAGCGTTTTTTGTACAAAAAAATGCATTTTACAACTTTGACTGTAGTCGAACTTTACAATGTCAGACATTTCAAAATTAATCTTCAGATGACTGTTCACATCATGGTTGATCGTTACACGCCAAAGAATTAGTACTTTGTGCGCAGCCTCCATTCAAACGGATAACCGCATCTTAACGTCTTCTGATTCCTGCCAAAAATCGACTAATTTGTTGCTAAGGTAGCAGCAACCATTTCTGATGAAGGGCATTGTTTATTTCATGATGTGTTTGAACTGGGGTGTCCTTTCGCACACTTCCCGCCCAATAGTGTCCCATATATGCTCGATATGGTTCAAATCTGGGCTACGATCCGTCCACGGAAGATGACCCGAATTCCATTGGAACAATGAATCTTCCTCCATGATGCTAATTTTCAATTTTAGCGAGGTCTGCACTAAATTGGATACGGAAAACTGTGTGTCTGTTCGTGAACAAAGGTCTCCGAAATGGTCTTATCGCACGATAACCAGTAGCGATGAGTCAATCTCGAACAGTTCTTGTTAAAAGGTCCCTGTATGCCAAACACTCTCTTTTTTGGATTGTATTGTATGCAAGGGGTTTCCTTCTGACCAACCTTTTTTATGCTTGATTTTCCCTAGCAAATGGTATAGAGGGTCTTCTTTATTTCGGAAGGTCTTTAACATCGTTTAGTGCCATTTTTAATTCTCAAAACGACTTCTAGTGGAATGGTGATGACCAACAATACGTGCAGTTATTACAGCGACCTCCTGCTTCAGTCATGCTGATAATCTGTCATCTTGCTGCAGTTAAGAGTTGTCGATGACCCATTACAAGGTGTCAATCACATAACTTTAAAATTTTGGTTATTTAAAGTGTTGAAAACAATGAGGATGAAAACACCTGTTTTGCTGTTTACGGGTACAGTAGCTGCATGTGCAGATAAAAACTTACCGAGTCGATATTTATTGATTAAACTCAGGTGATACTTAAATAATGTTTAAGTAGTTCTATTTTACCAAATTATATCACAAAAAAATAAAAAGTGTTTTTTTAATTTCAATTTCAATTTGGTGTTGCAATACTTTTTTCCATGTGTATAGTTGCTGAATATCTGTATCTTATTTGTTGTCGTGTTTTTTATAGTATTTATATAACTTTTCACGTGACAAAGTATCCATGCATCCCGCTAATCATGATTTTGACTTTGGTGCAGACGGGTCTAGGATTCAGACGCAAGAGCCTCTCATGCGTTGTTTTTTGTTCCATTTTATTCACCTTTATGGATATATTGTTATTAAATTTGTACTTTATTCAGAAAGTGTAAACTACGATTTGTATCAAGCTTTTTCTATCGGCGTGGTTCCCAATAAATGTTGTGTTTTCTTTTAAACTAAGTATTATTTGCATTTCACTTATGCAGTTTTTGTTGTTTCCATTTTTCTGGATAGTCGAAATGCACCATAACGTTTACTGCTAACCTTGCTAACAACTACACCAATAATGGATGGTTTGCAGCTGCTTTAACAATAGAAGACTTCCCTGTGACCACAATTACTGTAAATAGGAACTCATACACAGCATCGACTCCTTTAACGCAAATTCCACTGCAGGTACAAAATTAGTCGTGAATAAATCTATCGTATTATCATTTTTTCACAACTGTTCTTAGTTATAAAATGAATCAGAAAAGTAAACAAATAAAGAAATGATATTAAAATGAAGCGTATAAATATATTCACAAAATTTATCTTAAGGTGTAAATTTATAACCAAATGATATGAACTTGTGATGTACTTGATCAACTACATTTATTGTTGTATTTTTCTTGTTAAATGTCTCATAGCAGAGTTGGGTATTTTTCTTATCTCTTTACTTAATAGCCAATTGCCTGGAATGTATCTTTATAATAAAAGACTATATTTAACTTCTACATTTCCTTCACGCATAAAAAGAGAGGCGAAAGATATTAACGGGACATTGAAACTCATAATTAAAAGTTAAACTGACAACGCCAGGGCAAAAACAAAAGAAAAAACATGTGCGAAACGAGGGATCAGTTATTATATATGCAAATTAGATTCATGCTTTACTAGCAATACTTATTTACATTACCAGTTTTTGATTCATACTGAAACTATGCCTGGATCTTGTAATGATAAACCGATCTTTGTATCACCTACACCTTCAGACGGAACTGTAACTACAGTAAAGGCTACCAATAGTTTTACTACAGAGTTTTATGTTCATGCAGATTCCGGGTAATTATAACATATCTAAGTTATTTCACTCAAATATTGTTTTTATAAATGTCGTTGATTTACTATGTTTAAATAATATGATATGGGAACATATTAAGTCATCATGATTTATACCAATGGTATACCTTGATGTTTAAGACTCCGGTACTAATTCCCATTGCCATTTTTTTTAAATTGATATGGGTGTTACAAGTGGAATTTTCAGACATTGTTTCCCTTAATAATCATTTCTTTGGTTCTATTAATTCGAAGAAGTTAAATAAGTACAACTGCAATTTTACAGTCATATAATTATTTACTTTTCATTTTATATATATAAAATATAAAATATACTTGAAATCATACAAATTAATTTATAGAAATTCATACAATTAATCGAACATCTATAAATGTGTTAAACTTTTATTCCAAGTTCATGTAGTTGTAGCTACAAACATATTTTATGCAACATCAATCAATATGTTACACTTTTCCTCAACTCTTGTATAGATTAAGCTACAAAAATATTTTTTTGGCATGCATCCGATTTCACCTTGAGAGATGCACACGCCTGATGAAGCTAATTTGTTTAGCGAAATATTTCGTATTTCTATTTAACATCTAATAGAACTTTTTAATGTATTAATTAGTGTGTTTAAGTTATATTCTTAGACATTTATATAATTTGAATTCAGTAACTGTATCAGTTTATTTTCACAAACTGATCCACGCTTAAATAGATTGAATGTTGATTGTTGCTATTTTTAGACATTATAAAATATAAAATATATATATATATATATTTGTCATGTTTGGTACTCCAAATTATTCAAAAGATGATCTTTGCTGAGAGATATATCACGAATAGAGAATATGAGAGTAAACTTTATTGTACTTTAAAACCAAAAACTAAATGAAAAAAAATTTAAAGAACAACGTAAAATGATTTTTACCATAAAAATAACTCCCAAAAACTAAGACTATCAATGTTTCAGTGTAAAATCCATAGATATCAATGGACCATTAGGAATACACAAAACGGCATTATCACTAGACGGACGTGGGAGGTCAAATGTCTGGCTGGTTATTGTTCATTGGACACCCACTCAAACAGACCAGGGAACTCATATTATATGTGCCTCTGCAGAAGACAACCATAAGCAAGTACCTTTTGTAATTTTTACAACAATGTAGTTTTTTATTTGAAATATATTATTCATATCAATATCAAAAGCGAGATTAAAAATCTGCATTTTTTTTGCTTGGTATATATAAGAAAAAAAGAAAATGCGATACATGTAGAATGACCAACTTTTTTGAGCAAATTCTATGATTACAAATGTATCTCACTATGTAAACCGGTAACATGGAATCAATGTATTACACTTAGTACAAACTGATATGTTATAAAAGTACCTTATATGTTATCGGTGTATCACACAACATACATAAAACATGAATGCCTCAAATGTTCAAAACAACTGCATAAAATGTTATGAAATAAAACTAAATTTAATAATCATTATAATGTATATACATGATTTTGTTAATTTCAATAAATGATCCTTTAGTTTGTATTTGAAAGAAAATAATAAGGATGGCCCAGAATAAATAAATATGGTGTATGATTTATGCGTTTCCCTCAGTTTTAGTTTGTTACCCCGATTTTGTTTTTTGTCCATGGATTTATGAGTTTGAACAGCGGTATACTACTGTTGCCTTTATTGCAAATGAGATATCTCCACCGTAGCGTGCTACAAGTTTGGGGACATTACATATTTGGTGAACATGAAAACAAGAATGATTTCATTAACTTTTCAATACGATGAACCTCCATCTTCGGTATAACTCAGTGGATATTAGTTATTTAGTTTAACATTCATTTCATTTCTTTCAGTAAACTAAGTGATACTCGATGTGTAACAGTCATTGCATGGGGTAAGTACATAAAATATGATAAATGAACACGGGGAAATGTATGGTAAATATTACTGAGAAAACAAAAGTTTAGATAAGTCACTATGGTGCTTACTATGAACTAATCCTGTTACCAAACAAAGTTGATTTCAGACCTACCTTTGAAATTTATAACTATAACCTTATTCCGGGCCGCAACAAACCAATCAACAAAGCCAACCAGTTACAAAATTTGAAATTTTATATACATGGGTGCACCTATTCTTCAAAAGAAGAGCTATTTGAAAAAGGTAATAATTACTGCAGGATGTCACTAACATAGTTTTAAAATTGTAATAATTGATGTTTTGTTTTTCAGATGTGGATCCTTGTGACAGCAATCCCTGTCTCAACCACGCTACATGTATACAAGTGGATACACATCTGATTACACATGTAATTGTGCACAAGGATACAGTGGTATCCAATGTCAAACAAGTGAGCAAAATCATACACTCGACTTACTTATCTATTGACAAATACAAACTTGTTTTGTTTTAGATATTTTGACCAAAAGTCTTGTTTTCTGTTCCCGTGGTATATTAGATATAGTTCAGATATCAATAAATTATTTTTTCATTGTACACTTTCTGAAAAGTGTTAGTATTACATAAGTTTTGAATTGCTTTTCAAAAACAAGTATGCATTCCATTATCTTTACTATTATTCGATGATTCGTGAATTTCGATTACATTTTATAACCGTTATTACTTTATTTAGACATAGATGAATGTGCATCAACACCGTGTCAACATGAAAGTACATGTGTTGATCTTATCAATGACTACTCGTGTGTTTGCACAGACGGGTACAATGGTATACAATGTCAAACAGGTACAACATTTAGTCATATCTATAGGGGCATTTATGGTCATTAAATTCTCATAAGTACGAATATGTCTAAGTCAACAATTTACAAGGTATTCTCTCAATATTTATATGTATCAGCAATTCGTGTGAATTTTAGTCTATACGCCTTCTACTTAACCCGTATAATTATTGATATTAGTATAAATAGGTAGATCACGTGCAAATGGAATTTTCTAGGTCTGTTTGATTTCATGCTTTAGAATTAAAAAGTATGTTTATCATCGGTTTACCTGCATAAAAATTATATTTTGTTGATCGAATCAGTCATCGAAATAGTTCACCCTCATATCACTTTCAAAATCGACCAAATCTAAATCTAGTACATGCACATACTACTCAACTATATACATTGCATTAACATGGTTAATCTTTTTACGATAAGGATAATTATGCATGTGTTATAACATTTAAAAGATTTGAATGTATAGTTGAAAACTCCTCTTATAATATGAAAATAAAATTGTTTACTTTAGATATAGATGAATGTATGAGTAACCCTTGCCAACACGACGGTTCATGCACAGACCATGTCAATGCTTATAGTTGTACCTGTTTGTCTGGTTTCACTGGTGATAAATGTCAGATAGGTATGTTAATCTTGAATAAAATATGGTTCGGAATAGCAGGGCAAATCACAATGAAACGTAAGCTGTTTATATTATCTCTTTCTATAAAAAATAGTTCCCAAAAGTATGTAACTTTGTTTTTTTTAAACTGGACTTTATTTTGAACTGTCGAAGTTTCTTATTTCTACTGATGAATTATTCTTTTTTTTTGTATTTCAGACATAAATGAATGTGCATCAGACCCTTGTCAACATGGTGGAGATTGTTCAAATTTAATTGATGCTTTCCTATGTCATTGTCCATTGGGCTACACAGGAATTAACTGTCAAATAGGTACTGTCATTGTTATATGTGTTTCAACTTTAAAAAGATACCTTGATAGAAATAAATCATCTATGGAATAATTGAGCGATGGAAAGATATGATACGGTAGGATTGCCAGAAGAGAGAAATATCCACCATAGTTTAAATGAAGTGGATGTAAGCAACTACAGCTGATTTTTTTTTATCCCATTATAAAGTTTAACAAATATTCCATGCTATTCAGAACAAAAAATAATGAACAATTAACTTCATTATAATTATGATTAATTATAATATGTACAAAAAAATGTACAAATTATAATTTGTATTTTGACTTTGTACAAATGATAATTTGTACAAAAAGTGCCTGTACAAATTACAATTTGTACAAAATTTGACGAAAATTCACTTATAACTTGAAAAATAATTTATAAAATGGAATTTGGTAAAAAACAAAATTGATAACACAATATAAGTGTTATTAAATGACCGCAGGTGAACCTCATTTACAAAATAAAAAAGTAGTCCTGTATCATTCGTTTTAGCAGGTAAGTGATTTATGGAATCGGGAATTTCACAACATCTCCTTATTTTTACATTTACATTTCGAAGTGCTGTACCCACCTTTGTATTTTAATGAAAGAAATCCCTGACAGCCTGTTTTAAACAAAGGCAACAGTAGTATACCGCTGTTGGAAATTGATAAATCGATTGAGAAAAAAACAAATCCGGGTTACAAAGGCTTTTTAAGCTATTCACGCAGTGACAGTTGAAGCTGTTGAACCGTTTCTGTGAATATACATGTGTCTTTGACTATTATAGACAAATAAATATCCTGTTAAAAGTCATATAGCTGTTTCAATTTAGAAACCTTAACTATATTCAACAATTACGCTACAGATATTTCGAGGATCAGTTGGGGCACAATCAAACACAAAAACACAAATATTATCCCTAAAAATGACGTCTCAGCTGTAGTGCACCTTTGTGTTGTCTTATGTTAATAATGTATCTTATTTCAGATATAAATGAATGTATCAGCCAACCTTGTCAAAATGGTGCTACGTGTATAAATCTTGTCAATGACTTTAAGTGTAGTTGTGTAAATGGATACACTGGTAGAAATTGTGAAACTGGTAAGATACTCTTAGTCTTAGTCAATTTGTGTAAATAAAGACATAGGAGATACAAATGATTAAATAAATAACAATTAAAAAAAGGAATAATACCTAGTGGTCAATAAAACATCTCAAGAAGAGGTATAAACAGACACAATAATAGCCAAAAACAAAAACTATAAATAAACATTATCCCTAAACTGAGGGTGACTTTAAGTGTTCAGGGAGGTCAGCACTATTTTTGATCAACTGTAACTGACAAAAAAGTGTTACTTTTGTTAGATATGTTAACGAGTTAAATAAGGTGAGAACGTATCATACAATAGTTGATTTATGTAGGTTTCTTGTCTATAGGGTGCATCACTACAATATAGGTTTATGTACATGTAATTTTCTAAATCTATAAATATACATAAAGTAAAGTGGATTTTATGTCTTATGCTACTTTATCTTGCATCTTCCGATTATCACACTGATTCATTCACGATCCTCATAGATGGTCTTTTTAATAAAAAAAAGAGAAGCATTTTTCCTTTACAGTTATTACATATTATATAACGTATTTACCTTTCATGTAGGATATTCAGATGATTTAATTGTAAAAGTAAATTTTCCGAATAAATAAAATTATAACATATTACAGATATAGACGATTGTTCCAGCAATCCTTGCTACAACAACGGTACGTGTGTAGATAAAATTGTATCGTGGTCGTGTGCATGCATACCTGGATACAATGGAACCCAGTGTCAGACAGGTAATTGTATTATAACCTTAAAGGAGACAAACATAACTGGTATTGAGATTTTATGGCTTTTGAGAAGTATTTTCATTTTTAAGACAATTTTTATCTTGTATACTTTCTGTTGTTTCTTAAATGAAGTCCCCGATGGTATCACCAGTCCAGTACACAGTTTACAGTTCACAACATTCTAAATAATTAAGAATACAAATTACGGATGTTCAACTATAGTGTTCAGTAAAGGAAACCGATTCCCGTTTCAAAAGTGACAGTACTTCCTTCGTCATATGGATCTAGAAAAAAGAACAAATTCAGGTGCTGCTGATTAAGAACTGGAATATAGGAT
This sequence comes from Mytilus galloprovincialis, assembly GCF_965363235.1. NCBI lineage: Eukaryota > Metazoa > Mollusca > Bivalvia > Mytilida > Mytilidae > Mytilus > Mytilus galloprovincialis. The sequence continues at coordinate 7,858,544 of NC_134840.1, forward strand.
TGGTTACGGAACGCAAAAGATAATTCGTCGTTTTTTGTTGAGGATTTGCTGCTCAGACCTAGTCTTGTATGTAGTATTCGTGGATTTGTTTCTTTTCGTCGTCTTCCGTTTTTGCCATGTCGTTAGTAAATGTAGCATATTTACCTGAAGAAATCGGGATATCGGTATTTAGTCGGATCTTAACATGTACTAGTTTTAAAAAATTTCAAAGAAATATGTTTTACAGTGGGTAAGCTTCCACTAGTCTTCACTATCCTATAGATTAACAACTTTTGGTTATATTTATAATTTAGAATCTTCATTGAAGGTGGAGCACGAATGCACAGTTAATTAATCATATTGATGTGCCATTTGTATGCAAGAGTGAGATTCCTTTGTATTATGTGCCGATTCGAAAGAAAAGTTATACGAGTATTGTCTCCCTTTAACAGGTTCATTATTTTATAATTAAGTATAGGTTTCTGATATAATTTTGAATTATTACAAAATGTATCAATTCAATATATTTCAGTTTTTGTTATTTGCGTATCAAAAACATTGATGTACGAATATAATTTCATTAATTTGAAACGTTTAAAATGATTACATACCAATATAAAGAACCGTTCATCATTTTTGAAAAAGACTATAATAATAGTCGAATTATTTATCTCCCCTTCATGATAGTTTGATTGGTAAATTAACCAGTGTTATCTAATATTAATCACAGAGAGGGACTAGCAAGCAATTTTTAATTGTATCTTATTTAACGTTTAAACATTTTACCACTATAAATAAATACTTTATACAAATATAAGGACTTTGTTAGCTAAATCTACAAATTTCATTAGATATTATTAATTTTTATTACAATAGATTACTATGCTAGTAAATGGCAGTTTCTCTTGACATGAAGTGTAAATGTCTTATTGGTATCTTGGAACTTTTATTAAACCATAATATTTCTTAATTAAGTATAAATATATTTTATTTACTAGATATAAATGAATGTTCAAGTAGTCCTTGTCAACATAATGGAACCTGTATTAACCAGATCAATGGTTATAGATGTGAGTGTGAGAATGATTCTTCTGGTGATAACTGTCAAATATGTACGTATTTAGATCCAATGAAATCATATGAAATCACAACTGACACCACATTTCTATCCGGATAAGCTTGAAATGGTTTAACTTATCTTGAAGTGTGCATAGAATGAGATGTTGGGTAAACCCCATTGACAGCAAACCAAAAAACTATTTTGATTTTGTTCGTACTATATCAAATTGACATTCTCATGAAAATAAAATAATCTTAAAATAATATGTAAACTAAAGAACATTAGGTTGTAATTTAACACAAGATTCTGTGGTGGAATCCGTTTCTCTAATGGTTTATACATGTATGTGATGTTGGCAAAATGTCTATTTCTTTTTCAATGATATGCAAATGATGTGTAACGTCATCAGACATGGTCACTTTTCTTAATGCTTTCACATAATTCAGAGGAAAACGAGAAAATTTGCCGTTATAAAACAAAAATATTGACTAAAAGGAAAATTGAGTTTAAAGAAGTACTTGTTCATTACATATGTTCATAAACAGGGCAAGGAAGTAACTTTTCTTTATTATAAGTCGGTTAAGAATTAGAAGAAAAAATTTTTTGTCGCAAGTATCCATGAACTTTAAAAGAAAATAAACTAAAAATTACATAACTGCACATATTACATGTAAACTAACATATGATAAAAAAAAAGATGTTGTATGATTGCCAATGCGACAACTGTCCACAAGAGTTTGCTACAGAAGATGTAAAACATCGATGTTCTTAATTACCTATAATAATATGATGTATTTTACAATCTTACTACTTAAACACATAATCAGGTCAGATTTTTTTTTTAAATCTTTAAAGGGATGAATCACTGTTCCTCAGATCCTTGTTTGAACGGTGGCGCCTGTTTGAATCGTTACAATGGATACAGATGCACGTGTCCACAGTCATGGTATGGCGACGTATGTGAATACCGCCAGAGCAATCAAACAGAGGTAATGTACAATAATTTGTTTACATTTATTACATTGAGAAATTATATAAAAAATAAAGAGATGTGGTGCCATTGCAAATGTGAAAAGTGTGCAACTATCCACTTGAAAAGGGACCTTGCTGTAATTTAAATGTTGTCTAAAAAAAATATGCGAATATATTTTTAACATTATTTATTTGATATATATAAATACCTGGTTTTAATTTAGTCATTCATTGAAAACTAAAAATCAAATCAAAGACGTTAATATCGGGTTAAAAATACAAGAAAGATATATGTCCAGTTAAAAATAATTGTTGTGTGTTAAATTTTCCATTAAAATGTAACTGTTGAAAATCTAAACAGAAAATCATACCTGTATTTAAACATACGATTCACTAAGCTTCAGTTCAGGCGTTGGATGAATTTCATCCGCATAATCGGGAAAAGATATGTCAACCTGAAAAAATAATTATCGCCATGGAAACAATTCGTTACTGTAATAGACATATCGTGACAATTTATCTAATTGTAGGTAAATGATATGAATAACAAATAATTAATAATCTCAAGAGTCAACGTCAATTCTAAGATACATTTTTTTCAAATCTGAATTGTTGATTGTTACTTTTTAGATTTTTCCATTTTCAAGAATGTTCCATAAAGTAAAAAGTATCTTTTTGAAAGCACAATAATTTCATTTGTATTATATATTCAACTGATTTAGCATCTGTGTACCACTCTTTTAAAATTACCGAGCAATCATTTTCTTTCAATAGTTTTATTTTGCTCTCCCTAAATTTATTTACTAATATTATAGTATGGGAAAATTATTTGCCATTAAAGGAGACGTGACACAATTTTTTTTTTTTTTTTTTTTTTTTTTTTTTTTTTTTTTTTTTAATTAATTAATAAAAATTGGTCAAATAACATATTGTAATAATTTTTTCTTGTCAAACCTCATTTAACGGCCTTTTAATGGTCAAAGAATCCAGCGCTTGTCGTAATCTTTGATTTTTAATGAGATACCGGTCACGTGATCGTGATGACGTCAGTGGATACAATCTGAGAAAATGTCTCAAAAAGGACGAAGTCGATCATATTCCTGTAAAATTAAACAATGGACGGTGTTGACAGCAGTTTTCAAGGCAATTCTTAAACTTTAGATATTCAACCGTATCAGTTTGAGCCGTTACTTGTTGAAAATAATCAAGTAGAAGATATAAATTCGTCATCCGACATTGACGATCTTTCAAGCAATGCCGATATTTGAAAGATCAATAATTAATTTCACCAAAAATAAAGAGATATTTCTTAGAAATGTTTACGTTTAACAGGTAATTGAATTACATTTAATAATACAAAAAAACAGGTCATAAATAATGTAGGACAAAAAGTCACAGACAAAAAGTCACGGACAAAAATTCACAGGACAAAAAGTCACAATTTATTTTCGAAATTATTTTTCATATAACAAGAAAAAATAATTTTAAAAAATACAAAATTTTTGATCTATTATATATTAAGTAACTTTGTTACTAAAATTTATTCAAAATAGATATCAATAATGATCAAATAATTGTTATAAAAACAACATGTCAGAGTGGCTTGGTATCTATAAATGGCTTCATTGTGGCATGAATTATATCCTTTGCATGATTTAAATTTATTTTTTTTCATTAATCAAGCTTCATGAAAAATTTCCTAAACTCGAAAATGAATAAATGTTATAAAATAAAATATATCAAGATCACTCTCTTATAATTTAAAAACAATTCTCAACAATCGTCATAAATTACCTATCACCTTACCAAGAGTGTTGGGTGTAAAATTTGAATTACTAAAGCTGCCTCAAATAAATGTGTAATAAGTATGACAAAACAGGGGGGAGGGGGGGGGGGGGGTATTATAAGTAAGATTTAAAGATTTAAAACAGTAATATATATTCATATGTCTTTTTCTCCTCCATAATAATCCCATTGAAAATGTTCTATGAGTACTGGCTTATTGTTTGTGATATTTTTTCCGTGTGGTATATCCTCAGTCTATAAATTGTTTTGTATTTTGTGACTTCTCTTCAACTTCGACAAAGTTTGGCATAGGGGCCTCATATGTAAAATGAAAGCTTATGGTATTGACGGAAACTTATTGAAGTGGTTTCAGGATTATCTACACGACAGAAAACAGAGAGTAGTAATGCATAACAGAAAGAATTAAAAAAACGATAGGCCAATGTGTAAAATTGAAACGTTTCATTTGTACGGTCCAAGGAAATTGAATATCATCTAACGCAATTGAGATGTTCCCCTTCATTCTTAAACAATGATCTATTTAGAGCTAATATTATAAATTTATAAATGATCCTTCTTGTCACTGTGAGTCAGATATTGATGGTGTCTACCATTACTTCTTTGTTTGTCCAAAATACACACTATGTAGAAAAACCTTGTTCAATAATCTCAACTGGCTATCCGAAAACATTGTTTTAGATACAAAACTATTAATTTGCAGACACATGGAACTTTCGAATGAACAAAATATTCAAATTTTCAAACATGTTTAAATTTTCATAAAATGGTCAAACACATTTTTTATGCCTTGATAGAGGTTATTGTTACTGGCACGGAACATCATTGTCATCATCAGTACACACGTCACCGTCACAGAATCATATGACTTTTCAAAGTTTCTTTTTCTCTTTTTTACATATGAAAGCTAGTATTATTCTATAAACTGTTTTCCTTATATGCATGTCCATTATATCCTACTATTATTGTAATTTTATATTGTATTATGGAGAAGACTTCATAAGTATGATTTACTTGTGTCTAATCCTTTTTGCTTTAATTCAGCAAGTAAAATATGTTTTAACTAACTCAGTCTATACTATACATTATCTTCTACTCCCAGGTCTGTATCAATTGGATTTATCTGCATTATTTAAGTTGAAACTATGTTATTCATCTCCATGTCTTATGCAATATAAAGACTTCACTAGCCAAAATATTTGTTTCTCATTCAAGTCACCTTTTGCATATAATTTTTCACCACGATAATCTTGCATCAATGGTCTGTCATTTTAAAAGCATCACTTGATATCTCTTCACAATTTATTTTTTATTAAGAAATAAAATGATTTTTAATAAATAAATAGAATAGGTAAGTACTAATAACTTATTGCAATACACCTTTCATACCTGCCTAATTTTTATTAGAAAACTCAGAAGGAAATTTATGTACCCACTACAGGTTATGTATTAGTTATGGGGACTGACAGGCTTTTTTTTTTTATTAATTTTTTACTTTAGAAGCATTTCTTCTTAATTCTCTATTTATTTTGCTTATCTAATATTATTATAGATACTCCATTCTTTACCAAGTAAATTCACAAACACATTATTTTGTATCCGCCCCCTTTTTTAAGCTGCACTGTCAGTCCTCTTTTCTCTATTCTGTAAACCCCCATATCCGACAGTAAGGTATTGACTATTGTTTATTCAAACAGGTTAAACAGATATGCATTACGTAACTTATATCTGTAAGCATTGCTCTAGTATATTTTCAAACCTCACCTGTGCACCCAGCAGGTGATCATGGATGTACACAGATTCGACGCATGTTACGCAATAGTGCGTATTGCCGATGTCATATATATATCACCACCCGGGGGCATGACACCTGTAGCTTTCAACTTCAAAGGTAACCCAGCACTGCAGAGAAAGTGTGCCGCATACCTGTATCTTCTGATCGATGTTGATGACTTTTAATTTATTATGTCCAATTTCAGTGTACACACCTGCACACGTGAACAGGTAGTGAGGTACACGCAGGTACACAATACCAAATTTTAAACATTGAGATATATTTGGCTATAAAATTATACACAAATATGACTTAACTATTAAAAAAATTATTAATAAGGGACGCAAAAAATATTTGCGAAGAAAAAGATTTTTTTCTCCCTCAGCCATTCTCCGCTTCTCACAAGCTCCCCGCTTAGGTGGGGCTCAGCTGTTGTTGGTTGTGTCAAGGGAATGTCAGGTACCGCATTTGGACGAAGTTTTGGCTTCATGGTAGGACATCCCTCGAGATTCTTCATAACTTCTGGGTCACGATCGTAACATGCATTTGTAAAGTGGGCGGAACAAAGTCTATATGACTAGTGCTTGGTAGGAAGTCCTATCTCTTCCTGGGACTAGTCTGCGGATTACTCAGAAAACGGATTTTTTTTTATCAAATTGTGCTTATGCCTATAGTTGCATCTACTGGCAGAACACAAAACCATTTTTAATCACTGTCATGGGTTTTGTTGGAAGATATTCGAATGTGAAATTGCGCTTATTATGCCTTTACACCCGTCAGTCAAATATGATTGATGTAACCACTGACGTCACAGCCTCGTTCTGAGTGACTTTCGGGATTAAAATATGCATAATTAGTATGTTGACAGATCGATACATTTAAATTTATTTTTTATCCATTTAAACGATAATTTTATTGTTATCCTTGTTTTTTGGGGTAATTATGTATAAATAAATATTTAATTAAAAAAAAAAAAAAAAAAAAAAAAAATCATGTCACATCTCCTTTAATAAAAGACCTCCACCATTTTCTATGTATATTCTGACAAACTATAAATATAACTGTTTACAATACAAGAAGTTTGTACAGCTTTCTTTTCATTTCAACAACTGTCCAAACCATTGGTTCGAGGCCCCTTAGTTTTGCTTCTGATAACACCAAGAGAGTGGTTTTGTATTTTTTTTCAAATTCATATTAACAAACCAAACCATATATCTCAAAATAAAACTCGTTTCAATGTTTATTAAAGGTATGTAGCGACCTGGATTACACAGAATGTTCTTGTCATGTGAGTAAGTTCAAGTTCATTCAGCGAAAATCTCACAGAATTCAGTTTGGCTTCGTTGGGTTTTTGAGTGGACTTCTTGGAACTATATTCTTATATATAATTTGGAATTTCTGTAGAAGAGTACCAGATAAAAATAATAAAGTAAACACCAGAATTCAACCAAGGAAGAACAATATAATAACTTTGTCAGACTTAGAGGCAGAAGAATCAGGTGACACTAGCAATAACATTTTAAATAGCCAATCCGAAAATGACTATATTGGAGGATGTGAGTGTTTTATTGATCATACCGGTTATGATCATTTTCAGAGATTTGACAAAAGATTGAAATACAAATACAGATTTCACAACTGTCGCAATAAGAAAGGATTTAAAAAGGAAAATCCTGCGATCACTAAAACACGAACACATTGATATATGCAGATACAATAATTTAATATAATGATTAGTAGCATAACAAAAATCATAATTTTCAGTGAGCCTACATGTCACATTGAAAAAAATATGAAAGGGAGTGGTCGTCCTTACATAAACTCAATGATTTGAGATTTTGTCCAGCAACGAATAACGTTTGATTTTAACACAGTTCTCGTCCAAATGAACCAATTTGAAAACGGTAGTAATGATTACGAACGAAATTGAAGACCGTAAACTGTGTTTTGCCTGGATATCAGTCTTTATCGACTTATTATTGTGATGTTATTAATTTGGTGTCATACCGATATAACAGTGCTTTCTTTGCAGTTGTATTACGGACCTTGCTTCTACTATATATTTACGACCGGTCATTTCACATGGACAAAGTAGCCCTTAATATAAATAAGAAGATTTGGTATGATTGTCAACGATTAGTTAGTTTTATTCGCAGTGTGTAACAACACTGTAACTTAAGCCTCGGTCACACCTTACCGGATAGCACGAACGGACGACTAACGGATGAAAATAAAAGTTGTTTGTTGACAAAATTGTTATCCGTTGGGAGTCCGTTGATGTACTGACCAAACAAAACGGACGCGTAACGAATGCATAACGGACACACAACGGATATGCAACGTACGAGAAACGGAAACGTGCCGGACAAAACGGATGTCGAACGTACATCCTATGGACGAGTACCGCATAAAACGGACACCTAACGGAAGCGTACCGGATAAAACGGATGAACAAGATATATGGAAAAATTAAAGGCGACAATAATGATACATGTAAATTGCATAAATATTCAAAATGTTTCTGTGTTACTGGTTTTGGTTCGTTCTTCAAAATCCCGCCAAAACACAGTGTCTGGCCTGCATAAGAGCAGTTTGATTGTGAAGACGTGCCCTTACTCTAAGATCGATTATAAATCATAAGAATTCATGAACCTTAAGAAATCTAATTGGCATTTCTGACGCGAAATTTTCAATTGGCATTTATCCGTTTCAGATTCTTTCATCATCCGTTTTATCCGTTATACGTCCGGTAGAAGTCTGTTTCACATTCGTTCAACATCCGTTTTATTCGTTAGACGTCCGTTAGAAGTCCGTTGGTGAATTTATCTGCCAGACCTCCAACGGATGTATAACGGACACGTAACGTATACAAAACGGAAACGAATCGGACAAGTACCGTACAAAACGGACGTTTACCGGACGATCAACGAATATTTAATCCGTTGGACGTCCGTTCAAAGTTTTGAACATGAGCAAAATTTTCCACCGGACAGAACGGACGTCGACGGATAAAACGTACGCTAAACAGACATGCAAAGGATATGGACGGACGTCTAACGGATAAGAACGGACGTTTAACGGACATGAACGGATTGAAAAATAGTTATCCGTTAGGCATCCGTTCGAGCTATCCGTTAAGGGCATACGATACAGTTTTGAACCTGTATTTACAAGTTGATGAAAATTTGCATATAGGCTATTTTTTACCTCTTTAAATTAAATATGTAATAAAAAATATTCCTTCATGTGCTACTTTTTGAGTAAAATGAGTTTGAAATTTTGTATATTTGCTCAAAATTCAGATTTGTGTCCGTATTTTCTTTTTCGAAAGAAAGACATAACTTTTTTGTTTTAAAAGATAAACACAAAATGGTTTTTGTTAAATAATCGGTAATTTCTGTATTTTATAAGTATCATTAAAAATTATGCAATTTTTATTCCGAAATAACTCTATATTTATCAAATGTTCATGGATAGAGGAAAAAACGTTATTTTTTGCTGCATGTTTATCAAAATTAAAAAAATTGCGCTATTTACAGTTTTATAAAATTTGGGTCACATAATCTCCTTGCAAAATGAAACAAATTGCTGTTTTAAAAAATAGGGGTCCATGAACTAGTTTTCAAACTAAATCAGTTTGAATGATAAAAATCAGTCGAAAAATGCATGTTTTCCCGATATGTCACAGTTTGACGTCGCGAAAATAACATGTTACGTTAGCAACGTCATTACCTTCCCTGTAACTGTATCGTATGCCCTTAAGGTGTGACCGAGGCTTAACAGTCTACAATATAAAATGTATTGGGAGTTTAATTTGAGTAACTGCATACTTGATTAAACACTTTCTTTAATAAATTTGTATCTATATCTTAATTGTATATTACTAGCATTAATGTTTTTAATTACTCGTTGAATTTAACATTGCTGTGTTGATAGATTCATTTAAATTGTTGAGTTGAATTAATACTCCGTCTAGTGAATTCAAATTTAAAACGATGTAATTGAGTAAAAGGGTTCAGTTAATTAAACATTATAAACATTTACCATTTACCTCACTACTATTTTTGGTTTCGGTATCGGTTTCGGTATCGGCTTATTGTGAATATGTCTAATAGGAGCTGCGTCTCTTAAAAACTTGGCTGGTATACCATCTAAACCTGTGCTTTTTGTAATGTTAAGATTACACAACTTTTTAAATACAAAATCTTCAGAAATATGTTTTTATATTAATACATTCATTTGTTTTTCTCATGTCATAATTGTTTTTTACAATACTAGATGTCGCTTGATAAATCTTTTTAGGATTCGATAGTTTATTGACCATCTTGGCAGCAATATAATGGTGGTAATAAAAGTTATTAAACTGATGGCTATTCTAACATTATCCAACCAATTCTCACCTTCAATATTGAGAATGACATTGCAATCAGATTTAGTGTTTTGTTGATATCCAAGATCTTTAAATTGAGACCATAGTTTCTTATGATTTCCTTTATTTTCGTCAATGCTGTCGTTGATGTATTCAGCTTTTGCTTTCTTGCATTGTTTTTGCACTTAATAACGTGATTTACAATATGATTTATATTCTTCACTTTTTTCCGATTTTTAAAAGTTCCTAGGTAAGAGTCTCTTTGATGGATGTTGTCTAAAATCTTCTGGGTTATCCATGGTTCTGTTTCAAACGAATTTCTTTCATCGGGGCTACCTAGTCTAATATGTCTATAAAAATGTCTGCAAACGCCAGCCATGCCTCATTGATGTTACATGAATGAAAGCATTTATTCAAATCAGCTTGTGATAGTAAGGACAAAAACTCCTCTTTATCGTTGTTCTTATTTGATCTGATTTTACATTATTATACTGTTGTGTTATATTTGTTATTCTCGTGGGATTTTGTCTGATGCTTGGTCCGTTTTTGTGTGTGTTACATTGTAGTGTTGTGTCGTTGTTCTCCTCTTATATTTAATGCGTTTCCCTCAGTTTTAGTTTGTTACCCCTATTTTGTTTTTTGTCCATGGATTTATGAGTTTGAACAGCGGTACACTACTGTTGCCTTTATTTTTCTGGTGCAATAGGTTAAGAAATTATCACCAAAATCAGTACTGATAACATCTGACTCGCCGAGTTTTAATTGTGCTACACGGTTCAAATATTGTTTTATCCTGCTATTCAACTTTCACCCTCCAATATAGTATTTTTATTTCACGACCGTTGAATTTGTTAATGAATGAAATAAACTCGACTTAAAAATGGACCGCGATGTCTTAGGACCCGAATTGAATTGAGACGTTGATGCCATGAAAATTGGTGAGGCTATCCAATCAAAATAAACGTAACAGAAGCTATGCTGCATCATAATAACTATTATCATATTGTCGTCAGGTTAGACATAGGACGACGTGTCTGACATATATTCGTCAGGCCAGACTTCGGACTATGAGACTCACAGTAACCCTATTGTTGTCCGGTCACACTTCGGACTGTGTGACTAACTGTTAGCATATTGTCGCCAGGCCAGACTCACCGTAAGCATATAATCGTCAGGTGAGACTTATGACGACGTTACTAAGCGTTATCATAATATAATCGTCAGGTTAAACTTATGACGACGTTACTAACCGTTAGCATTATATAATCGTCAGGTTAAACTTATGACGACGTTACTAACCGTTAGCATTATATAATCGTCAGGTTAAACTTAGTACTTGTTAGCATGAAGTCGTCAGGTTAGACTTTGGGCGACGTGACTTAAGAGATAACTGTATTGTATTTGAAGCTTTAATGACGTCTAATGACTTCTACCATCGGTAGTTTTACCGTCGCAAATTTAGTTTACCTGGCGACGCGTAGCGGAGACAGGTAAACGGGTATTTGCGACAGTAAAACTACCGATGGACATCCGCAAAGCTTCAAATACAATACAGTTATCTCTATTCTAATGCAAAACAAGTTCATAATTATATTTCAATCATTATTTCAGTGTAAAATCTTTATTAAAGAATATTCCGCGAAAAGATGTTATCTTCTTTGGTCCCTATACTAGGTGACGTCATAGGTATGCTTCCTGCGTCAAACATAAACAACGGGCGTTTTCTGGCTTCTGTGCCGCTTCAGAATATAATAAAAATTGATAAAAAGAAGATTTTTAGGTGCAACATGTGAGTTTTTTGGCTTATTAGTATTGAAATTACATGTCAATACATTCAGCAATTCAAAATGTCGGCTTCCTTAGTTACAGACAAAGAGATAGAGAATTTTACGCTAACTGTCATCCAATCAGAACCATTGATATAAAATAATTGCATTAGAATAACCATTAGCATATCGTGTCAGGTTAGACTAAGTCTTAGGATGACGTACCTAACCGTTTGCATACTATTGTCAGGTTAGACTTAGTCTTAGGATGACGTGACTAACCGTTAGCATATCGTGTCAGGTTAGACTTTGTCTTAGGATGACGTACCTAACCGTTTGCATACTGTTGTCAGGTTATATTTAGTCTTAGGATGACATGACTTACCGTTAGCAAATCGTGTCAGGTTAGATGTAGTCTTAGGATGACGTACCTAGCTGTTTGCATACTGTTGACAGGTTAGACTTAGTCTTAGGATGCCGTGATTAACCGTTAGCATATTATTGGCCGGTTAGACTAAGGACGACGTGACAAGCCGTTATTATATTGTCGTAGGGTTAGACTTCGAACTAAGTGACTAACTGTTAGCATATTGTCATCAGTTCAGACTTTGGACTTTGAGACTAACTGGTATCATATTGTTGTAATGTTAAAATATAGGACGACGTGACTAACTGCTATCATATTCATTATATTGGCATCAGGTTATAACTAGAACGACGTGCCTAGCCATGCTTACCGTAATCATATTGTTGTCAAGTTAAGTAAGTAAAGGACGGCGTGACTAACCTTTATCATATTGTTGTCAGGTTAGTTTAAGGACGACATGACTAATCGTTTGTATATAATCGTCAGGTTAGACTTATGTTACGTGACTCACCGTAAGCATATTATCGTCAGGTAAGACTTAGGACGACGTGACTCACCGAAAGCATATTATCGTCAAGATAGACTTAGGACGACGTGACTCACCGTACGCACATTATCGTCAGTTTAGACTTAAGGTCAAGTAACAGTAAATGAACGCCGTCTAGCGGATTCTGCGAAATATTGCGACGTTTTGTACGAATTACGTCCCTTTGACCAGATTGTGCAATGTTAAAATTGCACCCGGCGACTTTTCGATGGGACAACGTCAACGGTAAATTTGACGGAAAGTATGTTATTTCTAGGAGAATGAACTTGTTTTTCTAAAATTAAAAATTGAAAATGAACATGAAAACATTCCCGAAGACGATCTTCAAAATGAAAATCAGTACGAAGGTGGTAGAGTTTGGATATCTGCCGACCAGTTAAAACAAGTGTGAAAACTGTTGCTCACTACTATTTCTACATAATTGTGATGAGAAAAAAACAGTGTGGTCTCGGAAGTATTCTATATGTAGTATGTCAAAACTGTCCTTTCAAAACCCTATATTCACTGGGAAAAGACATCGTCTAGAGCAGAAAATAATTGCAGAAGGGGTGCAAGTTTGGGACATTAATACTAAAGTTAAAACTTAGTATTGTACGGTAAGACTATATCTCCCATATTTTGAAAATTATCACACCAGTCGGAACAAGTAAAAATATTTTCAAATTAGAGAAAAGGAAATGAACCACATAAACTAATACTGGTCATAAATTCGCCGCTGCTGTCAGTCAGTCATAGATGGCACTAAACTATAATACACTTAAATTAATTAACCTTGTTCACGGTTGGAACAACAGTTTAATATTCAGACACAGTTTTTAGACTATAACAAATTAAAAATAAGCAAAAATGATGTTTCACGATCGTTAATCCATCGCTACATTTTGTAATCTAACGTTGTTTTTTTTTTTTTTTTTGTAATGGTGCTTTCTTTCACGTCCGCAATTTCGATGTTAAAAATAGAACACAAATCTTTAAATAGATACATGTATAAATAGTAGATGGTTTGAATATTTATGCAGGGCTTAGTATCCTAATAGTATTGATTCGTATGGTTGTCTCCTCAAAGGAAATTGTTATATATATATATATGGGTAAAAATTAACCGAATAAAAAAAATGTACCCTAGCTGAAAGTAGCATCTCAAATATACAATAGAACTGTTCTCAATTCTAATTCACTCATAAACTTGAAGGTTGAGAACGAGATTATATCGATCACTTCTATATATATATATCATAGTACTACTATATATACCGACTGAAAAATATGCACAGTGTCACAGACTTTAAGTACCTAAAGTTAAATGTAAATCCCGTAAGTAGTCAGTACTTCAATAAGACAGCAACCAGACAACAACACAAGGCTAAAAGAAAATTAAAAAGGAAAAGACATCTTATGATATGCATTTGACGGGGGTGGGGGAGGGGGGTGCAGGGGTCCTGATCCCGAAATCCCGGACTTAAAGACATGAAATCCCGAGGTCCCGAATTTATAGAAATTTCAATCCCGCCATACCGAAATTCGAAAAAAGAATAGCCGGATCCATAAAGGATCAATCTCGAAATCCCGTGCTTAAAAACACCCGATCCCGGAGTCCCGTTTATTTTTGTAGGCATATTAAACATAAATATGTACATCTGTTTTTATGTCATATCTCAACCTCCGTATATTTGGTTTCCTCGGAAATGTTTTTACACGATGTATTTTCTGGAAAATACACTGTACTACAAAGACCGTGCAATGTCTTGAGAGAAAGCGAAATTCAGAGAGAGAAGCACATTAATTTATTGTCACATATAATTAGATCTCAAAGGGAGTTGCAGAATAACGGATACTGGCGAATGTCAAAATTGAACAAAAAAGTTTGCAAAATTTTAAAGAATAACAACGGAAAATAAAATAATTATTTAATATAATAGTGTAGACCATGTACAGAATTAAGAAATCATGTAATGATAGAAGAATTTTACAAAATCGCTAATTGAAGATTTTACAGAATAAGCGTTATATTTAAAGATAAAGAACATTTAGGTCCACACTTCATATGGACCCTTAAAAATCGTTGGATTATCTCGGTGTTGTTGGTCAGTCATGAATAAAAAATCATTGGTCAATTTAAAGGTTGTTGTAAGTGATGCAATATATTCTTATTTTCCTGTTCCCCTTATGTAACTTCCAGTTTTATTAAAGTTTACATTCATCAAAGCCTTAGTTTAATTTAGATTCCTGTCATTACTACCCCCCTTTATGTGTCGCATGTTGTGTATCGTGTACTGATTTTATATACTTCGAGCATACATATGTACACTTATGGAACAAAAACCATTTAGTAAAGATGTCAGTACGTCTGCGTGTTTTACTTGTTAACTTGAAGATGTATAAATAACCACACGACACTCTTTCAAGAATTTGTAGAATCATTGATATATTGTTTGTTTATATATCCGAAGTTAAGCAGCAGTATATGGACAGAACACATTCTTTCGTGATATAGTACCAAAACACAAGCTATTACCTGTTCCGCTGCTAAAAAAAACCGTTTTTTTTTCAAAAGTGGCCAAATCATATATCGGAACGGAGAAAAAGTGTAAACAGATGACTTACAAGATAGTCTAAGAAATTTATGAATTCATTACCCAAAAATGACAAAGTTCAACTATCATAATCTCTCATTAGAGCAAATATTAATAAAGATCAAAACCCTGACCACATGCAAACAGAAAGCAAAGTACGTTCTAGGATTCAAACTGTAGATGTTTTGCGGAATAACTATAAACTATAAAGAGGGACGGACGGACGGAAGGACGGGCGGCCAGACGTACAGGGGTAGTTGAGGGGGCATAAAAAATATAGCTTCAATTACATCTTTTATTGCGTCAACTTGTAGACAGTAACCCTGATGATTTCTATTTTTAAGTTTTTACCATTTTTGCGTTCATGTACTTACAACGTAGTTTTGTCTGAATTAGTAATTGTTTTAGATATGTATATTGACAATGAACATAAATGTATCACATTTTTTACAACGTATAATTTCTTTTTAAAATGTTCCATAAAAGAGGGTCTGATTGGGATTTACGGAATACAGAATAATGGGCAAAAATTGCAGAATAAAATGCAAAAAAGAAAAAAAAAGAAGAAAAAGTGTATAATGGGGTGTTAAAATATAAAGAATAAAGAATATTGGTCATACTAAATAAAAATTTATGATAATTATTCAGACTCTTATGATAAAAAGAATCTATCAATACGAAACACATAATCGTCGTGCATAATCAACAGGAAGAACGTTGGAAATTATTAGCATGATAACTTGACGTTATAAAATTACGACGTCACGAATTTTGATGGTTTTTTTTGCCAAAATGTTGGGTTTGCGTCGCTTCTACAGGGAAAACGAAGTCGGTGACCATATTTTTTTTTAATACCATCTAATTCGTAAGACAAAGAGGAAAAAAAATATTAATTTAAAAAAAAATTCTATGGAGTGGTTCTCGTGATTTATACCAGAAACCGAAAATTGTAGAAGAAAAATATAGATTTACCCTATATATTCAATGTAATTTAGTACCCTCTCGGACCATTTTAAAAATGGATTTTTCTTGAAAACGAAGTCGGTGACATATACTTTTTTTTACATTTTCTGATGTATATTTTCAATATCTAATTGAGTTCTAAATTTTAAAAAAATCTATGGACTAGTTTATTTACTGATCCTTGACCTTAAGACGACGTGCACGTGAATCACCGTAAGCATATTATCTTCTGGTTAGACTTATGACGACGTTACTAACCGTTAGCATTATATAATCGTCAAGTTAGACTTAGTACGTGTTAGCATAAGGTCGTCAGGTTAGACTTTGGACGACATGACTAACCGTTAGCATATAGTTATTAGGTTAACTTTGGATGACGTGACTAATAGATAGCATGTATAGTCGCCAGGCACATACGGAATGTTGCACATACATAACTATTTTGCAGGTGCACTATCTGGGACTTAAAGCGGAACACACATCAATAAAAGCGCTGTTCTTTTGCTTTTTATATTTTTCATGATGGTGCATGAACTGACATTATGTCATGATTGGACATCCGTTATCTGTTCTTTTCTATTATATAAGAACTTATTGTAAAAATCAGTTGAAAAAGGGGTTGACTCATCAGATTGATACAGAGCTAAAAAAAATGATAAGAAAACCTATATATAGCCGACTTTTAACGGATTCATTCTATTAACATTGTTCGCAAGAATCATGTACCCTTACAAACAAATAGAACCTGTTCAATTCGGATATAGGGACAAATAGTTCCAGTGTCCAGACTTTAAACCGTTTTTGGATGATTTATCTCACGGGACAATTATTGAAAGATATTTATCACACATTTTTTTATCAAACACAAAAAAATAAACATAGACTAAATAAATGAAATGTCTTTAAAAAAAATAGTCATAAAAAAGTTTACCGAAATCAGTACAGGCAAATACGCAATTCATTTAGAAATTAGAGTCTTTCCACGGGTAAAAATTGCCACGCACAAAAAGAAATGTGTAGAACCTCCTATAAAAAAAATTGCTGCTCCATGAGCGCATGATACGCCCGTCGTCTTGTGTACAGATCTTTAGACTAATATAACAAAGAAGTGTGTAAAGTTCTAAGCAATAATTATAGATTGTTTTTGAGATACGGCGTGACATGTAAAAAAAAAGTCCCCTTTTTTTACAAAATACTCACTAACTCAAAAATAAAATTTTGAATTATCACCAAAAAGTATACAGGTCTTTAGATAATATAACAAAGTAGTGTGTAAAGTTTTAAGCAATAATCATAAATCGTTTTTGAGATACGGCGCGACACGTAAAACCCCCTCCCCCTTTTTTACAAAATACTCAATAACTCAAAAATGAAATTTTGAATCATCACCAAAAAGTATACAGATCTTAAGATTAATATAACTAAGAAGTGTGTAAAGTTTTAAGCAATAGTCAAAAATCGTTTTTGAAATACGGTGCGACATGTGAAAAAAACACACCCCTGTTATACAGACAGACGGACAGACGGACGGACGCCGGACATTTGTAAATTATAATACGTCCCGTCAAAATTTTGACCGGCGTATAAAAACCGTATTGGCCTTTCCAATGTTCTATTTTTTTTACCCAAATATAATTTATAGGCAGAGCAATATTTTGAATGGATGATACTTCAAATTAAAAAAGCATTTTACAACATAAGCAAGAAAAGATATTACTTGTGATCTACTTGTGATTTACTTTTCGTCACATCAAAGAGTCATTATTTAGGACGTTCTATCATAACACGAAGCCACACGTACAATACACGCATACATCGTAACAAGTAAGTGAATACATTTATTTTCATTTCAGCGTAATGTTATTTTAGATAGGTTTGTTTTAATCATTTAAATGTTAATCGTCTATTTAACTCCGATACATAAAAAAAAAATATTTCAAAATAACTGGTGCATCCATTGTCATTGATCTATTTCTTTTGACCCAATTTTATTCGAACTGCTATATTTAAAGTACTGTCAGTACTGTATTATTGACATTTTGCAATAGTGGTTATTTTTTGTATTATTCTCTTGCTCCGGGTGTGTTAGTCTGCAACATGTGGTATGATAATAAAAGGGGAACTATTTAGCATTGACTAAATGGCGTAGTTGTAAGTAACTATAGGACAACGAACTACCTCCGACAATGAGCAAAACCCATATAACATATAGTACGCTATAAAATGATAAAAAGTATAAACGATTCACCCTCGAGAAAAAAATGGTCGGATCTTAATATGTTCAAAACACTAAACGGCAACAACAGAAATACTGGTACATGACTTTGGACAGGCAGATAGATAATGTTACTAGTTAAAACATCATTTGCCAGTACTTTCCCTGGTAGTTGTCTAGATGTCATATCTCAATGTATTTGATTTCTGTTGAATTTTGTGTTGATGGCAAGTATTTGGTTGTTAGTTTAATGTATTCACAATTTATACCCAACTTCTGTTTATAATGTTAACAACAGTAAACATTTTCACGATGATTTAAAAATCTCGATCGACTTGAAATTAAATAGAACCATATCATAGTACAAACCAAACTAACCAGTTACGATTAAATGTAATAAGGCTTCGACCATTCATGATGGAGAATATTTTTGATTCATAATTGTTTGAAAATAGAAAAAAAATGTTTCAAAATTCCTCTATAGAAAATAAGAAAAGAAAAAACATTCATTTAGTTTTTTATTATTATTATTTTTTTTTTTATTATTGAGAATAGTCTTTACATTAAACTAAAAAAAAATTGGGAAAACAATGAATGTCCCGGCAGTGGTCCTCCCTTAAAAAGATGAATGGTCGTTGTCTAACTGATAGAAAATTTAACAAATTACTTTTATTTTGACCCGTACGTGTTCAATGAAAGTATTAACATTAATATTAATGTTTTATGCTTTTAATCTTAATATGTGCATACTAATTGTAACGTGTCATGCGAGCTTAGAGTATAAATACTTTATCTTCCGTAAACGACGATGACATATTTGTTTTAACAACACTAAATCCATTGGATGTTGGATGTGTACGGATTGATAGTTTAGTCTTAGATGCATGATTTTTTTATTAGTTGTTAGTGGCTTTGAACTAGCTGTCAGATAACTGCGAGTACTCTCAGATCTGTTCATTGTGTCTTTTTGTGTCGGGATGTATAAGTACCGGGTCACGTCCACTTGTATTTTTGTCCATCTGATGAGTTAAGCCTTCAAGTTTTCAACTGATTTTTATAGTTCGTTCTTATGTTGTACTGTTATACCACTGTCCCAGGTTAGGGGAGGGTTGGGATCCCGCTAACATGTTTAACCCCGCCACATTATTTATGTATGTGCCTGTCCCAAGTCAGGAGCCTGTAATTCAGTGGTTGTCGTTTGTTTATGTGTTACATATTTTTTCATTCATTTTTTTTTTACATAAATAAGGCCGTTAGTTTTCTCGTTTGAATTGTTTTACATTGTCTTATCGGGGCCTTTTATAGCTGACTATGCGGTATGGGCTTTGCTCATTGTTTAAGGCCGTACGGTGACCTATAGTTGTTAATGTCTGTGTCATTTTGGTCTTTTGTGGATAGTTGTCTCATTGGCAAACATACCACATCTTCTTTTTTATATTATAACTACATGTCGAATATAAAGGATTGTTCTGTAAGCAAATACACATCCGAACGAACAGGACGATATGATTATCCAAGTAAGATATCAAATCAAACATAATAACAGATAACAGGTCAAACGTCCTGTGTCTTACCAGACGACAATATGATAACGGTCATTCACGTAGTCTGAAGTCTAATCTGATGACAATGTGCTTACAGTTAGTCATACCGCCCTAAATATAACTTCAATCAAATCAAATCAAATCATTTTATTGGTGTAAAATCCAAATATTGGATTGCTACCAAGACAAACATGACAATCATTACAAACAGACACTATTTGAATTTAACTTGACGAAAATATGCTAACAGTTAGTCATGCCAACTTCATTAGAATGGTTTTAACAATATTGTATTTTGAGCTCCAACGGAATCAATTGGTGAGTTGATGGTCGCAAATACCAACTTACTGGCACCGCTAATGCGCATGATGCTTTGCAAGTAAATTTAATTTGAGACCATCACATCACCAATTGATGCCGTCGGAGCTAAACGTGCAATACAATTCTTTCCAAATTCATGCAATTCTCAGTCTAACCTGATGGCATTATGCTATCTATTAGTCACGTCGTCCTAAGGACAACCTGAAAAATATATAACTAACGGTTAGTTAGCGTCGTCATAAGTCTAACCTGACGATAATATATGTTAAATAAATGATTAGTAGTGATGAACGTCAACATAAGTCTAACCTAACGACTAGTCATGTCGTCCTTAGTGTAACCTGACAACAATATTCTTACGGTTAGCACGGTTAGTTACGGTGTTCTAGTTATAACATGATGCCAATATCATGAATATGATAACGGTTAGCCACGTCGCTCTAAGTATAATATGACAACAATATGATAACTATAAGTTATGTCGTCCTAGATATAACCTGATGAAAATATGAAAGCAGTTAGTCACGTCGTCTTCTATTAAAACATTACTACAATATGGTAACAGTAACTGAGGTCGAATTTAAGCTTTTTTTGTGTACTGGCCAGCCGGACCAGTGGACTGAAAACTCTACTGGTCCGGCTCCAAATCTACTGTTCCTGCAAAAATGACATTCATTTGACAACCACTAATATAAATGATAGATGTTTAATTTTATTTTGATGCTTTCGTTTACATAAGTTAGACAGGAACAAAGGGATAGTCTTGATTCTGATCTTGATAAAGGCTTTGATAATCTCAATGATTTTCTTTATCAAAATCAGGATCAAGGACAGAAAAAATATCAACATTGTCTGCCACGTCATCGCAATCCTCACGACAACCATAGGGTGCCTGACTGGTTCGTCTCGAGCGATCCTTTTCCCATGATTTTTGGTATTTGCGTTTCCTTTTGTCAATTTCATATACGTTATTTCGATCTTCCTTTTGATTTTCACTAATTTTAATTTTTTTGTCCGGCGGTTTAACTCCTTCCAAAAATTTCAACATTTTATATTGTTATGAAGGACGCTCACCCGAGATATTAATTAACTAGATCAATTGTAATACCCCCCAGTACCGTGTAATTGATTTTACACTGAGGGAAATTGTTTTGAAAACAAACGGAGATTGCGATGCAATCAGTGATTTTTATCGATAAATTTCTACTGGTCCGCCGGACCACCAGCTGACAAAATCTACTGGTTAGACGCACATTCTACTGGTCCCGGACCACCGGACCAGCGCTAATTTCGACCCCTACAGTTAGTCTCATTGTCCTACGTGACTAACCTGACAACAATATGCTTACGGTGAGTCACGTCTTCCTAAGTCTAACCTAACAACAATATGCTAACGGTTAGTCACGTAGTCCTAAGTCTAACCTGACAACAATATGCTTACGGTTAGTCACGTAGTCCTAAGTCTAACCTGACTACAATATGCTTACGGTTAATCACGTCTTCCTAAGTCTAACCTGACAACAGAATGCTTACGGTTAGTCACGTATTCCTAAGTCTAACCTGACAACAATATGCTTACGGTTAGTCAGTAGTCCTACGTCTAACCTGACAACAATATGCCTACGGTTAGTCACGTCTTCCTAAGTCTAACCTGACAACAATATGCTAACGGTTAGTCACGTCTTCCTAAGTCTAACCTGTCAACAATATTCTAACGGTTAGTCACGTAGTCCTAAGTCTAACCCGACAACAATATGCTAACGGTTAGTCACGTGATCCTAAGTCTAACCTGACAACAATATGCTTACGGTTAGTCACGTAGTCCTAAGTCTAACCTGACAACAGAATGCTTACGGTTAGTCACGTCTTCCTAAGTCTAACCTGACAACGATATGCTTACGGTTAGTCACGTCTTCCTAAGTCTAACCTGACAACAATATGCTAATGGTTAGTCACGTAGTCCTTGGTTTAACCTGACAACAATATGCTAACGGTTAGTCACGTAGTCCTAAGTCTAACCTGACAACAATATGCTTACGGTTAGTCACGTCTTCCTAAGTCTAACCTGTCAACAATATTCTAACGGTTAGTCACGTAGTCCTAAGTCTAACCTGACAACAATATGCTTACGGTTAGTCACGTAGTCCTAAGTCTAACCTGACAACAATATGCTAACGGTTAGTCACGTAGTCCTAAGTCTAACCTGACAACAATATGCTTACTGTTAGTCATGTAGTCCTAAGTCTAACCTGACAACAATTTGCTTACAGTTAGTCACGTAGTCCTAAGTCTAACCTAACAACAATATGCCTACGGTTAGTCACGTAGTCCTAAGTCTAACCTGACAACAATATGCTAACGGTTAGTCACGTCTTCCTAAGTCTAACCTGACAACAGTATGCTTACGGTTAGTCACGTAGTTTGAAGTTTTGCATGACGCAATATGATAACTGTAAGTCTCATTGTCCGAAATCTGGCCTGATGACAATATGTCAAACACGTCGTCCTTTGTCTTCCCTGACGACAATATGATATATTATGATGCAGCATACACACTTGCTTTGTAACGTTCATTTTGATTGGATAGCGTCACCAATTTTAATGGAATCAACGTCTCAGTTCAATTTGGGGTCCTCGGACATCACGGTTCATTTTTAAGGCAAGTAGATTTTATTTAAAAACGGATTCAATGATCGTGAAAGTTGAATAGCAGAATACCAAATAAATATTTGAACCGTGTAGCACAGTATAAAACTCGTCGAAGCAAACTTTGCTCTATATTTCTGAAGCTACACATATATTTATATTTTCTTACAATGTGAGAATAACATATAGAAAACTACAGATATCATAAGTTTTAATGAAAGTTTAGGGTGCTGTCTTGTTGGCGTATAACCACGTATCATTTCAAAAGATATTGAAATAAATTGAATGAGTTAGGATCATGTTTGACATTATTCTCTATTTAAACTCGTTTGATAACAAAGCATATGTAGGCTTTTACCTATTATTTCCCATTAATATTTATCCTGTTGATATCGGGAGGTTTTATTATTTTATATTTTAGAATGTCGGATAAAATCAGTTATGATCCTGCATTGACAAAACTGTGGGAAGTGAAAAGAGAGGCAGAAAAGTTAGGTCTCCCTGAAACCATAATTTCGGGTCTACAAGCTGTTGAGGATCTATTTGAGGTACACATTAAATTTTACGCAATCTTATATTGTGATATAGCAGGATCATTAATAAAATATGCAAATTTTGAGAGAGGAATATTATTCATTCGTAGACTTTTAGTCTAAATGATTAATACACGACTGTATTAACAAAACAGAATAAAGCTTTTTGCTTAATTCAATTTATACACTCAACCATATAAGTGGGAAAGCGCAGATAACTTTATTTTATAAATGAAAGAACAGTTAGTTTGAGTTTATTGTTTTGAAGCAAGACATTGAGTTTCGTGACCCCTGTTTGTTCTTTTTTAAATTTTCCACAAACACATTACAAAAGCTATCATCCAATATTTTTGTTTTATAAATTTCTACCTGTTATTTTTCTTCTTCGTTTTTTCAGACAATTTTGCACAATCTGTAGCTTGTAAAAAAGTGACCCATAGTTTTAGACAATTTTCAAAATATCATTATATGAACTTCATTCTGGCAAAGAAAAGTCAATCTTATCTAACTTCAATACTTCCCAGGCAAGAGAAGTCTACTGTGATGGTAAAACGTCAGAGCCAAGTGATGCTTTATCAAAACTTATGAAAGATACGATGGAACATCCATGGCAACAGGTGTTTAATGAAGGAAAAACAAAATGGAACATAAGTACCAGGATGTTGTCGGGAAATCTTGAAGGTAAAGATAAAATAAAGACTAAGAAAATCGTAATTATAAAAAAATAATGGTTTTTCGAAAAGTCCAAATGTATTGTTTTTTTTCGGTTTTTAAAATATACATATAAAAAAGAAGATGTGGTATAATTCAGTGTTCCTAGTACACCTGTGATTGAACTGTCTATCACAACTTTGGTTATAACTTAGACCCAAAATCTTCAAGTCTTCTTCCGGTTTGTTTATACATGCAGTAAAACAAAAAAATAGCTCTTTCAATCACAAAAATTAATTAACACAATTTAAAAAATGCGATAAGATTTTCAGCATACTGATATTTCAAAATATAAGCTGCCTGCACTATGAATCTTGTAAAGGTTTACAATAATGTTAGCAGCTGATATATCAACATGCAGTATGTATACATTGTAAAATGTTTAAAGCTACCAGTAAACTCGGATTTGAATGTTAAAATATTGCCTTAGAATAAGGACTAGAATAACAAATTAGCTCTTAGTATAAACAGAACGTATTATAGAGTACTAAGCTCTGACTTGCTTGTCTGCCATTATAAAAAAGAGAATTAAAGAAGCTAAACATAAGACGAGCGCTAATTAATTTTCTATGACAGCTATGATTAAACGATAGCGTCCCCCCCCAAAAAAAAAGAATAGTGACGGGTACCACTAGTGGAGTATGAACCTTTTAATCATCCGGAGCGCCTGATTTTACCACCGATTTTAGTTTGGTCATTTTTTAGTTTACTATTCTCATTAGCACTTTCTTCCTCTTTTGTAAACTTTATAAATCATTTGTTTCAGGCTACGTTCTCAAATTTTTAGTCAGTGCATCAAAAGCTAAAAGAGTTTTAGAAGTTGGAATGTTTACTGGTTGTGGCGCCCTGGGTATGGCGGAAGTGATGCCAGATGACGGCAAGGTCGTAACCTGTGAATTTGATCCATACTTGGTGAAGTTAACTAGAACATTTGTGGACAAGTCCCCGCACGGAAAAAAGATAACTATTCTTGAAGGTTTGTGCATCTTTATTTATTCTTAACTTTAAAGTCACAATTGCCCTAAAAAATAGTCTATTGTAATTCTACTTGCATCTTTTTTGTTTTCTTTTTCTTTAAAAAAAATCTATAAGTAGATTCCTCTATTAAAGATTAAAACATGCTCTGGAATAACAGGAATTATCATTTAGAAATAAATTAGTACAATTTACAACATATGATTACACAACCAGCACTGACTCCTCTGAATAATTACAAGTGCATATACTCAGTTTTCAATTTTCTAATTTTTAGGTCCTGCATTAGACAGTTTAAATGATCTTGGCAAGAAAGGCGAGACATTTGACTTCATCTTTATAGATGCCGACAAACCGGGTTATTGTGACTATTTTAATGTGAGTATTTGACTTCATTTATTCGTTGTGTTTAATGCATTTAGTGGCATTATTGGAAAACATAAAAATTATTACATTTTTTTAAATGTTAGACAAACTATAATTTCAATTTAAAATAAGCAACAGAAAATATATACAATGGAAGAAGGTAATGAATAAAATGAGATTGTTGTGTTAAATACTATTTAGACAGCAAACCAACAATATACACACAAAGATAACGTACATTTAGCATAATATGTCAATATCTTTAACTGGACACGTTGCTTATAACCACATACAATAAGGAGAACTACATGTATTATGATTGCAAATCAAATAAACAGGAATATCAAAGACAACAAATGGGAAACTTATTTGTGATCTTGACTTGGAATGTGTCGAAGTCAATAAGTTAACTATACTTGTCAATTAGTATTTATTGCTTAATTTACAAGTATTCAAAGAGTGATTAAAAGTTCAAATAAATGTTTTTCACTGAGACACTGGCCGAGATGTGACGAATTCTGGTGTGATCGAATTGTGTCCTTGAAGTCCATTGAGAGATATTATATAGTCCAGTGGTCCTTACAAACGGTCCATAGCTGTAGGCCGGTTACATAGTCGTCTGGTTATGGAGTAATAATAGTCTATGGTTAATTGTCAAACTATGCAATTAACCCTTGACGGTTACATGTTATTTCACAGTAGACATGGTCATTTATTGGCTTCAGGGTATATGTGTCTATAATATACGAACAGATTGTTATTAGTGTCTAAAGGCTTCCTGCTGATTAATGTATGGAACACAATTGTGTAACATAATGCCTTCAATCCTAATAGAACGAAAGTTCAATAAAATACGGTATTTTTCTTCCTGTAGGTTATTTAAATAGTTATTGTAAGGTTTCCGGTAACCATCACCACATATCTAAGTTTATAAAGTTCTATAAGTCCAATATCATGATATAATAAGTTCATCACATTCATCTAGTCCAATATCTGGATATATTTACACATAGTTCATTCGAATCATAATTTCAATATTTCGGTATACATAGTTCATGTTTTATTTCCATCACCATCATAGTAAGTTGTTCCTCAATACTGGTTAGGAACGCAAATGTTTATACAATTCTATTTACACAGTTCATAGGGTCATTTTGAAATTATTTACACGGTTCGTCTTCTGCTAGTGGATTCGGTCGTCTACGTTGTATGGTTTACAATCCAGTCCTTTTACGAAGTAGTCGACGTATCTAGCTCTGGGTACATCTTTCTCAAGAGACTGGTCGCATCGGTCTTCGGTCTTGCATCGTCTTTGAGTAATGGTGCAGAGGGAATCTTCTCTCTGGAATCAGGTACTTCTGTCCCAACCATTTGCATTGTCACCATTTGGTACCCATCGTTCGTGGCATTAGAACCCGAACTCACACCTTTCTTTTTGGCTAACCAAGATTTGTTTCTAAAAAACTTACAGTACAAAAATATAGCTATTCCAATGAATATCGCACCCAAACCCATGGATAGACCTACTCCCCAATTTGGAAATTCAACATCATTTTCAAT
Source organism: Mytilus galloprovincialis (assembly GCF_965363235.1). Lineage (NCBI taxonomy): Eukaryota > Metazoa > Mollusca > Bivalvia > Mytilida > Mytilidae > Mytilus > Mytilus galloprovincialis. The sequence goes on from NC_134840.1 coordinate 7,885,588, forward strand.
TTCCCTTAAATTTCTAAGTTTTTCAATCAAATCGTTCATAGGAATTTGTTTAATCGCCTTTTGTTCTCTTGGTAGTTCAAGCTTTGTAAAGTTTGGCAAAGCAGCATGAAAGGGTTCCCATAAACTTGTATTCAGTACTTGAAAGGTATTTAAGAATCTATCGAACGTTTTTTCTGTTAAAAATGTACTTTCCATTTGATAAGTAGGTAATAAGGTCAAATGATCACTCGTAGCGGTACAAGTTCGCTTTAAATTAATTATAGTGGTAGGAGGATTAATTATCTGATCCGTCAACATGTTTGTATTGTCATCACATCTAATAGTGATTCTAAATTCATTAATGGTTGTAACTGCCCACATACTATCGGTCATAGGCAAAATTGTATTTGGTCGTACTTTCGCTGTACATCTTGTTTTCCAATTTTCTTTATTGGCAAATAAGGCTATGATACATAATTTACTTAAATTAACTGGATAAACTGGACTTTTAATTTCACAAAAATTAACTAAAGGATTGGAACACTTGTCAATTTCATTGGTATTTAGAAGCATATATTTAGTTTTTTCTTGGTTTGCAGCAATAACTTCTGCTTCTAATTCATACTGAGCAACCATATTGCTCGAGTCAGATCGTTTATCAGTTATCGTAGTAGGAACAGGTAAGTTGTGAATCTTATAAATGTCATAAGTGTCTCTTATATCTAGTAATGGTAACGTAATGATAATGATTATTTTGTTTTCGTCCAAAACTGTACTACAGGTCAAAATTTATAAAAATTCCAAATATCTTTAACTTCGTCACCAGGTATTTTTAATGTCGCCGGTAGTCGTTGTTTTATGTCAGTCAATAATACTCGTAAATTACCGGGTGAGATAAGACTGGGTGACATGTGTCCTAAGGACAGCATGTTTAGTTGTAATTGCAGATGGTTTAAATAATCCCCTGCTATATTCATAAGGTCCTTTATTTCACCTATTATCATGTCCATATGCAAATAAACTTGTAAATAACTCCCCATAACTTCAATTTGTTTTTCTATATCTGTGGCAAAAGTTTGTAGCCTATTTCCCAGTTCTTCAACACTTTCAATCAGCTCATTAACCTTGTGTCTATTTTCAGAAACATGTGTTTGTGTAGTGTTCAAGATAGTTAATCCATCTTGAACAATATGACGAATTGCATCTTGATTTTGTGCCAAAGTTTTGATATTTCTTCGAATTTTTGACAGGTCGCTGTCTGATACAGTACCAAATAGAAAACTTAATGCCTGCCTAAAATAGGAAATAAGCTACGTTTAGTTCTAAACTTTGCCGTTTCGTCGTAGTATAAAGATTTGTAATCATTGAATTGTGAATGTAGATAATCTTTAGTCCGATTTAATCCTTCGACCTCCCTTTGTAAACTTAAGATAGTAGCCAAAATGTGTTTTTTTTTCCGGGGTGTAAAACATAGAAGTTGTGTGAACTTTTTGTGTAGCGAGAAAAGCCTTGCTCAAGTCTTGTTCTATTTTATTAAGAAATAATTCAAAAGGATCCAAGTCTACGACAAAAGTAATGAGCCAATTTGATCTTGTAGTTGCTATTTCCTTAATTTTTTGGAACATGACATTTTCCTTGACAATGAATTGGCTGGTTAAGCCAAAAAGAACAAGTGAGAACCACCACCACTTCATCACTGGTTCTTCCTAAAAATAATGATACATAAATAAATTATTATAATATTTTTTATTTATCTGGCCTTATCAATTTTGAAATTCATACGATAGTCCTGAATAAAATGTTTTCTTGTTTTCCACTATAGTTTCAAATTTAATTATTAGATCGAAAATGCGTATCCGGTGCATTTTCCTTGCATTGTTCAGAATCACTTCTTGGTGGTAAGCCCCAAAGCGATTGGATCGTTTTAACCATCCAATGGCTTTGAAGTTCTCCACCGTTCACTTCCTAAGATGCTCCCGATAGGATAAATTGTGAATTTCGGCAAATTGTTTCCGGCGTCCAATTATCTCTACGAATTTGGTGGGTAAACCACAAAAATTGTCGATAATAATTGGATCCGACAGGTTAATCAGCTTCTGTATTGCGTGGAATTCTTTAAATAGAGGTTCCTTTTTCTTTCGATCTAGTATTTCCCGGAAAAAAATTGATCTTAAACATAACATATATTTGCCACCACAAATCCTCAGGTAATAATTTCCACAAATAAAGGGGTTCTAGCTGGGCAAAACTTTCTTCATTGTCCGCCATTCTGTAAATTGAGAATAATTACTAGTTTTATTACATATTTTATAAGTTTTAGAAATTCTTAAATGATTTGCATCCTTCCTACTACCATAAAGCCAATTGATACCTACATAATACCTATCAAAGCCCTCACTAAATTTTGAACATGTTCCTTAGATACCAATTTTGTTTCGTTAGCCCCAATATCAGTAGGTTTTTGATTATTTTTTATTTTAACACTATTCACAGACATGTTATCTTCCATGTCGTAATTTTCAGATGTTACTGACGAAGAATGAGTGCTAGACATGTTATCATCAATGTCAGAGACGTCATAATCAGAAGGCGAATTTCTTACTTCTTCTTTCATGACTTGATCATCACATTCTATTTGACTATTATTGACATTATCTTGTTCTGAGAAAATTTTCTTCCCCCTTAATATTTTAGATAATTCCATTAATGGTATATCATCTTCTTCATCAGAATTTTCCCTTTCTTTTCTATATCTTTTTGCAATTTGATTTAACGGAGTGTCTGAATCTATGCTTTCATCATCAGAGGAGTCTTCTGATTGTGACTCAATGGGAACTACATATGCAGCTTTACGTAATGCCCTACCTTGATTGTTGTTAGGAATTTCCCAATCTAACTTAGCCAAACGAATTTGTTCAGCATGAGCCTTTGTGGTTGTCCCATCTAACTGATTTTTTAAAATAAAACTAACAGGTGAAGTTTGTTATAAATCCTATAGTACGGAGTCCATTTTTTTTGAAAGTTTGCTTGCCCTTCTATGATTTTTATAAAAAAACTGGGTTTCCTACCTCAAACTTTATATCTTTGCTATGTTTGTTTGCGTACTTAGCCTGTTTCTGCTTAGATTTTTTCATAGTTTTATGAACCAACAGAAATGATTTATGTTGTTATTGCAAGGCAATTTTATGATATTCCTCCCCATTGTATTTTCTCCTAGGCTGTAAAATGTTATCTAAAGGTAAAACTGGATCCCTGTTATATAATGCATAAAAAGGTGAAAGTTGGGTTGACTCATTGATATTGAATCTAATTGCTGCTAAAGCTTGGTTCAAGTATAAATCCCAAGTTGTGGAATGATCTTCTATTAATTTTGACAAAACATCATGTAATGTTCTATGAAATCTTTCTTTTTTAGCATTACTCGAGGGTGATAGAATGAAGTTTTAATATGCTTTATATTAAGTTCTTTACAAACTTCCTCCATAGCCTTAGAACAGTTTTCTCCTCCGTTATCACTTGTTAGAATTTGAATCCCAGAATGCCTTGAAGTAATTTCTTCAATCAAAAGATGTGCGACATTGTCAGTGCTTTTTGTTGCGACACTAAAAGCTTCTGGCCACCCTGAGTATAAATCGATAAATCCTATAATGTACCTGTTACCTGACATGGTAGTTGGATACAGTCCACTCAAATCTACCCCTACATGACAAAAAGGATAAGGCGGAATTTTTGTTTCCTGAATTGGTGCTCTAACCTTTTGTAAATTGCGTGATTGACAAGGTACACAAGTAGTGACATAATTAAACAATTCCTTAAACATGTTTGGCCAAAAATATTTTTGACGAATGGAATCAAATGTTTTATCAATGCCCATGTGCCCATTCTTATCATGATACTGTTCTACAACTGCTTGTTTTATATGAGAAGGTATGTACAACCCTATAATAGGATCATTATCTACATTTGCGATGTAATAAAGTATGTCATCTATTATGATGTACTTGTTTTGCACTGCCTCGGGTACCTTATCGCCTACAAGTTGTTCCTTTAACTCGCGTAATGTTTTGTCTTTCATTTGTTCAATTGACATATCAAATTCTTCAAACTGAAAATTTTCTTTTTCTGGAATATCTTCAACTAATTTGTCATTATTTGCATAATCAGTAAAATGAAATCTATTTGAATTAATCACATTAATTTCGTAAGTATTATCACTAATATCCGGATAAGGATCTGGATTTTCGTTTGGTTTTTCGTCTGAAGGTAATCTAGACATAAAATCTGCACACACGTTTTGGGGCCCTGGAATATACTGAATAGTACAGTTATAACCCGTTATGTTCAAAGCCCACAGTTGAATTTTCTTATTTTGCATGGGGGATTCTAAGATGTATTTCAAGGGTTTGTGATCTGTTTTTATCACAAATTCAGCATTATACAACTAATGATTCAATTTTTGTAACGCGTAATGAATAGCAAATGCTTCTTTTTCAATGGTTGACCAACGTGTTTGCGTATCACTCAATTTATGAGATAGGAAGTAAATCGGTCTTTCCACTTCATTTTCGCCCTTGATTGGATTTTCTTGTAATTGCGTTAAACAAGCACCTACACAACTATCGCTAGCGTCCGTGTAAAGCACATAGGGTTTATTCAAATCTGGGTATGCCAATAATGGTACTTTCACTAGTTCATCCCTTAACTTTTCAAAAGCTACCTGACAAGTTGTGGTCCAATTAAAAACCTTGTTTTTCCTAGTTAAAGCAACTATAGGCTCTGCAATTTTTGAAAATGAAGGTACAAATCTGCGATAATAACTCAAGCAACCTATTAATCCTCTTACTTCCCTGACATTCGAGGGAGCTTTCATGCCTTGAATGGCCTTTACCTTTTCAGGGTCTGGTTTTAATCCATCTTTACTTATTATAAAGCCTAAATAATTGGTTTCATTTTGCAAAAAATTACATTTTTTCAATTTTAATTTCAGTTTGTGCTGTCGTAATCTATCAAAAACTTGTTGAATGTGGCCAAAATGTTCTTCCTCTGTTTCGGAAAATATTAAAATATCATCTATGTAAGCAGTTGAAAAATGCTCTAACCCTTGTAATACTTCTGTAACTAGTTCACTAAATAAACTGGGCCCTGAGGCGAGACCAAATGGTAATACATTGAACTCAAATAATCCCTTGTGACATACAAAAGCAGTCTTTTCCTTATCCGACTCTTTGACCTTGACCTGATAATATCCTGACTTTAAATCGAGCGATGTCATTATTTTGGCTTTACCTACTTAAGCAAGCAAGTCATCAATCAGGGGCAACGGAAAGGAATAAATTTTACTAGCTGCGTTTAGGCTTCGATAATCTACACACATCCTTGAAGTTTTATCCTTTTTTGAAACAATAATGATAGGCGCAGCCCAAGTGAACCTAGATTTCCTAATGATATTAGCCTCTAATAGTTCCTCAATGGTCTTATCTATTATTTTTCTCTGATTGAGAGGGGCCCTATAAGGTTTTAATCTGATAGGTGGGTGATCCCCGGTATCAATAGTCATTTGTACTGTATCAGTGCACCCCAAATCTTTGTCTGAAGTTGCAAAAACATCTTCATTTTCCCTTATCATTCTAAGTATATCCTTTTTAAATTCTTGCGGTACACTTATTTCAGACTCGTCTAACTTTTTGAGTCCCGAAGTTCCTTGAGATTGATTCACATTGATTAAATTTATTTCTTCTAAATGAGAAGCCTTACCTACTACACAACCACTTCTTAACCTAATTGATTTGTTTGTGTTATTTACAATCATCAAAGGAAACTTCCTATTTTTATTAAAATTAACCACCGTATTACTTATCATTAAGCCTGGTTCTGTACTAACATACCCTGAAGCTACAGGTGAGATTTCTAACAATTTAGTACTTCCAAAACTTGGATTGTTCTTAAGGCCTACGGGACAAACATTAATTGTTTGTGGTTTTAATACTGCATTTACGGTTAATCTTACAATTGAAGCCACATTAATGTCTTCTTCTAATGGAACATAATTTTTTTGAATTCTCAAACATCCTAAATCAAAATATAACCTAACTCCATTTTGTACTAACCAATCTTTTCCTAAAATAACATTTCTGTTCATGTCTCTAACAACATAAAATAATTAAGTAACTTTTGTACTACCTATTTTGAAAGTAAGGTTTGCACAACCTTCTACATGGAAAGACCCCCCATTTACGGACTGTAAATTAGCCGTTTTCTTTAGTAATTTTGGTTTATCCCTTAAAGTTTCAAAAATTCTTTTGTGTATCAAAGAAACACTAGCGCCTGAATCTACGAGAGCTCTATATCTTTGATTTTGAATTTTAATTAAAGTTGAATTTGGAGCTCCTGCAACATTTATAGAATAAGTAGGTAATTTATTTTCAATTTTACTCTTATCACCGGCTTCAACGTGACAAGAGCACTTTAGTTTTCCGGATATACACCCCAGTTTTCTACCATGTTAACAGTCCTAGGTTTTCTATTTGGGCAATTTGGTCTAATATGTCCCCGTTGATTACACTGATAACAAATTATCTCATTATTTCTTACCGAATTCCCTTGATATTGTTGCGTTTCAACTGCATTTACTTGTCTATAGGTTCCCCTAGAACGACAATCTCGTGCTATATGTCCTACCCTACCACAAGAATAACAATTAATTTCCCTGTTTCTACCCGAATTTCCGTGATATGTTTGCATTTCTACGGCATTAATTTGTCTCAAATTTCCCCCAGAACGACAATCACGTGATACATGACCTACTTTACCACAAGAATAACAACGTTTTGTGTCACGATAATGATCAATTTCCATTGGTTCATGAGAGTTCAAAGGTTCAGTCCGTCTTGGTCTAGTTAATGTCATTGGTCTTATCGTTTTATACCTTGGTTCGTCTACCCTTTCCGTTCTTAAAGTAAATCTTTTTCTCAAATTTTGTTCAGTCATTACACTTTTAACTGCCAAAGAAAAAGTAGCTGGGTTTTCTCTTATTAATTTCATTTTTAAATAAGAATGAGCTAAACCATCCAAAAAATGCCTACGAGTTCCCTTTCTATAGCTTCATTATGTCCATCTAACTCTGAATATGCCTCATTTGCCAAATTCAATAAATTTTCTGCATAAATTTGAACAGACTCGTCCCCTTTTTGTTTTAATTGTCTCAAAAGAGTTGACGCATGTTGAGGATCAGTAATTTCTCCAAACCTTGAAGTTAATTCTTTTTTTAACTGTTCCCAAGTGGTGTCCCGATGGTCTCTCAAATACCTTTGTATGTAATCTGAACAAGCCCCTTTACATGTTTGAAAAGCTATTTCCTTAATTCTATCCCTATCATTAAAAAGTAAAGCATATTTTTCAATTGACTCAATCCAGGCTTTAAAATCTTTCGTATTACCCTCAAAAGGCGTTATTCCTTGAACTACGTTTTGAGAACAAATGACTGATTTTAACCCTTTAATTTCCGTGGCTACATCGCCTTGAATAGTAACTACTTCCCTTAAACCATGAAGTTCATTTGCGACATTGTTGAAAGCTAATTCTACTTTTTGTGCTGACATAGAAGTATCTTGGTTATCCATCAAAAAAGAATGAAAGCTATGGTAATTGCAACTTACGTGGTTCCTTTCTATCGTATAGTGGTTAGAAGTCCTGGTTGATCCTGGCCACGGCACCAATTTGACTTATGTGGCGAAGTCGTTAACTATACTTGTCAATTAGTATTTATTGCTTAATTTACAAGTATTCAAAGAGCGATTAAAAGTTCAAATAAATGTTTTTCACTGAGACACTGGCCGAAATGTGACGAATTCTGGTGTGATCGAATTGTGTCCTTAAAGTCCATTGAGAGATCTTATATAGTCCAGTGGTCCTAACAAACGGTCCATAGCTGTAGGCCGGTTACATAGTCGGCTGGTTATGGAGTAATAATAGTCTGTGGTTAATTGTCAAACTATGCAATTAACCCTTGACGGTTACATGTTATTTCACAGTAGACATGGTCATTTATTGGCTTCAGGGTATATATGTCTATAATATACGAACAGATTGTTATTAGTGTCTAAAGGCTTCCTGCTGATTAATGTATGGAACACAATTGTGTAACAGGAACAGGCATTTTGACATACTAGTAGTCCGGAGTTTGTTAAAATAGTTGGTAAACCTCTTGTTCTAAAACTATATAAAAAAGGCAGAGAAGAAAAGATATCTTTCATGTATAGGAGTTCATGTTAATTTTGATTCATATTGTTCTGGAACTTCGTAGTAACACGATGGACATATTGCACACTGAAACGGGCCGAGAAGTCAAGTCTTTAATCATCGAGGGCCATACATATCGGAATGTCAGTGTCCTGAAACATAAAAACATATCTTTCTAATGTACCATCAAATCGTGTAAAGCCAGAGTCACCATGGATTCTATTGTCAAAACACAGAACGAGCATAACCATGCGGCTGATGTCCGACAGACAGAGGCTAAAGAACTACGGGTACGGTCAAGGAAAAGTCTGGAGATATATCTTGTCGGCCTTCTTCTTCCTCCCCGTGGTGAGCAGGGTACATCAGTTATATACATGTTATGATTGATAATTCATTAAATTTGTACAAGTGGCTAACGGAAGAGGTCTATAATGAATTAAAAATAACATGACTTGGATGGAGAGTTCTCTCATTAGCACTCATACCACATCTTATATCTGTTCACCTGTAATTTACCTGTAAAAAAATCGGCGCAAATGAAAATTAAATTCGGCGCAAATGAAAGAAAAAATCGGCGCAAATGAAATGCAGATCGGCGCAAATGCAAAACGCGGGATTTCTATGTCCTCGTGGACAATTTACCAACAGTAAAATCGAAACATAGATAGTAAACAAGAGGCCCTCAAGAGCATTAAGTGCTGACCTGGTTAAAAAAGTATTCCATTTTTATATAAGTGTGTTTCCTTCATTACAATCAGCTATTATATGCCAATAATTAAATAACATTTGCATTTCAAAAAACACTATTGTCAGTTATTGAAATTAGCACCTATTTAATTGGGGAAATGATTTTTGCATGTAGCTGTAAAGCTATAGAGCCTACAATGGTCATTTCACGAAAGGTTGTATGAACGTTGACTTATTTTTGTTCAAGCTTGTTTACAGAGTAAACCACAATGTTAAAATCATTAATAGAAATGCAATGACTTTTAAATCTCTATGAAATCACACAAAAGAGGCACTTAATTGTTAATTTTACATAGCGAGTAAACTCAATCCTTTTTATTCTATTTATGCAATGTTATACATTTTTACTTAATGCTTCCTTTCCCTGTATACATATTTTTTAGGTATCGATAAAAGACCTTTTAGCACCAGGTGGTACTATCGCTCTGGACAACGCATTACACTATGGAAAACCATATTTAAAAGACTGTCCTGACGATGAACCAATCAAAAGGTTTAACGATATGCTAATGACCAGGAATGATGTTTATCAGGTATGTTTTCATTAGTTAATTGGGAAACGAGCAAAAGTTGCCATTAATATTTGAATAAATTATCATGTACCAATAATGCATTTACCTGTATATAGCTATGTATGCAGAAAATGGATGCTTTAAGTTAAATAAAGCCCCAGTCACAGTGTCACGTTTTACTACGTTTTAAAATGCTATGTTTCAACCACTTTTTGAATAAAAATGTCCCGTTATTTTAAAAGCTAGGTTTTACTAGGTTTGTGCTACGTCCTTTTCATGTTTTGCTACGTATTAGAACGTGTAGATCCACGTTTCCACCACGCATTGATACGTTTCGACAACTAATTAAAATGTAGCACGTTTGTTACGTTCCGCTAAGCTTCGATACGTATTTACTAGGTTTCTACTTCGTTTTAATTTACGCTACATTTGTTGTTGAATTTTCAAAACATACGGGACAGGTCCCGTTTTGAACAAAGGATCACTACGTTTCAATACGCTTCGTAACGTATATTCCCGTTTCGCTACGCTTTCAAAACATAGTAAAACGTAGCTCTTGAACCGTGACAGTGTGACTGGGGCTTTAGAGAAATGTTATAATAACAATCTATAATCTATCTGTGACTATTAAATGATCTTCAAATTAGAAGCAACGGTAGTTTATCGGTGTTATAATCTCCTTAACACTAAACAAACAACAACACCGAGGGAAATGCAAGAACTCCATAAAAAAAAATATCAAGGAGAGTCAACAGGGTAAATGTCTCCTGGTGAGCATGCATTTACACGGAATTAAAGTTAATAGGTGTTAACACTTGTTTCGAAAATTTGACCTATTTAGAGTGCATTTCTTTCTCAAACAAACGATGCAAACGGCTAAGCACGCACATGTTTTGATCATTTCTTTCAAACATTTTATATAAACTTTGACAAACTATGCACACGTTAGAAATGCGTCTGCAGTTTGTCGTTTGTTAGTATAAACGCTACATTTGTTTCTAACTTCAACCTGATTAAACGAAGTATTTGTTTCTGTGTTTGTTAAAAGTCTGTTTACCAACAACATGTGAATGCATTATTGAAAGTTCAAACAGGGTCAGTAAAGACTTGTTAAACGATGTATTTGTTTCTACTTTTGTAGCGTTTGGAAAACAACAACAAACGCGACAGAGCATACACAAAATTTTGGTTAGAAAGAAATGCGGCCATAGTCAAATGCATATTTCTTTTGTTTATGTTAACAAACAGTAACAATGACAAGTGCTTACTGTGACTAAGAAAGTCATATACAACATTTTACAGGAACGTGTTATATATATATTGTTTAAATGTAATCAGGAATTGTTAGAGTAAATGTTTTTTAAATGAAAATTGGTTTGTTATATCAAAGAGTTGGGGTTTTTTTTTTTAGATAAACTGGGTGCATTCTGAATAAATTCGTATGTCGTTGATAATCTTTAATTTTACTTTTAGTCTGCACTGCATAGAAATTCAAATTTAACCACGTATGATAAAAACGTAGACTAAGTGTTACAGTAGATGGACTTAAATAATTCTAACTAAAAAAAAAACAAATATGTTATAGGTGTTAATGCCAGTGAGAGATGGAATAATGCTTGTAAGGAGAAAGGAAGATATGAACGGATGAGGATTCTAAACGTCAGATGTGAAGGAATTGATTAAGACCATATAGTGTCATGATAATTTATACTCGAATAACCATTTTTAATTTTGATATTACATATATTTGTTCTAGTTTTAATTGATAATCACGAACATAAATTTAGCTGTATCTTGAGGAGTAATTTATTTTTATTCTACAACATTTGAACATCTCTTATCAAATCAGGCTATAAAAGAGTTTTATTTATTGTTTTCGTTTTTCGAAGAAGAATTTGCCGCCATTGGTTTTTTCAGTGTAAATGGTTGTTCTTAAGGTTTGGAATTTCTTTAAAAAAAAATTTTTTAGCCATAAGTATTGTCTGGTGTCATCTGTATGCAAGGTTTAATGTGTTTCTTTGATGTGATTGGGCTTTTGATTTTGCTATTTTAAAAAGGACTTTTTGAATTTCTCTTGGAGTTCGCTATTCTTGTTAATTTACTTTTTTAATGTTTCCAAGCATCGTCCATTAGTTTTAGTAGAGCTTATTCGAAAACACACGACAAATTCATGATGTGAGTACTAACCATGACAATGTAACTCTATAATGGTGCGTTTGTGGTGCTTTTTTTAATCTTCCTTCAGTTAATTTACGTATTCTCATTTCTCTAAAAGTATGTTGTATAACGCCTTATCGTACGTACGATTTTATTTCACATACGTGTCACTAGTTGAGCAAACCCTTCGAAGTTCACTGAGTATGCTCCCCCTTTTTTATGAGTTGAAGATTGCTCAATTTTCTGGTTTTGGACTATAATTATTTGCCTTGATGCCGTTTTCTGTTGGTTGTTAATGTGCTTCTTTTTATTAAATTGTCTTTCAAGTTTAAATACCTCCTTTCTAGCTCTCTTATGTTTGAGTTGTGAATGTGTAACAGAGTGTAGAAGTTTATATATGTGTAATGGAGTTCATGGGACATAAACTGTCAAATGCATGATCACCAATTTGACTTAAAATCGCATACTTTAATCTATAACACACTAAATCGTCTTAGAAATAATTAACAATTATAGCTTCCGTTTCCGTTTTGAATTTTCGTCGGAGTTCGATATTTTTGTTATTTTACTTTTTTATTTACAGAAGACACCAAAAGGGACCGTTAGGTTAATATATTCTTTTCATGATTAAGATTTGTATTTTATCATTTGATATTTATATAGCAAAAAAATCTAGATATCCACCTAAATATTAAGATACAAAAGCAAGTAAGATTCCGAGGGTCAGGGCAATGGACATTCTAATTAGAATATAAGATCACTGATTATGTTATACTCATATGTAGTACAACGAAACAGAGATCTACATTTTAATAAGTTCGACAATGGAAAACATTTAGTCATAAGGAATCGGGCAAAACCATTGTAAAAGAAATAAAAACTTGAATAGGAAAACAACGGGGACAGATGCCTCTACCTCACCAAAATCTAGTGTGGTCAGGTACGGAGTTATTAGACTGGCTCCCGGCCGGTATTTTACAAAAAATAAAATAACAAAAAAAAAAAGAAACGGAAAATGTGTAATTAAATGGCATAATTAAATGATCAAACACATCAAACGAATGGCCAACAAGACGTAGAACAAAACAAACAGGCATAATTGGAAAAAATGACATAAATTGAGGTACAGCAGTCAACATTGTGTCTTTATCGCTATAAAACCAAGCAAATACTTGTTATCATTCTTTTTATTGTATCAATATCCAATATCACTTACAGACAGAACGTTAACACAAGCCATTAAATAAAAGTATAATATAAATCTAATATCGTCTTTCAAACGCCAAAACGATTTGCTTAAAACCATTTCACAATATCTGCTTGAAAGGTATGTGCCAATTAACAACACAGTTAATGCTTGCTTGCTCTCTCCTCTTATATAAGCTAAGTTTTTTTAACGTTCTCAAACGGTTCCATTCATGTCCTCTTTTCTCCTGATCAGCATAATACCATCCCTTATAGGCATCAAAACCTACAAAAATGCAGACATTACCAATATATGTTATTAAAGATTTTGTTATTCGGGGTGGAGACACGTGTAACAATCATGAAGTAACAAAACAATGTAAATGAAGCAGGTTCAATCTTTTATAGTCATCTATAACTCCATGATGTTTGCATCAATATTGTATAGATCTAGTTCATCGACTATACGTCAGCATCAATTTGATGATTTAATTCAAATTCTGGGTCGAGGCATATGACCAGCCTAGTCTGCTCGTGTTTTTACATGACAAACACTGGGTCGAGGCATATGACCAGCCTAGTCTGTGTTCGTGTTCTGACATGACTAACACTGGGTCGAGGCATATAACCAGCGTAGTCTGTGCTCGTGTTTTGACGTGACAAAACTGGGTCGAGGCATATGACCAGCCTAGTCTGTGTTCGTGTTCTGACATGACATATCATATATATTGTAATTTTATTAAATCTACTGCATATTAAACGTCAACACAATATCCGTAGGTACGAAAACTATAAAGTATGAGAAAAAACAAGAGAGTTTTAACTATAAATATATAAGAGGTAATTTCCAATATTAATACTTGATTTCAATAATTTTTGTAAGTAATCCACAAAAATGTGATATGTGAGTAAGATCTTACATTGTGATATGTGAGTAAGATCTAAGACTTACATTGAAACGATTTGTCAAGATGTGGTATGATTGCCAACTAGACAGCCCTTCACAAGGGACCAAAATGACACAGAATTTGACAAATATAGGTCACCGTACGGCCTTCAACAATGAGTTAGTTATAGTTACGTACATAATAAATGTCCTTTCTTGTCACGATCATGTTGTTAAACTTGGTAACGCCTTCGTTTGGTGGCGAATCTTCCATGTACGGTTTACCTCCAAATAAGGCATTATCCATAGCAATAGTACCTCCGGGGGCCAGAAGTTCGGAGAAGCATATCTTGAAATATAATCAAATAAATGTAAATTACATATATCTGAACTGTGGCATGGAAGTTATATTGTAACAAAAAAATTTGCATAAATGTAAATACGAAGTCAAATATTAAACTGAAATCGGTTTATAAAATAAAGTCATGTAATTTTGACCATTCTATAAATACATTATTTGATGATTAGATGTTTTAACGATGTATTAAATATGATGTTCTTTTTTTTCATTTTGCTTTATAAATCATCTTTTCCTTGCTATACATGATACACTTACATTAAAATAATCACAATAGCCCGGTTTGTCAGCGTCTATGAAGATGAAATCAAACTTCTGATTTTTCTTAGCCAAACCATTTAGACTCTCTATTGCTGGACCTAAAACGACATATAGGAAGAAAAAATTTATCAACTGGTCTTGCGCACATTTTTAGATGTTCTAAAGAACAGTTCCTTGCTACCATTAGCTCATATTATATATAGTTAAAACAATCTTTATTTCAATAAATGCAGATCTTAGGTTATTATCTTATTACAATTAAAACACGCAGCGATTGGCGTGTTGACCAATGGCCAAGGAAAAAAGGAAAAGCAATTAAAAACAATTATAACTGTCTTTGTATTATTCGGGAGGTCATATTTTTAATGGAGAGAAGCATCATGATAGTTTTAACAGTCAATGTTTTGATGGCTGCATGTAGAACTATCTTTGTACTATTCAGGAGATTTATAGAGAGAAGCATCATGATAGTTTTAAGTCAATGTATTGATGGCTGCACGTAGAACTATCTTTGTACTATTCAGGAGATTTATAGAGAGAAGCAGCATGATAGTTTTAAGTCAATGTTTTGATGGCTGCATGTATAACTATCTTTGTACTATTCAGGAGATTTATAGAGAGAAGCAGCATGATAGTTAAGTCAATGTATTGATGGCTGCATGTAGAACTATCTTTGTACTATTCGGGCGGTCACATTTATAAATAGAGAGAAGCGACATGATAGTTAAGTCAATGTATTGATGGCTGCATGTATACATGAAGTTAGAAATGCCTGTTCTACATTTATATTATCAGACCATGTATACATAACACAAACAAGAACAAAAAGAAGTACGTATTACCATACATTGACTGTTGATTTATAAATGACATAAAAATGACTGTATTTACAAATTTACAAAAATGAATTTTTCGAAAAAGTAAGGATTTTCTTATCCCAGGCATAGATTACCTTAGCCGTGTTTGGCACAACTTTTTGGAATTCTGGATCCTCAATGCTTTTCAACTTTGTACTTGTTTGGCTTTATAAATATTTTGATATGAGCGTCACTGATGAGTCTTGTGTAGACGAAACGCGCGTCTGGCGTACTAAATTATAATCCTGGTACATTTGATAACTATTGACATGTATAAACATCTATCAATACGTTTCTTTATATAAAAAAAACAAAATCAAGATTTAATTTAAGGTTTTAAACAGAAAGAACATTAATCATTAGTTTTTTTTTCAATTCCTTAAACGTAAAAAGCCTTTTTCATTAGATACATGTGTAATTTGAAACACCTTCATTCAAATTAAAATCATAGCAATAGGGAATAAGATGCAGCAACATGTACCAGAAGTTATCAATGTTCGCACAATTTTACGTTCTCAATTTCATTGTTTCTGATTTTACGTAAATTCCATTAAACAGATAAAAGACTGAAATAATTGCTCATGCCTATTTTCATATATACGATCATGAGATGAAACTTGTGGAAACGCAACACAGCACCTGTATTAATTTATCCTGAATACAATGGAGAAAATTAATGCCTTTAATATTTCCATTGAATCCATAGTTAACTGTTTGATGTATACACAGCCTTACCAGTAAGAATTTCGACTTTCTTTCCATGTGGCGACCTATCCATCAATTTCCTAGCTAGGTCTACTAGGTATGGATCAATTTCACAAGTGACGACCTTCCCGTCATCCGGCATAACTTCCGCCATTCCTAAGGCAGCACATCCGGTGAACATACCTACCTCAAGAACATTTTTGGATTTAGAAGCGCTGACTAAGAATTTTAAAACATATCCTAAAAAAGAAAAACAAAATGTTAAAAGTTGAAGTTGACATTAGTTTTAAATTAACTAGATTTGTTCAGAAATACAATTTAAATGACAACATTTGATATAGTTAGCTTGGAGGAAGTAATGTATATGTCTGCGCAAATTTTCTCTCAACGTACTCGTCGACATTGTAAACTTATTCAATTCATGTCAACAGACTCTGTTAACGGATTTACCTTATAAAAACGTAATCAGTGTGGAGCGAACATGTACAGAACAAAACCAATGAATAGGAACTGGTATGTCTCTCTCTCTCTCTCTCTCTCTCTCTCTCTCTCTCTCTCTCTCTCTCTCTCTCTCTCTCTCTCTCTCTGCATATTTTTTATCTGTTCTGTTTGGTTTTTTTTCTTCTTTTAAATACGTTTAACGCTCGCTTCATAACTAGAGGCAATAGTTCAATGAAGTAACGCTTTCCTACTCAGATATCCAAAGAAGTGTTTTATTTGGTTCTTATCTTTGCTTGTATTTTAGTACCCTCCAGATTTCCTGACATCATTCTAGGGGTGATATTCCATGTCGTTTTCCCTTCTTCGTATACGTTCTGCCAGGGATGTTCTAGAGTATCTTTTATCAGTGCTGCCATTGGCTCACTTGCTGTCGACGTCTTACTGTCACAATAATCTTCTCGAGCCTTTCAATATAAAAAGGTGAAGAAATCGATTTCAAATATTTATGAACATAAAATACATATACTGTGTAACAACGAACACTATCTTCCTAGAAAACTATTATGATATTTTTTTGTTTTTCTCTCACTGCATTGAAGAGCTTTTAAAACTTTCAAAGATATAGCTCCATGTTCTGGTCATGTTGCTTATCCTTGACTGAAAAGGAACGATGTGTCATTCTAGCTTATTATTTTATATAATAGAAAAAAGAAATCAAAATGTGTATTTAAAATATTTTTCTCACTTGAAGGAACTAGTCTTTTTATTACGTCTTCTTAAAAAAAAAAAAAAAAAGGCTTATGACTTTATTTTCTTCTTCCAAGGAGTGATAACATTAAACTGGAACAGCTTTTTAAGGAAAAAAACATATCTTAATTGGTTTCCAAGTCGCAATTTGTCAAATAACAAACATATATATTTCTTATAACTATCCTTATCGTCTTAATTGGAATAACATGATGCTGACATTTAATCTAGAGCAAGTATGGACATGTTAATATTAACATCACTTTAAGTTCATATGTTAATTACCGTTGCCAAATCATCAACCGCCTGTAAACCATTGATAATTGTCTCGGGTATTCCCAGTGATTCGGCATCTGCTTTCACCTCTCTCAGTTTATTTATCGCTGGGTCACGACTACGTTTACTCATTTTCCTGTAAAACCAAGATATCAATTAAGTTGAACGAAACACCGCAAACAAACAGAAAAACATAGATAACGTCTTCTTATATATCCACTTTTCCTTTCAAAAGGGATATTGATATAATGCAGATGAATAAAAGATGAAAAAGGGGGGATACTAAATATGAACTATTATAATAAATAAATGTCTATGCATTATGTCAATCTTAAAATTGATCTAAACAAACTCATGAATGAATTTAACAGATATTTAAAAACGGCTTCCTTCAACACCATCTTCTTAAAAAAAAACCAAATAGCTGACTCAGCTTTATTTTGTAGTTAGTTTGCAAAAATATGATAAAATTGAGAATGGAAATGGGGAATGTCAAAGAGACAACAACTCGACCATAGAACAGACAACAGCAGAAGGTCACCAACATGTCTTCAATGCAGCAAGAAATTGTCGCACCGGAGTCGTCTTTCAGCCTGCCCCTAAACAATTTGTATACTAGTTCAGCAAAAATGAACGCCATACTAAACTCCAAATTGTACACAAGAAACTAAAATTAAAAATAATACAAGACTAACAAAGGCCAGCGGCTCCTGACTTGGGACAGGCGCAAAAAAGCGACGGGGTTAAACATGTTTATGAGATATAAACCCTCCCCTATACCTTTAGCCAATGTAGAAAAGTAAACGCAAGGAGTATTTTATGCTTTCTACGACCCCTATACCTCGGACGCTGACGTTATATATGGACATGCGCGCGGACGCCGACGCTATATTTGAGCATAAACGCGGACGCCATAGTTGGACTTGACATCTGGACGCAAACCTAAGGGTATGACTCACACGCCGACGCCTTATTTAGGCGCAGACGCTGACGCTGTATTTAGGCTTAAAACATGGACGCTATACTTAAGTGTTGGGCCAGGCTACCCTCCAAGTTGGACACTATTAATGAACCTAGAAAGTGGTTTTCAAACAAATCTATTTCACACTTCCAGATACCAGATCTGGTTCAGGACAGGACTTGAGACCTGCTACATATCCATGTAGCTGGTTTAAGACTTTTTTCCCCTTTTTTCTCTCTTTTTTTTTCCTTCCTTTCCTTGTACATTAATCTGGCGCGTTTACATCACTTTCTTCGTCCGTTTAAATTACAGTCTTTGTACCAGAACAAACCTTGCATGGAAACAGGTCGGACTTCAATTAAAGTTCTACCACTTAAATAAGTTACTAGTTATACATGCTTATAACAACTGTTAGATTTTTCTAAGATATACTATTTATATTAATCCGTTAATCTGATAATCAGAAAAATTGTCACTCAATCCAGTAGGCGGTACTATACATAGATGCATGTTTAAAAATAATTGGATTTAAATGTTCAATATCAATACATACAATATTTATCTTTTTCATTTTACCTTTTGGATTTACATGAAAATCGTGAAACATTCAGTAGTATTGCTTTCCGACTTATTTGAACCTCTTAATATATATCATATGGTGAAGATTAAAATGACACCTTAAATAATTAGATTAAGAGATAAAGCACAATCTGGTGATTAAAAATAAGTATCTTTATACACTTTCATTCAAAAACATGCTTACAGGTGTACACTATTTTATTTGCTCCTAATTAACGGACATACACAACAGTTATATCGTCTATGCCATAAAATAATTATATCTTTAGCTTTTCGATTTCTTATCTTATTAGCATGAAAACCGTAAAAAAATCAGTAGTATTGCTTTCCGACTTCCTTGAACCACTTATTTAATATCATATAGTCGTGATTAAAATTTCACCCCTAATGATTAACCAAAATCCACATCTGGTCATTAAAAATTGTTTCTCATTTAACATAATCCTACATGTATCTATAATAGTTGTAGAGTCCACGGCCGTAATTGATTTTTATCTTCAAAAATACAAGGATAATGTATTTAATCTATCTATATTTATATACCAGGAGTTTTGATGGAGTTTATAAAATAGAGAATAATGGACATAAATGAATAAAAAATATAAATTAAAAAAAAAATAATACTGGACAAATAAATAAATAAACAAAGCACAAAGAAAGATGATAACAAAAATTATAAAGAATAGTGAAATGTAGGCTGCTAAACTGTAAGGAATACAGAAATATACAGCTGCTAAATTATAAGGAATAAAGAACTAAGGGCTGCTAAAATGAAGAAAAAAAAATACAAACAAATATGAAATATTATGCAGTAAGATTTCTCTTTACTTATCCTTTTAATTGTTGTGCACGTGAAAGGAATATGTCTGTGCAGAGAAACGAGAACCGGTTTAAACCGGTTTAAATGAGACGATACTGGCTCTGTTAGTGGGTGGCTCTTAACGGTCCAATCAAACAAGTTTTATGCCTATATATTCCTCTACATAAAATTATGATGAAGATAACTAAATGCTTAGAAAGACAGATAGTTCAGGACACTTATTATACAGAAACGATTAAAGTTGTATTTTTTAAATTTTTTCAAGCCGCATAGAAGCTAAATTCGTCTACTGTACTAATATAGTTATCCACAACACTTTTTAGCCTGTTGCCAACATTTCTGCTTCTATCCAATATACCCTCATTTTCTGGTAGTCCAAATTCATCCCGGATGGGCTTCCATTACAAGACCTATACCTATTGTATTTATGGTTAACTTTTTCTGAACATGCAGAAGCTATTGGCCACTGGACGTTCAGCAACCAATTACTATTAACGTTTATTTCTTAAATACGGTTTTGGGTATAATAAAGCTATAAGAGACTAAAGGTTTCACTGGAATGAACATTATGGACGAGTTTTGTTTATTTATTAATAGCGAAGACTCGCTTTCAGCGTTTGCAAACAATGTAGGTGGCAATTTCAAAGTGCGTTTCCCCAAACGCTATACGTTAGATGGATCGTGGGAATGTGCATTATTGGAGGTGTCCTTCATACCGAATTGGAAGCCTCAACGAGACGCATGTATTTCTGTCCCAATTTCCTGCACCAGTCATATGTGAGGGAAACATCTCTCCCTATTCTCCAGTCGATACGATTATTAAATGAAGATATCACAGACGTGACGTTTGAGAAACCAATCTATTTCACGGTAACCAGGAACGAATTGTATCACAACGAATTTGTGTTGAGAGACGATCATCTACAAATATGTCGTCTAAAAGATGACCACGCATTTCTCTTGCTACATTTTCGTAGGAAGAATCTATCAGAGGAAACTACTCACTCTCATTTAGGAAATTACAAATATGTTTAATTGCAACATTTGCCGTTAAGTGTGTGTGTGTGGCTGCACGATCTTCAAAGACATATGACAAGTAAGTATTCTTCCGATGAGCCACTATACCACCCAAATGTTGCCCAGCAGCAGCAACAGCAGCAGCAGCAGGAGGCTTGCGTGTTTAGACACCCTTTCACCATGATCGTGTCCGGTCGCACCTCCTGCAGAAAAACTCATTTCGTGAAAGATGTACTTCAACACATAGAAAGGCAGTGTAGTCCTAGTCCAGACAGGATCGTTTGGTTGTATAAAAGGTGACAACCTCTTTACGATGAAATACAACGAACAGTGCTTCCACGTGTTGAATTCATTCGTGGAATTCCTTTTGATCTCGAAAGGAACGATTTTTTCGATCCCAACATTCGAAACATGATCCTACTAGATGACCTTATGTCGACCTCGACCAAAGACTCCAGAATAAATGATTTGTTTACGGAAGTGAGTCACCATAGAAATTTATCGGTCGTCGTTTTAAATCAGAAATTATACTTTGGCAAAGACCCCACCCAAAGACGAAACTGTCATTATTTCGTTCTCTTTAATAACCCCCTTGATCGCCCATCATGACTATTGGCCGACAGATGTATCCTTCTCGAGGGGACTTCTTTCTCCGGAAATTCGAAGAGGCAACGAGGACACCTTTCGGATACCTTCTTGTTGACCTAAAACCTAGAACCCCGGAAGCCTTCAGATTACGCACAGAGGTCTTGCAGATCGGCCAAGGAGAGACAAAAGACGGACAGAGGGAGGACGACCGTCTCTGCAGAGACGATAGTTCGGTATCATCAGACATGGTCGAAGAGACAACATGTAGTTCGTCTGACGTTGCTAAGATACGAGAAGATCTCATTGCCTGTCGGGATTGTGGAGTGTTTGCTCACCTTCGTGGATTGGAAGCCAATAGTCAGCAATGGTGTGAGAAGAAAAACGGCATTGCTCTCCCGATGACAGGGGAAAATGTAGAGGATGCTTTGAGCGTATTGCCTGTGGCTGTGTGCTGTGCAGAAGACTTGCCTAGCTATGTGAGCGACAGGCATAGAATGTTGTGGTCAATACGGACAACTGTGATCAAAATGGGAGTCATTGGGTTGCTTTTCATTTTCCCGCATCGGGGCCACCTTCGACTCCTTAGGACAATACCGGAAATGTACCAACGCTATTTTAGAAATGTACTCATCGTGAATGGACCGGAATACTGTGTGGTTTGTAATCAAATTCAACCCGATGATTCAAATACTTGTGGCCTGTATTGTATTTATTACGTCAAATTGAGATGCCGAGGACACGAGATGAAGGACATTATTAACACCTTTTCATCCACTGACTTGATTGAGAATGACAGCAAACTGATAGCCTTATTTGGTTAAAAAAGATATTGAAACAAAAAAAGAAAAAAAGGAAGAAATAAAAAAGAAAACACGAAAAGAAAAAAAAAGACATTTTTTTAAACCATCTACATGGATATGTAGCAGGTCTCAAGTCCTGAACCAGATCTGGTACTAGTTTCTGGGAGTGTGAGATAGATTTATTTGAAAACCACTTTCTAGGGTCATTAATAGTGTCCACCTTGGAGGGTAGCCTGGTCCAACTTTAAGGTATGGTGTCCAGGGTTTAAGCCCAAATATAGTGTCAGCGTCTGCGCCTAAATAAGGCGTCGGCGTGTGAGTCATACCCTTAGGTTCGCGTCCAAATATCAAGTCCATCTATGGCGTCTGCGTTTTTTGCACAAATAAAGCGTCAGAGTCCGCGCGCGCATGTCCATATATAACGTCAGAATCCGCGTCAGAGGTTTAGGGGTCGTAGAACGCATACAATACTTCTAACGCATAACGCACATTAAAATTCAGTTCAAGAGAAGTCCGAGTCTGATGTCAGAAGATGTAACCAAAAAAAATAAACAAAATGACAATAATACATAAATAACAACAGACTACTAGTAGTTAACTGACATGCCAGCTCCAGACTTTAATTAAACTGATTGAAAGACTATGTCTTCATCATATGAATATCAGGCACAATACTTCCTGTGAGGGTTTAGCATCATAGCATCATAACATATATGAGAAAAACATAACCCGTGTCATGCCAACAACTGTTTTTTTTTTAAATAAATGTGTTACATGTATATGTTCACAATTTGCAAAAGAAAACGGTTTTGTTTTTTCAAGTGAAAATTTCATAACAAAATACCGCATACATCAGTCCTGTAACAGTTTTATGTAAATGGTTTTCTTTAATTTCAACATACCTTTTTCTCCCGTGCTTTAACAGATCAATAATGCCGTCCTAAATATTAACCTTGTTTATTTATAGTGTGTTTTATGATAATATATCATATGACATATGACGCATACACTGAATAATGACCCCCCTCAATAATAAGTCATTAGGTGGAATGGTAGTAGTTTTTACTCTTTTCTTAAATTTTCATTTCCCTTTTAAGAATTGAAACACTTCAAATATTACACTTTTGAATGATATTTTTTTTCTTTTGTAGCGATGGTGGTAGGGGATAGGGTGACAGACGGATTTATTACACATTAAACTTTATCGATGATTGAATACCAACCTTGGAATAAAACTTGTTATTCAAACTTTTTTAAATATACGTGGCTGTATGAAAGCTTTTATATAACCTCAGGTTTGTTATTTTTTTGTAAATAGACATAACAACTTAACCTAATCCATTTGGCTTTTAGGAGATAAAAGATCGGACCGGTTAGATCGCCCAAAAAGAAGAGGTTGAACAATAGTTGAGCTTAACTCATAGTGATCAAGACAGAGAACAAGCGTCGCAAAACAACTATTGAGACTTAGCAAAGTAATATGGGGAAGATATTGGTTACTAGATAAGTGATTAAAATCAGATAGTTGCTTTATTCCAATGGAAGACGATTCTAAACAGCTAAAACAGTTTAGGACTATATCACTTCTCAACGTTGAGGGATAGGTTTGTCTTACGGAACGGGTTACAACATATAAAAAATAGTGAAATGTAGGCTGCTAAACTGTAAGGAATACAGAAATATACAGCTGCTAAACTATAAGGAATAAAGAACTAAGGGCTGCTAAAATGAAGAAAAAAATACAAACAAATATGAAATATTATGCAGTTAGATTTCTCTTTACTTATCCTTTTAATTGTTGTGCACGTGAAAGGAATATGTCTGTGCAGAGAAACGAGAACCGGATTAAACCGGTTTAAATTAGACGATACTGGCTCTGTAGGTTAACATACGGTCAAATCAAACAAGTTTTATGTCTATATATTCCTCTACATAAAATTATGATGAAGATAACTAAATGCTTAGAAAGACAGATAGTTCAGGACACTTATTATACAGAAACGATTAAAGTTGTATTTTTAAAAATTTTTCAAGCCGCATAGAAGCTAAATTCGTCTACTGTACTAATATAGTTATCCACAACACTTTTTAGCCTGTTGCCAACATTTCTGTTTCTATCCAATATACCCTCATTTTCTGGTAGTCCAAATTCATCCCGGATGGGCTTCCATTACAAGACCTATACCTATTGTATTTATGGTTAACTTTTTCTGAACATGCATAAGCTATTCACCACTGGACGTTCAGCAACCAATTACTATTAACGTTTATTTCTTAAATACGGTTTTGGGTATAATAAAGCTATAAGAGACTAAAGGTTTCACTGGAATGAACATTATGGACGAGTTTTGTTTATTTATTAATAGCGAAGACTCGCTTTCAGCGTTTGCAAACAATGTACTTTGTGGCAATTTCAAAGTGCGTTTCCCCAAACGCTATACGTTAGATGGATCGTGGGAATGTGCATTATTGGAGGTGTCCTTCATACCGAATTAGAAGCCTCAACGAGACGCATGTATTTCTGTCCCGATTTTGTGCACCAGTCATATGTGAGGGAAACATCTCTCCCTATTCTCCAGTCGATACGATTATTAAATGAAGATATCACAGACGTGACGTTTGAGAAACCAATCTATTTCACGGTAACCATGAACCAATTGTATCACACCGAATTTGTGTTGAGAGACGATCATCTACAAATATGTCGTCTAAAAGATGACCACGTATTTCTCTTGCTACATTTTCGTAGGAAGAATCTATCAGAGGAAACTACTCACTCTCATTTAGGAAATTACAAATATGTTTAATTGCAACATTTGCCGTAAATTGTGTGTGTGCGGCTGCACGATCTTCAAAGACATATGAGAAGTAAGCATTCTTCCGATGAGCCACTATACCACCCAGATGTTGCCCAGCAGCAGCAACAGCAGCAGCAGCAGCAGCAGCAGGAGGCTTGCGTGTTTAGACACCCTTTCACCATGATCGTGTCCGGTCCCACCTCCTGCGGAAAAACTCATTCCGTGAAAGATGTACTTCAACACATAGAAAGGCTGTGTAGTCCTAGTCCAGACAGGATCGTTTGGCTGTATAAAAGGTGGCAACTTCTTTACGAGGAAAAACAACGAACAGTGCTTCCACGTGTTGAATTCATTCGTGGAATTCCTTTTGATCTCGAAAGGGACGATTTTTTCGATCCCAACATTCGAAACATGATCCTACTAGATGACCTTATGTCGACCTCGACCAAAGACTCCAAAATAAATGATTTGTTTACGAAAGTGAGTTGCCATAGAAATTTATCGGTCGTCGTTTTAAATCAGAATTTATACTTTGGCAAAGACCCCACCCAAAGACGAAACTGTCATTATTTCGTTCTCTTTAATAACCCCATTGATCGACAGCCCATCATGACTCTTGGCCGACAGATGTATTCTTCTCGAGGGGACTTCTTTCTCCGGAAATTCGAAGAGGCAACGAGGACACCTTTCGGATACCTTTTTGTTGACCTAAAACCTCGAACCCCGGAGGCCTTCAGATTACGCACAGAGGTCTTGCAGATCGGCCAAGGAGAGACAATAGACGGACAGAGGGAGGACGACCGTCTCTGCGGAGACGATAGTTCGGTCTCATCAGACGAAGACATGGTCGAAGAGATAACATGTAGTTCGTCGGACGATGCTAAGAGACGAGAAGATCTCATTGCCTGTCGGGATTGTGGAGTAGTGTTTGCTCACCTTCGTGGATTGGAAGCCAATAGTCAGTAAGGGTGTGGGAAGAAAAACGGCATTGCTCTCCCGATGACAGGGGAAAATGTAGAGGATGCTTTGAGCGGATTGCCTGTGACTGTGTGATGTGCAGAAGACTTGCCTAGCTATGTGAGCGACATGCCTAGAACGTTGTGGTCAATACGGACAACTGTGATCAAAATGGGAGTCATTGGGTTGCTTTTCATTTTTCCGCATCGGGACCACCTTCGAATCCTTAGGACAATACCCGGAAATGTACCAACGCTATTTTAGAAATGTACTCATCGTGAATGGACCGGAATACTGTGTGGTTTGCAATCAAATTCAACTCGATGATTCAAATACCTGTGGCCTATATTGTATTTATTACGTCAAATTGAGATGCCGAGGACACGAGATGAATGACATTATTAACACCTTTTCATCCACTGACTTGATTGAGAATGACTACAAACTGATAGCCCTATTTGGTTAAAAAAATATTGATACAAAAAAGAAGAAAAAAAAAGTAAGAAATAAATAAGAAAACACGAAAAGAAAAAAAAAGACATTTTTTTGGAAACCATCTACATGGATATGTAGCAGGTCTCAAGTCCTGAACCAGATCTTTTATCTGGAAGTGTGAGATAGATTTATTTGAAAACCACTTTCTAGGGTCATTAATAGTGTCCACCTTGGAGGGTAGCCTGGTCCAACTTTAAGGTATAGCGTCCAGGGTTTAAGCCCAAATATAGTGTCAGCGTCTGCGCCTAAATAAGGCGTCGGCGTGTGAGTCATACCCCTAGGTTCGCGTCCAAATATCAAATCCATCTATGGCGTCTGCGTTTTTGCACAAATAAAGCGTCGGCGTCCGCGCGCATGCCCATATATAGCGTCAGCGTCTGCGTCCGAGGTTTAGGGGTCGTAGAACGCATAGAATACTACTAACGTATAACGCACATTAAAATTCAGTTCAAGAGAAGTCCGAGTCTGATGTCAGAAGATGTAACCCAAAAAAATAAACAAAATGACAATAATACATAAATAACAACAGACTACTAGTAGTTAACTGACATGCCAGCTCCAGACTTCAATTAAACTGATTGAAAGACTATGTCTTCATCATATGAATATCAGTCACACTACTTCCCGTTAGGGGTTTAGCATCATAGCATCATGACATATATGAGAAGAACATAACCCGTGTCATGCCAACAACTGGTGTTTTTTTTTTTAAATAAATGTGTTACATGTATATGTTCACAATTTGCAAAAGAAAACGGTTTTATTTTTCAAGTGAAAATTTCATAACAAAATACCACATATATCAGTCCTGAAACAGTATTATGTAAATGGTTTTCTTTAATTTCAACATACCTTTTTCTCCCGTGTTTAACAGATCAATAATGCTGTCCTAAATATTAACCTTGTATATTTATAGTGTGTTTTATGATAATATATCATATGACATATGACGCATACACTGATTAATAAGTCATTAGGTGGAATGGTAGTAGTTTTTACTCTTTTCTTAAATTTTCATTTCCCTTTTAAGAATTGAAACACTTTAAATATTACAGTTTTGAATGATATTTTTTTTCTATTGTAGCGATGGTGGTAGGGTATAGGGTGGCAGACGGACTTATTACACATTAAACATGTTAAACTTATTGATGAATACCAACCTTGGAATAAAACTTGTTATTCAAACTTTTTAAATATACGTGGCTGTATGAAAGCTTTTATATAACCTCAGGTTTGTTATTCTTTTGTAAATATTTAATAGACATAACAACTTAACCTAATCCATTTGGCTTTTAGGAGATAAAAGATCGGACCAGTTAGATCGCCCAAAAGAAGAGGTTGAACAATAGTTGAGAGAAACTCATAGTGATCAAGCGTCTCAAAAAAACTGTTGAGACTTAGCAAAGTCATATGGAGAAGATATTGGTTACTAGACAAGTGGTTAAAATCAGATGGTTGCTTTATTCCAATGGAAGACGATTCTAAACAGCTAAAACAGTTTAGGACTATATCACTTCTCAACGTTTGAGGGAAAGGTTTGTCTTCCGAAACGGGTTACAACATATATGCTTGAGAACAACTATATCGACATTTCAGTTCAGAGAGATTGAATACAAGAAGTACCAGAGTACCACGAACATGCACGCGTTTTAACAAAGATTATCCAGGAATCCAAAGAGAACAAAGGAGATTTGACTGTCCTGTGGTTAGACCTGGCAAACGCTTACAGAAGTATACCACACAAGCTAGGGGACTTAACTTTGGAGAAATACTACATACCTGATAAGGTTAGAGAAATGGTTCAGCACTATTTTATTAACTTTATATTGAGGTTTCAGTTGCAGACTACATAACAGCGTAGCAAAGACTGGAAGTGGGAATCGTAACAGGACGTACCATTACAGTAGTTTTATTCTCAGTAGCAATGAATATGCTAGTAAATTCAGCAGAGAAGAAGACAAAGGGCCTGTAATGTCATCTGGGGTCAGTCAGCCAGCAATAAGAGTATTCAGGGATGAAATGACAATAACAGCAAATATATAAAAAGAAGATGTGGTATGGTTGTCAATGATACAACTGTCCACAAGAGATCAAATGACACAGACATCAACAACTGTAGGTCATCAATACAACTGTCCACACAAGAGATCAAATGACACAGACATCAACAACTATAGGTCATCATACGGCCTTCAACAATGAGCAAAGCCCATACCGCAAAAAAAAATTGCAACACTTAAACAAACGACAACCACTGAATTACAGGCTCCTGACTAGGGACAGACATGCTATCAGCATGGAATATTGACAAGGATCACATGGTCTCTGTTGATGTAAAAAGTACCTCTAACCAAGGTTGAAAGTTAAGAGAGGATGTTCAACAGACACTTACGCAAATGACTTGGGTTTCCAACGAGTTTTAGCAGCATTGGCTTGTACAGCACTAGTTCAAAACTTCAACCTACCACTGTCTTCTATTACAGAGGAGTTTAAAGTCACAAAACCCAGACAAGTTATGACGCTAAGAGACAGTAAAGATGACAAGGTGAAAGAGGCTAATGTTGATGTCAGAACAGAGAAAAAATGATGGCAAAGACCGCTGTTGAAGATGAAGTGAGCCAATTAAGAAATATCTACATTATGGGAGTGGTTACATCAAGGAGAATTGATTTTGGCAACATTCAGCAACCAGTATGACAGTCAGCAGATGATAGACATAGAAGGGAACTTGTTCACCAAAAAATTAGTCTAGGGGAAGAAGGGAAGAAGAAGAACGACAAATAAGAGCCGTCAGTATGAACAAACAAGGCCAATTTATGAAATGGGAAATGGCAAGACCAAGAAAGATAAGTTGGCATGAGATGTGGAGAATGGACGGCCAGAAGATAAGCTTCTTACTAAGATCAATATACGACGTACTACCAACACCCACAAACGTTACAATGATTGAAGACCCTAGTTGTAACTTGTGCGGTAAGCCAGCACACCTAGAACATGTTTTGTCGTTTTGCAGGACAGCTCTAAAGGATGGTAGATTTACATGAATAAAGTCCTTCGAGAAATAGCAGCAGCCTTGGACACATTGAGGAAGATGAAGACTAATATAGAGAAGGGTCTAAAGTTTATTAACGTCGTCAAAGGAGGTGAAAAGTCACCAAGAAACACATACAGCAAAGCCAGTGGTATTCTAGCAACAGCAATTGACTGGAAGATACAAACCGACGTTGGGGGAAAGACCACCTTCACAAGAGAGAATTTAACAACAACCCTCTGACCAGAAATTATGCTGTGGTCCAGAATCAGCAGACATGTCATTTTTGTAAAGCTAACAGTGCCATGGAAGAATCCCATGAGAGAAAGCTTGTCATGTACCAGGAATTGGTAACATACATTCAAGAGAAGAATTGGAGGACATGGTATTTTCTAGTGGAGGTAGGCTGTAGAGGCTTTGTTTCTCAAACATTTTGGAGAGCCTTGGGGTCCCTACGACTAACTGGACCAGTAAGAAGAAGTGTTGTTGGAAAATTGGAAGACAGGCAGAGGAAGCTTCTGGTTAGGTATGGAGGAATAGAGAAGAGCAGTGAAAGAGTTAGCGGGTTCCTGGCTGAGACTGATGAACTCAGTCGGCGCAACCCTGGAGATTTTCCTGGACAGTGCCGAAACAGTCGAGGATAGGGGATCCATCTCATGATGGAACCACCTGAGCGGTGGAAACCCTATCATTAAGGTATTAAACTTTCAAAATGTAACATGTCTGACAATGACACTTATCTGGTGTGTAAACACATAAATTATAGAAGATTTAGAGTATTATGTTTTTTAAGGAGGGGCAAAAGATACCAAAAAGACAGTCAAACTCATAAATCGATAATAAACTGACAACGCCACGGCTAAAAACGAAAAAGACAAATAGACAAATAATAGGACACAATACACAACAGAGAAAACTAAAGACAAAGCAACACGATCCCCATCAAAAACTTGCATTGATCTCAGGTGCTCTGGAAGAGTGAACAGATCTTGCTCCACATTTGGCATCCACCATGTTGCTTATGTTATTACAAATCCGGTATATTGTGTAATTCGTTCGGTCACATTCATGAACAGGGAACTGGATTGTAGTTTCGACATAAGGAACATATCCATTATCATCTATGAAACGGTTATTCCATAACGGTCAATCAACTCATGATGGCGTCCATAAAATTTACGAAGGGATAATTTCAACTGCATTATTTGGAACTCTTGGTTTAATAGCCTCTTTGTGAGCAGCAACCCTCTATCAAGGAAATCATAATAGGAAATACAAGTTCGGGAATATCATATCAATTGAGAGATATATACTCCATATATAGGCACTGCTAGAATGTTGCTATACAGAAATGGAAATTTCACAATTGGGAAGCTGAAATCATCTCTTTTGTCGTACTTTTTTGTTTTCAATCGACCCTCATTGTCAATTTCTAGATGTAAGTCAAGATATGAGGCAGACTTTACTGTATCTTTTGTATTCTTTATCTCTAGTTCGATGGGATATATTCGTTCAACATAGTCAACAAGTTTTGAATTATTTAGTGAGAGAACATCATCTATATAGCGGAAAGTAAAGTTAAAGAATAATGCTACCTTCTTATCGTTCTTCCTAAGAAATTCCTGTATGAAGTCAGCCTCATAATAATACAGTAACAAGTCGACAAGAAGAGGGACACAAGTGGTTCCCACTGGAATTCCGACAGTCTATTGAAAATCATCCTCCAACCTTAACAAATATGTTGTCAATCAAGAAATCAAGCATCTTGATACCGTCAGTTTCAAAGAATTTTTTGTTTGAATCAGAGTGATTCTTAGTAGGACGTATCTCTCCGTAAGACAAGATACCTGTATCTACGTTTGCAAAAAGTAGGTTCATACTTGAAGTCGTCAATATTGAGATCCTGCAAAACATATTTGTAATTGAAAATTTTAGTTGCAATAGGTTTAGTATAGGTATAAGAAATGATTGATACAGACTATCTTTAAATTATGGAGGTATTTTCGACTGAACTAGTTTATGATGAATACTATTGATTAAGTTGACGCCATCGAGACCTTTGTCTGCAACGGAAAGTTCTAGAAATTATCTTTTTTCTTTTTAATCTTTTCCAATGCGAACTGGTTTAAAACGTCTGTGACTATTAATTGTGTCAAGCTGTCACTGATTTGCTGAAATATTTCTTAATGAATTTTATGTGAAATGTTGATGATACGTTTGTTAAATACGCTTGATGTTGACCAAACGATGCTAATAGGGTTTTTAAAGAAAATTTACGGTTTAATTTTGTATTTCGCAAATTTTCTTATAATTTAGTAACTACAAAAGAAGACATTTCGTATTGTCGAATCATCAAGCTAAATCTAATTTAGTAGACTATTTTAAAACGTTGTAACAGTTAGCAAATTGCATTATAAGATAAGATAAGATAAGATAAGATAAGAAAACTTTATTTTGATTCGGCATAATTTCAAAAAGGCAACACAAGCTCTAAGGAGCTTTTGACCGAATATAAAACAAATAAATAACATAAAAACAGTGCATTTTGACATTAAAAACAACCTGTAATACAAAGTTAAAATCTCACATACATAGCATGCAATAAAAATAAGCAACACATTTTAAAATGAAGTAAAACCATGCTTGACCAGAGCAACCCAAAGCAGCATAAATAATAACAGCTCAAGAATTATCTGCAAGCAGAACAGTGACATTCCAAACCGTTCCAGGACTGAACAAGACTTTTAAAATGTGAAAAACTGTTTTCAGTCCTGAAATGGTTTGGAAGGCTGTTCCATAAAGTAGCAGCAGCAAATTTGAACGATTTTTTACTGTAACGGGTTGACTTTACCTGTGGAATTTCAAGAATATTTACATGCCTGAAAGAATATTTAGATTTTTTGACATTCACCAAATTTTGTAAGCTCACAGGAGCTATGTTGTTTATAATTTTAAAAGTTTCTAGAGCCATTGTTCTTATCCGTCTGATCTGCAAGGAGGGCACCTTAGCTTTAAGTAAGAGGTCCTCGTAGGAGCTGGTAAAATCCTCATACACAAAACGGAGTGCTCTTTCCTGCACCTTTTCTGCATTGTCTTTAAAATCAGAGAGAAGAACGTTTCTTTTAAGAAGAAAAAACATTTTATGTCAGACAATCCTGTTATTACTGTAACAGATAATCATGCAATTTAGCTGTCCGTTTGTGACATCTAGTACTGTCTGGTGAATTGTTTATTGTACATACTAGTATTTAAATAAAATCTTATCAAGAGAAAAACTAACGTCGAACTACTGTGTCACTCAGGGGCGTAGCTACCTAAGGCTCGACTAGGCACGTGCCTATACATAAATTTGCCGATTATAATCCCTTTAGAAAAAACAAATTTAAATTTAAAAATTTTAATTCTTATGCGTACTATTATTTATGTATAACCCACCCGTATTCGAATCTGATACTAGTATCATGGTTAAGTACGATAACTCGTGCATAGGTAAAAACAAAATTTCAACATGGATAAATTTGTTGTTCGTTCGAAACGAAAGAAAGATGAAGAAGAGAGTCCAAATTGTCAGACTAGGTTTGCAACTGACGATAGCGGAGAATCATCTAAGCCTGAAGCTTCTCCGACAAGTAATACATCATCATGTACACAACACCATCCCCTTTAACCAGATATCGGGTCTTTACAATACTGACCAACAAACAATACCTGACTTCTTGGTGTCCTTTCGACTTTCAAATCTATCTCTTCTTCATATACACCGACACCTCAATGTTGATGTTGATGCAAGTATAACTAATCGGCAGAAAAAACCGTCGATTTGACTTTTGAGTAAATGTATCATTGTCTTTGTGTATGAAACAAACTGGATCTGAAAGTTATCAGTCATAAAAGTTCAGAAATATTAGATTTGTTTTACCAATTTTTGGCCTAATTTGAGATTTTAAAAGATTCGTTCAAAAAAGTTGACAATCTTTTCCTTTGACCCTCTGTGGGCCTTAATCTCACTGGGGTAAAGCTGATGACCGTAACTGCATTCACGGTCATCCCAAGATGTCGGATGAAAAATTAGGTCAGTTTCTGTATTGTCTGTTAAAGTGTTTCTATATCATTTTCTTTACAAATCATACATTGCAACGACGTAAATTTATAAAAGAATCACTCGAAAATCACAAATTACTACCGAAAAATGTGCATGAAATGGGAAATTCGATTTGAAAAAATCGTTAAGATGACCGTAAATCATAATCAAAATATTTTCAAGATGACCGTAACATATAACAAGGATGACCGTGATTGGTAAAAAGATGACCGTAACTTGTGAAGGTGACCGCAATTTGTAAAGGCTGACTGTAATTTATAAAGGACGACCGTCAATTCTAAGAAATATCCGTACTTGTATTCAAAGTTTTTTGTTGAGTTTGTCGACTCAATAGGGGCTCGGTTAGCGGATATAAATATGTTTCATAAATTTCTTTTTTTAAACTATTGGCCGTATTTTGGTTTCATGACAATGATAGTAAATTGCATATTTCTCGTAAACAATGAAATATTTATTGATAACGACGTTAAAATTTTAATACAAATTGACAGCGATACGACGAAAATTTGAAGAAAAATGAATGTCCTAGTACACGGATGCCTCATCTACACTATCATTTTCTATGTTTAGTGGACCGTGAAAATGGGATAAAACTGTAATTTGGCATTAGAATTCAAAAGATCATACCATAGGGAAAATGTGTACTAAGTTTCAAGTTGATTTAACCTGAACCTGGACAAACGGACAAACGAACAGACGAACGGACGAACGCACGCACAGACCAGAAAAAACATAATGTTCATAAATGGAGCATAAAAAACATTAATAATACATATGAATATTCGGTAATCGAGCCCATGTGTATGGTTCCAGAGGAAGCAGATTAAAATCTTGATTTGTCTTGATATATGCAGGCGGAAATCCAGTTGATATAGAACAAAAGAATCGTAGCTCATTGTTAGAGAAGGCGATAAATGTTTACTGTAATGTTTACTATAGTAACAAAATTTTTAAAAGTTATTAGAAACAAATAAAACGACAATTTTCTTCTCAATTACGAAGTGTTTAATTTTAAAAACACCATTTGCATAAGTTTTCAATTGATCAATTACATAGTAATGCAGAACAATAAGATATCAAGTC
This sequence comes from Mytilus galloprovincialis, assembly GCF_965363235.1. Lineage (NCBI taxonomy): Eukaryota > Metazoa > Mollusca > Bivalvia > Mytilida > Mytilidae > Mytilus > Mytilus galloprovincialis. The sequence goes on from NC_134840.1 coordinate 7,920,168, forward strand.
GACGACATGGGTACTATAAGTTGGATGCAGAAAATGCATAACCTCCGATTTTTTTTTACCACGGACGGAGAACATATCAATCGATTAGTTCAGAAATTTTCGTGTCTGCCCTTCCATTATGTGAATCCAGTCCGGAATGCGGTTCGATAAAATTGCTCCCCTTGTTTATTTCGCTCTCCTGTCAAATCATGTAATTTCGCTACCTCCAATGGTAGACGCTACAACGATGGGTGTCGTCAAGAAAGGTACGATTACAGGAATCAGCTAGGAATTAGACGATCACCATTGGTATAGGTGAGTTGTTTAATAGTTGTTGCATTGGGATAAATTCATGTTTTGGATTAATTCATAATCAGGAATAGCTGGGAAGGAAAGAAACGTGTTGCTACGTGAACCCGGAAAGGCCGGGACGAATTTCAAAAAAAAATCTAGAGACGATCGTTCTGAGTGTGCCACCTACACATTCAAACGTGTAGACAAGCAAAGTATTCCCTATCTATGTAATGTGTTTTCATAATTATGTGATATAGGGCAAAAAAAGGTAGCAGTTTTTTGTGTCGTGTTGTTAAGCATTTCCAGGGGAGATAATGTTATTTTTCACGGTGTGTTTGATAGGTTTGTTACATTGTAACATTATATAATACACACTCATAAAGTGGATTAAAATAGCCTCTCACACTCAATTTACTGAATTTCAATTATTCTATTTACCGTAGTGCTATTATATAAGACTTTGGAGGTTCATATCACTAATATCAAACGTTTTTATATTGGATTTTTTTTACTATTGTTATTGAACGGTTCATAGTAAAAAAAAAAATCCGATAAAACCGTTGAATGTAAATATGAACCTCAGAAGTCTTATATATTGTCCTTTAATATAAGACCGGAGGTTCATATCATTTACATTCAACATTTTTTTATCGATTTTTGTTTACTTTCAATGTTGAACGGTTCTACGGTTCAACATTAGTAGTTTTAAAAAATCCGGTAAAAATTAATGGTTCAACATTGATAGTAAAAAAAAATCCGATAAACATGTTGAATGTAAATGATATGAAACTCTGAAGCCTTACATTATTGGACTATCGTTTATTAGTTCTTTATCCTAACTAAATGTTTTTGTGCTGTATATTACAAAAAAAAGAGGGTCTTTTAAAAACACCAAAATACCTTAACAATCCTACAATATCTGTTTACAGAATGAGAGAGATATTTCGTATTCTAAACCTAACTTTTCTCACATGTTTGTTAGATATGTTGTAAATACAGACAAATGTTTAGTACGTATACCCATCCCCTCTATTTCAATTCATTAGTTCAAGATACAGCTCTGAAGAATATGCAATAACCTAACATTGATAATTTAGCTAACAATAAATTCAGTACATTTTTCTAACAAGTGAAGACCAATGAAAACATTTGATATGATTTGAAAACATGGTCAATTAAGTAGGATCTTGTGGTTTCGTAGACATAAATGATAATTCAACATTTTCGATTTATATTTTTTTTTATTTCATATTTTAGTATATTTAATAACATGTTTATATTTTGTGACGCATCTGATGTATAAATCCAGTGCCAGATCCTGGAAAGATCTCTTAGTTCCGATCCGTTTGTACGGGGAACATGTGGTTGCAACCCGGCCCCTCTTTAATTGCCTGTTCGATTTTTTTGTTTGCAGTGTCGAAAAGGGAGAAAGACAGCAGTTTTATCAAGAAGTTGTGTGAAAGTTCTGCTATACATCTGACAGTCAGGAATAATTCTGAAGTACACATTTCGACCAGAGGCATGGAACTGAGAGGAGATGGTACCAGATGCTTATCTGAGATTCCAATTTGAACTAAAGAAAGCAATATATATATAAAGATATGTTGGAGAAGTAATCTATATGAATAAAGTTATGCCACAAAAGGAACTTTTTTTTTTATATACAGAATTTGTCAAACGTATCCATAACATCTAAGAGATGTGAATGCATCCTTCATAGCCTTGTAATACTGATCAGGCGCGGATCCAGAGGGAGGGGGGGGGGGGGGTTCCGGGGGTTGGAACCCCCCCTTTTTTATGGACAATCAATGCATTTGAATGGGGACATGTAATTGGAACCCCCCCCCCCCCTTTGTCCTGGGTTAGGAACCCCCCTTTTTAAAATGGCTGGATCCGCCCCTGCTGATGGTAATAATTTAGATAATTTCTGAGATGATATAGCAGTACCATTGGTTTGCCCTTTCTCCTTCTTCAAAGAACTTGATCATCTGAACTCTGAAATTGGAGTCATGTTCAAGAACAGTTAAAAGAGCATATGCTTAATTTTTGTCGAGCCTGCGACTTTAGTTGCAGTAAGCTCGACATAGGGATAGTGATCCGGCGGCGGCGGCGGTGTTAGCTTACTTTTTAAAAGCTTTATATTTTAGAAGGTAGAAGACCTGGATGCTTCATACTTTGTATATGGAGGCCTCATGATACGAAGTTTCCGTCAGTCACATGTCCAATGTCCTTGACCTCATTTTCATGGTTCAGTGACTTCTTGAATAAAAAGTTAAAATTTTTTGTAATGTTAAGTTCTCTCTTATTATAAGTAGTAGGATAACTATATTTGGTATGTGCATACCTTGCAAGTTCCTCATAGCCGTTAGACAGTTTTCACTTGACCTCGACCTCATTTCATGAATCAGTGAACAAGGTTAAGTTTTGGTGGTCAAGTCCATATCTCAGATACTATAAGCAATAGGTCTAGTATATTCGGTGTATGGAAGGACTGTAAGGTGTACATGTCCATCTGGCAGGTGTCATCTGACCCTGACCTCATTTTCATGGTTCAGTGGTCATAGTTAAGTTATTGTGTTATGGTCTGTTTTGCTTATACTGTATGCAATTGGTCTACTATATTTGGTGTATGGAATGATTGTAAGGTGTACATGTCTAGCTGGTAGGTGTCATCTGACCTTGACCTCATTTTCATGGTTCAGTGGTCAAAGTTAAGTTTTTGAGTTTTGGTCTATTTTTCTAATACAATAAACAATTATAGGCCAACTGTATTTGGTGTATGTAAATATTTTATGATCATATATCAGTGTCGCAGATTTTATTTGACCTTGACCGCATTCTCACAGTTCATTGCTCAGTGTTACGTTTTTGTGTTTTGGTCTGTTTTTCTTAAACTATAAGCTATAGGTCAACTAAATTTGTTGTATGGAAGAATTGTTAGCTGTACATGTCTGCCTGGCATGGTTTATCATGTTTATCTGACCTTGACATCATTTTCATGGTTCATTGATCAATGTTTGGTTTTCTTGGTTAATGTTAAGTTTATGTGACAGTTGTAATAAAGCTTTACATTTAGGACTATCAACATAAAATCAATGATTAGTTAAGAAGGCGAGACATTTCAGTGTGTGCACTCTTGTTGTTATTTTTTAGAATCATCATTTTTTTTAAATGAAACAGGTTGTACATTCTACATAAAATATGACAGTCAACTGGTAACTTACAATTTTAACCTAAGCCCTGCTCTTTAAGCACCGTCTTAGCAACGGCTTGGTTGTTTGTAAGTGTTTTCAAGAATATAGGCGGATTCGGAGCGGGGGGTTTATTTACATACGGGAACGAAAATTTAACATTCAAATTGCAAAAAAGAGTGAGGGGGTAATTTAAGACACAAAACAAAAACCAACTGCAATCAACAAATAAGACGCAAAGAGTCACAAGAAATTAAAAAAAATCCATTCGCGGGCAACTACCGACTTATTATACTGTATGATCGAACACAAACGTAGCCAAATATGACACTCAAGAAATAAGACGCAAACTAAATTACAAACAATTGCAGGATCAATAAATGATGTATAAAAAATAATTCCGAACAACAATTGGTTAACACAAACAAAAGGAATACAACGATATAAATCTATGCTACCCCAAAAACCCAACTTCACAATGGTCAACCAATCCGGGCCAAGTTACTGTATAACTAAGTGTAACAAAATGTGTAACAAAACTTTTTTTAAATAATACAGAAATTATGACTGTCGGTGTAATTGTATTTGTTTAAGAAAAAAACATGTGAAGCATGCAAATATTATTTAAAAAAAATAGTTTTAATCACTTAAAAGTCATGTGATGTTACATATATAGGACGGGTGTGTTCGATGCGTAAATTAATTAACAAAACCCCGTCATATAACATCCAACTTTGAAGTTGCGTCTAAATGTCAAATTTAGGTGTGCCACTTTGGGAATGGTCTTAAACGATTGACAATTCATTTCTCGATTTTTGTAATTTTTCCCAGATTTTTTCTATGTCGGGCAAAAAAAAGTAGCAGTTTATAAGGAGACCTCCTAAATGACGTAACAGCTTGACTTATGGTCGTTTTAAAAACGATTGTTTGCAAGTTGCATTATGAACAATTGTACAATGTGAAAATAAAACAACCTGAATGCAAATATTTTTAATGACTTTACGGAAAGTAACTTTTGTGACATCTTGACAACCGTATACAAAGTTCATTACACTTTTCTACCTTCTAAACACAAGAGGTCGAATTCTTTTGTTCTATTTAAACCGCATATCGGACTGAATCAAGGAAAAATTCCCAAAAATAGGTAACGATTGTATCGAAAAGAGAAAATCGAGTGCACCTTTTTATGTTTGAGGTGTATATTTTGTCTTTAAAACGTACAAAGTAAGAGTATTTGATATAGCATCTCGCTTCAGATTCTATAATTTTTATATATCAAAGCTACAGGTTGACTTTATAACGTAAAAAAATGACAGTACGAAAAGATGAAATATATGGGTCAAGTGAAATACCTATCTAATGAATAACAAAAACAGAGTAGGTGTGTTCGAATAGCTATTTTTTTTCTAAAAGTACTTGACGACAGTCTTTTAATTTGGATGATGAAAATGCATATCTTCGAAAAAAAAATTATTTTTTTTGTGTGATAACTAGGGTTTATAATCTTCAACCACTGAAAATTTTTAGTCTGCCCTTCCGCGAAATATTTAATCAGATTTTTTTTTAAATGTTTAAGAATTTCAATAATTTTAAGTTGAATCAATGCAGACAAGATCATTAACTGATGCTCATTAGCTAGTAGATACATTTGTCTTTTAAAATACAAATGACATATAAGGATCGTAATGGTGCTATGTGGATAAATTTATCGGTTTTCAGGAGCAAAATTGGCAACGCGTCATCCCTACAATGGCTTCCATTTCTACGATTGTGAAAATGAACTGCCTGGCGTAATGGGGAGATAATTTTGACAAAGTAGAATCCTGACTGTATGAATAACATTTCTGTATACATACAAATTGACAACGTTCCCCTTTGTGATACGCTATTCGTACAAGACTATTTTAAGGAGCTACTTTGCTGGAGCTTACCATCACTAGTTTAGTCGTATGATATTTTCAAAATATTTTCTATTTTATTTGCACGACAAAATGGAAGACGATATAATATCAATGGGTGTACATGCATTGGCATTTTTAAAAATGTGTATTTATTATACGTCATTGAAGGGAATCCCAGAAATAAAAAAAAATCTTTTGTCTTGTAGTTGGAGGCTGTGCACCGCATTTTTTGTTCATTATACTTGTAAGGTGTCATTTTATCGCGCTTTTGTTGCATGTTTTGCCCACTTGTTCATGTGCATGTCTTGTTGCAAATTCATTTTAAAAATTAAGCCCTCTACTGTAAAAATGATACATATGGTGAACTATGTATTTGAAGCACGTCTTAGTTTCTTCAACTTATAGGATAATACTCTCATATTAATACGTTTATACCAACACGATTAACTTCATTGGATACAAAAAGGTAGTTATATAAATACGAATATTTCTTATAAATGACGGTCATCCTTTAAAAGTTACGGTCATCATTTACAAATTACGGTCATCTTTAAACCAATTACGGTCACCCTTGTTATGAATCGCTGATTCTGTTACGGTCATCTCGATTGTAATTTACGGTCATCTGAGCGATTTTTCAAATCGAAATTTCTGTTTCATGCACATTTCTCGGTAGTAATTAGTGATTTCCGTGTGAATCTTATATAAATTTACATCGTTGAAATGTATGATTTGTAAAGAAAATGATATAGAAACACTTTAACAGACAATACAGAAACTGACCTAATTTTTCATCCGACATCTTGGGATGACCGTGAATGCAGTTACGGTCATCAGCTTTACCCCAGTGTAAGTCGTTATCTTTGTAGCAAGCGGAGCCTTTCAACTGAATATGTTAATGATTTGACCGGTAATGATTTGCCGAACGTAACATTCGAGTGCTTAAAGCACAATTTTCTTCAAAACATATATCACGAGTTAAATATTTCAAAAAAGGGCTTATACGATTAAAAGCAAAAACAACTTGCTGTTCTATTTCATAATAACAATATTATCAGATGTGTCAATTAGCGTTTACGTTGATTTTTTTTAAAGCTACGAAAACCGTTGTCGTCCTGATAAATCTTTTTTTTTTTATATAGTTACTGAATTTTAGGAATTTTAAAGAACAATGTCAGGTTCACACCACCACGACCCAGCTGAGAGAAAACTGAGAGAAGTCATTACATAAGCGAAATCAATGGATGTTCCGGAGACTGTTATTTCTGGTTTAGAAAGGGTTAATGAACTGATGAAGGTAACGAGCTTACTTTTCAGTTTTGAATCAGAATACTTTTCTTCAAGACAATATTTGTCCTTTTTGTTTTCAGAAAAAAACATTTAAACCACGGACCTTAATGTGACTGCTGAATGAAAGTTAAATTTGAAAGCTTGGGTAAACAGTATGAATGTAACACATTATGTCGCAACATTATATACTTATATTTGGCCCGATTTTTTTTCGTTTTAAAATAAAGCATACAATGATGACATGAAAATTAAAATTAAATTGATACTTTCTTATATATATAGAAACAATAAGATGATATGATTCTACTGTCATGTCAATAAAGACCAAAGGACAAGGGTGTGAACAATTGTATTTCACCATATACGGCCATTAATGTGCAAAACTAATACGGTGTAGAGAGATATGCAAGATTCTCGATGGGCAACATGTAAAATCATTCAAAAGAGAAAAACAATTTCTTATTTATGCTGCAACAATAAACCTATTAACACAGACATCAAACAACGACCATCACTTGATTAAAAATTGATGAATCTGAACAGGCACATAACGAATGAGGCGGGGTTAAAGATGTGTGTGCTTGTTCACCATTCCCCAATATGGACCAGCATTGTAACAACACCGCATAACAACAAATTGAAGCCATCCGTTTGAAATTTGAACTGCTTGAATGATTAATCAGTTGCCAAACACACAAATAAATAACGCAAATTCATAAATAATGTCTCTTCTCAAACCCGATATCGTAGTGCCAATTGGAATTGTCAGAAATAATCCTTTAAATTCAGTAATGGTTTTCTATTATCATGTAGAAAAGAGATGACTACTGTGATCAGAAAACATCAGGACCTAGTGAAGCTATGGCAGCTCTTATCAAAAACACTCTTGAGCATCCATGGAAGCAACTTTTTAATGAAGAACAAACCAAATGGGACATCAATCCAGTAATGATGTCAGGAAATCTTGAAGGTTAAGAAATAATTACATGTACACACATTTACTTTTATATATAAACCTATCGCTTTGCCATTAATACGTCCGTGTGAAATGTCTTGCTTAGCTTTTGTTGACAAAAAATTAACAAAATATGACTGGTTTAAAATTGACTTGATACAAATGAAGATTGCACAGTCGATACTTGCATTATAGATATGTATGGTAATAGTCTATAGAAACGACCAATTAGTATAGTTGAAGGGTATTGGATCATGTAGAATAAGACATACTACACATATAATTATAACCTATATGTCATACAAGTGAGAGGTTTAACTAGCTATTTAATCCACAATTTTCTACATACAAAGTTGTCTGTACCAAATCAGGAATAGAACAGTTATCCATTCGTTTGTCTTTTTGTTTAATTGTGCTGCATGTGAACATAAATAAGAGTTTACATTTCAAACAATTACCACTCAGTCATCCAAATCAGTACTGGTCTAAATGGAAAATATAATTGCATTTGGGGTCTAAAAGTAGTCAATTTCAGAATATTCAACCCCTCGGCGTCTATACCATATTATTACACTTGCAAATGTAGATCGTTTCTCAGTGAGGTATTAACAATGCTAGAACTATAGTTTTGTTCATGTAGATTGTTTCTCAGTGGGGTATTAACAATGCTAGAACTATAATTTTGTTCATGTAGATCGTTTCTCAGTGGGGTATTAACAATGCTAGAACTATAGTTTTGTTCATGAAAAATAATCCCCCAAACAAACAACTTTGTAAGCAAAAATAAAGTTTTAACAAAGTTAAGATCAATTTGAAATTGTATAAACTAACAGAAAAAAGTCATTGTAAAGTGCAAGCATTTTTGGCAATATACTTATCATTGAGTGTTCATCGTGTGTTAAATTAATTGTATGAATGATTTGATGCGTTTTTATAATATGGCTCATACTATACTTTAACTGTACTTCATGTTTTGTAAGCGTTTTTATGATATGGCTAATACTATAATTTAACTGTACTTCATGTTTTGTAGGCGTTTTTATGATATGGCGCATACTATAATTTAACTGTACTTCATGTTTTGTAGGCGTTTTTATGATATGGCTAATACTATACTTTAACTGTACTTCATGTTTTGTAGGCGTTTTTATGATATGGCGAATACTATAATTTAACTGTACTTAATGTTTTGTAGGCGTTTTTATGATATGGCTAATACTATACTTTAACTGTACTTGATGTTTTGTAGGTTATGTATTGAAGTTTTTAGTGAACACTTCTAAAGCAAAGAAGGTATTAGAAGTAGGTTTATTTACGGGATGTAGTGCTTTAGGAATGGCAGAAGTTATGCCAAATGATGGAACGGTTGTTACATGTGAATTTGATCCATATCTAGCCAAACTTGGAAGGACCTATATGGACCGATCACCTCATGGTAAAAAAGTAGAAATTCTTATAGGTAATAAATCATATCTTATAATTATATAATATTTACGTCTAAGCCAGTGACAACTATAAGACAGATCATTCATTGGATCACCAGTAAAGTTGATACACGACTGACAACACATATTTTAAAAGTACACAATTACTCTAAATATCAGCACAAAAATGTTAAATCAGAAAATTTGCGGAAGCAAAGTTTGTTCGTCGCTCGCCAGCATTCGAGCTCATGCTATTGAGTTGTCACAATATCCCAGTATCAGTAGTTCGAATCTCGGTAAAGAATAAACAAACATTTTTTTTCTCACACAAATTGGATCAAACAATCTTCAAACAGTATCAAGTCAAATGTCATTTTAAAAAGATGGCCCAAGTACTCGATTTCAGGCTGATGATAAATTTCACTCAATAAAATGTTAATTGTACTCGATATATCGCAGTTTGACGTCGCCAAAAAGAAACTTTGCGGTAGCAAGGTCATTACATCCCCTGAAACTGTATAGTATTCCCTATTTGCGCTCAATAAAGTCGATCTTCATTAATTATGAAAATCATAAAAGCAAAAGTTAATGGTTTAAGATCGCTTATATCTCTTGGGTATTAACGTTAAACAAAAAAAAATACAAATAAAACATTTTCTCAAACCTAGCTTTTTTTAGGCTTGGCACTAGACACAATTAAAGACCTTACAAAAAGAGGAGAAAAGTTTGATTTCATTTTCATAGATGCTGATAGACCTGGAAAATCTGAATACTTTCATGTAAGTTTACTTAGATGAAATTCGGTAAAATTGCATCTATAAATAGCAACTTAAAACATAAATATCAAAACTTCTTAACAACTTAAAATGGATAATTCATTAAGTAAGATCACAACATACCGAACTCTGAGGAAAATTCTAAACGGAAAGTCCCTAATCAAATTAATGGCAAAATCAAAAGATCAAACACATCAAACGAATGGAAAACAACTGTCATAGTACTGACTTGGTACAGGCAATTCCTTATGTAAAAAATGGTGGATTTAACCTAGTCTTAGAATTAGCTTAACCTCTCACTTGACAGTATGACAGTCGAATAAAGTTCTATTATATTGGCAACAATGTGTTATGAAACAAATAGACTTTAATGCTTTTTTGTTCAAATAATCCAACTTTAATTTACAGTCATTGGTTTAAATAGAGATACCTTTGTACTTTATAGTACAGCTTTTCAGTAATGTAAATTACCTTAATTATGTTGTGATAACTTAACTAATTAGACTATTCTAGCAGAGCATAAACATACAGTATTAGATTTACATCCAATATGTTTCAGTGATAATTTTATTTGTTTATAGTTATATATGTACGAAAACAATTTTGTACTCATAATTTCCTTAATGATTATTTATTTTTTCGTTATTTAAATTTGAGGTGGGACCGATTTCTTCTTATATTGTTTCACTTACATTGTCAAAAACTTAAAATGATTTAAGCTTAAAATATTAAAATATTTAATACTTCACAGTATTCGCACAAAAATTATCAACAATTTTTAACATTTTGAATAAGATATAAACATTTAAGCACTTTTAAACGTTTTGTAGAATTTTGCATCGAAGGACGTCTCAAATCGAAATTAATTAAGTTTAATCAAAAGAACAATGTATAACTCTTTTATATATATATATATATATATATATATATATATATATATATATATATATATAGATTGCCTAACAATGTAATTTTAACACACTATATAGTATGTAAATATAAGAATGTTTAAAATATTTACAAAATGATGAAAATAAACGCAATATTTCGCTAGACCAACTAGCTTTATCAAGCGTGCATCTATCCAGGTGAAATCGGATGTAGATGATAAGAAACTTTTGCAGCTCAACGTCTATGTTGTACTGAACTGCCTTTAAAATAAGAAAATTTTGCAGCTCAATGTCTATGACCTCTTGCATTTAGCTGCTTTGAAAATAAGAAAATTTTGCAGATCAATGTACATGTTGCACTTGGATTTAGCTACCTTAAAAATACATAATTGGTAGTTGAAGTTAGCAACGTCCATTGGCCAATATTACGGGATAAAAAGGACGATGCTTGGTTTTAAATTATTCTTTATCTTTCCTGTATCTTTTTTCGTCTTTTTCGTAAAGACCATCAGGTTCTAAAGTGTGGAGTTGGTGGATCCAAAAGTTTTCTCTTCTCCTTCTCGCCGTGGTGTCCCATTCGGTGTTGACTTCTATAATTTGGAAAGTGACATTATCAAAAGGATGTTTCGTTGAACGAAGATGTCTTGTGAGAGGACAGTTTTTGTTGGTTTTGTACGATGAACGATGGTTATTGAGCCGAATATTAAATTTGTCCATTGTTTCTCCCACATACTGAATGCCACAAGTGTCACATGTTAATATATAAATTGAGTTCTCCGTTTTACAGTTGGAATTAGAGTAGATGGTATAATTTTGTTTAGTAACGGAACTGATGAAAGAACTGCTTGTATTGGCAGCTTTACAACACAAACAATTCCTTCGACCACATTGTTTGTAGCAACCGGGAGATGGAGTAGGCTGCTTTGCTAATACAGATGTCACTAATTTGTCACGGATGTTTTTAGGTCTTCGGAAGGCCATGACTGGTGGTGAAGAAAATACTTTTTTTAGATTTAAATCATTCTCTATAATTTTCCAATGCTTCTGAACAATGGATGACACATTTTTAAAATCAGGATGGTAAGTGAGTACAAGGGGTGTTCTGTTAGCTGCTTTATTCTTATCTTTGTACTCAAGAAGTTCTTGGCGACTAGTTTTGTTTGCTCTTTCGAAAGCGCTATCAATGATGTTGTTATTGTATCCTCGAACAACTAGATGTTTACGAAGTTGTCCAAGTCTAGCATTTTTCGTATTTTCAGTAGAGCATATTCTCTTGATTCGCAATGCCTGGCTGAATGGGATACCACGGGAGCAGTGTTTAGGATGGCAACTTTTAGGAGAAAGGAATTGATGTTTGTCCGTTTGTTTGGTATGGAGGTCCGTTATAATGGTTCCGTTCTTGATGTAACTCGTAGTATCGAGGAAGTTTATTTTCTCCATAGATGATTCATATGTAAATTTTATTGAATGGTGGAAAGAGTTGCAGTGTTCTAGAAATTCATTAAGATGTTCTTGTGAATCTGTCCATTTGACATCAATATCGTCAATGAATCGGAACCATGATAAGGGCTGATATGGAGCACTAGCCAAGAGGCGTTTTTCAAGTTGGCCCATAAATATGTTGGCATATGACGGGGCCATTTTTGTGCCCATACTAGTACCGTCTATCTGGAGAGAGTGTTTTTCATTGAAAGAGAAGTTCATGGAAACCACCAAAGAGCAAAAATGATAACTTGGAGTCATTCATTAACTACGTGAGGTCTGATATAAAGTCCTGTATAACAAATACAAGAAATTATAATTTATCCAAGTCAGAAAGTATAGCTTTGAAAGCGTTAAAAGATCAAGAGGATATTGTAATAAAACCTGCCGACAAAGGGGGCGCTGTGGTTGTCATGGATAAAACAGATTATATAGCAGAGGGGAATCGACAACTTTCTAACTCCATTTTTTATAAACAATTAACCACAGATCCAACGCTTAATACTATTCGAAGGATCAACACCATCCTTCAAGAGATGTTCGACAAAAAGCATATAGACAATGACACCTTTGATTATCTCCGACCTCTTGAGAACGAAGCAAAGGCCGGACGATTCTATATGTTGCCTAAAATACATAAAACGGGCAATCCAGGTCGACCAATTGTGTCAGCGAATAGTCATCCAACTGAAAAGATATCAGAATTTGTAGACCATCATCTAAGACCTCATGTGAAAGAACTACCCTCATTCATTCAAGATACAACTGATTATCTCAAGAAAATGGAAAGCCTCAATCCTTTACCAAGCAATACTATACTTGCATCCATGGACGTGTCTTCTTTATATACCAACATTCCACAAGACGAAGGAATAGCAGCCTGTGAAGAGGCATGGAACACTCGTAGTGAAAAAAATCCTCCTACTGAGTGCCTTGTTACACTTCCGAAACTAGTACTGGAGAATAACAACTTCTCTTTCAATGAAAAACACTATCTCCAGATAGACGGTACTTGTATGGGCACAAAAATGGCCCCGTCATATGCCAACATATTTATGGGCCAACTTGAAAAACGCCTCTTGGCTAGTGCTCCATATCAGCCCTTATCATGGTTCCGATTCATTGACGATATTGATTTCAAATGGACAGATTCACAAGAACATCTTAATGAATTTCTAGAACACTGCAACTCTTTCCACCATTCAATAAAATTTACATATGAATCATCTATGGAGAAAATAAACTTCCTCGATACTACGAGTTACATCAAGAACGGAACCATTATAACGGACCTCCATACCAAACAAACGGACAAACATCAATTCCTTTCTCCTAAAAGTTGCCATCCTAAACACTGCTCCCGTGGTATCCCATTCAGCCAGGCATTGCGAATCAAGAGAATATGCTCTACTGAAAATACGAAAAATGCTAGACTTGGACAACTTCGTAAACATCTAGTTGTTCGAGGATACAATAACAACATCATTGATAGCGCTTTCGAAAGAGCAAACAAAACTAGTCGCCAAGAACTTCTTGAGTACAAAGATAAGAATAAAGCAGCTAACAGAACACCCCTTGTACTCACTTACCATCCTGATTTTAAAAATGTGTCATCCATTGTTCAGAAGCATTGGAAAATTATAGAGAATGATTTAAATCTAAAAAAAGTATTTTCTTCACCACCAGTCATGGCCTTCCGAAGACCTAAAAACATCCGTGACAAATTAGTGACATTTGTATTAGCAAAGCAGCCTAATCCATCGCCCGGTTGCTACAAACGATGTGGTCGAAGGAATTGTTTGTGTTGTAAAGCTGCCAATACAAGCAGTTCTTTCATCAGTTCCGTTACTAAACAAAATTATACCATCTACTCTAATTCCAACTGTAAAACGGAGAACTCAATTTATATATTAACATGTGACACTTGTGGCATTCAGTATGTGGGAGAAACAATGGACAAATTTAATATTCGGCTCAATAACCATCGTTCATCGTACAAAACCAACAAAAACTGTCCTCTCACAAGACATCTTCGTTCAACGAAACATCCTTTTGATAATGTCACTTTCCAAATTATAGAAGTCAACACCGAATGGGACACCACGGCGAGAAGGAGAAGAGAAAACTTTTGGATCCACCAACTCCACACTTTAGAACCTGATGGTCTTAACGAAAAAGACGAAAAAAGATACAGGAAAGATAAAGAATAATTTAAAACCAAGCATCGTCCTTTTTATCCCGTAATATTGGCCAATGGACATTGCTAACTTCAACTACCAATTATGTATTTTTAAGGTAGCTAAATCCAAGTGCAACATGTACATTGATCTGCAAAATTTTCTTATTTTCAAAGCAGCTAAATGCAAGAGGTCATAGACATTGAGCTGCAAAATTTTCTTATTTTAAAGGCAGTTCAGTACAACATAGACGTTGAGCTGCAAAAGTTTCTTATCATCTACATCCGATTTCACCTGGATAGATGCACGCTTGATAAAGCTAGTTGGTCTAGCGAAATATTGCGTTTATTTTCATCATTTTGTAAATATTTTAAACATTCTTATATTTACATACTATATAGTGTGTTAAAATTACATTGTTAGGCAATCTATAATTTTATTTGTGTAATTGAATTAATCTCTGTACTGATTAATCCACACTCCCATAGATTTGTATGTCATGTGCTGCTATTTATAGGCACTTATATATATATATATATATATATATATATATATATATATATATATATATATATATATATATATATATATATATATATATATATATATATATATATATATATATATATATATCCCAACGAATTTCAGTTTTGGTTAAGAATGGTCTAATTTTTGTTTTTGATTGACAATACAAATATTCAAAAATCTGTCTCTATATAAAAATACGAGGATTTGGTATGGTTATCATTGGGACCATTTCTACGGCCTTCAACAATGAACAAAACTCATAACGCATAGTAAGCTACAAAGAGAACTGAAAATTAATGTGTGGCTACTTATAAGTGGACCACATGTTAGATTACAAACAAACATATTATTATCAATTTTAGAAATGATCGTTTAAACATTTCAGTGAAAATTGGCCCTAGCTCTTTTAATCTTAAGGTGAATAGTGATTACATAAAATAAAGGTAAGTACTTTAACAATATATTTCATGAAGATAGCCCTGAACAATTTATTGGCACCAGGAGGTACTATTGCCCTAGATAATGCGTTATCCGGTGGTAGATCGTATATGACAGATACGCCCGACGACGATGGAATAAAGGATGTGAATGAGATAATAGCGACAAGAGAGGATATCTACCATGTAAGTGATTTATATATATGTGATCATTGAAGTCAATATATATTACTTTGAATATGGACCAGGACGTATTTTTACATCCTTCTTCGTACTACTTCGATACTCTCATATCAAGCTGAATTATTTTATATCTTCCTGAAGGATCAGTAAACAAGTAGTTAGTCTTAAATTAAAATTTTATGAAATAACAAACTTTTTTTAATTTCAATTTTCTTTTTTAGCTAACTATGCGGTATGGATTTTGCTCATTGTTGAAAACCGTACGGTGACCTGTAGTTGTTAATTTCTGTGTCATTTGGTCTCTTGTGGAGAGTTGTCTCATTGGCTATCATACCACCTCTTCTTTTTTATAAATAATGTTTCAAGCAGTCTGCAAAGACACCAATCGACACCATGTGCTGCTATACTTTACTATTTTAAGATAAGTTATTTCATATATTGTATTTTTTAGGTCCTACTTCCTGTTAGAGATGGGATCATGCTGGTAAGAAGAAAAACGGACATGGATTAGGAATAAGATATAATCATTTTTAATATGCCGTCTGTAGCAATAAAAAGTTTTCAAATTGCTCTTGCAAATTGTTTTTGACTTTATATCTTTTTCTGTAATATAATAAAATGATTACGATAGATCTCTGACCTGTCAATGAGAACCTAGACCCAGGCCGATATATATACTTACAATGTACCAAATCAATAGAAATACAGATTTTACCACACAACCCCATTTATAACGATATTCATCCACTAGATGGCGTTTTTAAAATATATGATTTAACCATCGAGAGTGGATAAATATTGTAGAAAAATTGTTAAAGTGGTAAAAATCTGTTTCTGCAATGATTTGATATGGAATATGTGGAATGAAATTGGTTATGGTGACAAGTTAAGTCGACTCGGCTCTTGTTGACTAAACTGTGCCTTCTAGATGTCTTTACATCAATTCCTGCTTTATTGACGTGTAGCCTACATTTAGTTTTGTTTAGTGGTCTGACTATCATTGTAAGATTAGAGTAATATGAGCATTGTTTTTGGAATATGTAATTGCTTCAACTGATAAAAATAAATGAGTTGTGTTAAGATAAGATTTCAAAATAGGAATAATTTACACAGAAGAGTTTCTATTTCAAGTATAAATTATATGTAATTTTGATTGGCTGACATCTCTGAAATTAACCTTCATTTAAAAAAGAAATGAAACATTCATGATGTCTCGAGCTTCCACAATAAAGTGCATAGATAGATCATAGAAAATCTTGATAGAACTGATAGAAATTGTGTTGAGCCTAGCAAACAAATATTATTATAAGTAATGAATGCTTCTATTAGTAATTTTATAGTGTTGTTCAAGTGTTGACTATGCGCACATTTTCAAAATGAAACGCGGAATTACTACATGTATTTTGGTCAACCCTTTTACACCCAAACAAGTTGACCAAAAGAAGCATTCAATTCTTAAGGTAGTATGGGTGTCTTTCGTCATCTTGGATTGTAAATAATAGAGAACCTTAGGTCCAGATTGTCAATCAAATTAGCATTATTAAATGAGGAATGCAGATAACTAATGTGAAATTTCACTTAAAAGAATACACTTGATATATTTTAACTTATAAGTATAAATATTATAATAACAAGCTAGGGTTATTTTGCTTGATTTTTGTTTGTTTGGAGAGCTATTTTAAGAGGAGGTAACTATGATATAGTGCATTTCTGAAGGAATCTACATGAAATTTTGCGATTTTGAATTTTAGCCGTAATACAAGTACGGGGACCCTATCGTTTCTTTTGACTTTAGTTTTCTACGTTGTGTCTTGTGTACCTTTTTTAGTGTCTGTTTGTCTTTATTTTTAACCATGACGTTGTCAGTTTATTTCTGATTTATGAGTTTGGATGCCCTCTGTTATCTTTCGCCCCACTTTGATACAATCAAAGCATTTTCTAAAAGCTATCTTCTCGTATTTTGTTTTACAAGTCTATCATTTAGTTTAGCTTTTATTCATACACTAATATTTTCCCCGTATAATTCATACAAAATGTGTCATTTTGTCAAAAACTGTAGCTTGAGAAAATGCTCGGAACTTATCATTTTTATTATTATTTTTTGAACATATTTAAATAGATCCTACGTTTTGGCGAAGTATGAACAAATTCTATCATTTCTACTTTATACTCCCATACCGCATTAACTTAAACAATCAAAATGTCGACAAAAAGAAGAGCCCAGTCGGTTTTTACTGCACATCCATTATACCAAAGGGGCATTAGCTGTCATTTTTATGTTCACTTTTTTTTACTCAAATTTTCATATTTGATGTATAACATACTAAAACGTACTGTTAACCAACTAATCTTCGCGAGAGATTTATTTTTGTCGCGAACATGTTAAACCTGGATCTTTCCTTATTTAGTTGCATCTAGTAAATGTGAAAATCGTGATATAAATCGACGTAAAATGGACTAGGAAGACTTAACGTGAAATACAATATCCACAAAAATAATTTGGTTTACAGTTTATCCAAATTATAAAAAGTCTAAAATAACCAATTTAAATGGCACTGGCTCGTAACGCGCGTCTGGCGAAAGTGTAAAATTTCAGTTTTGGTATCTAAGATGATTTATTTACAATCACTGTGTCGATGCCACTGCTGGGGGAGATTTATTTCCCTGAGGGTATCACCAGCACAGTAGTCAGCACTTCTGTGTTGACTTGAGTTATCATTGATATGTTCATAATAAATTAACTGTAAACAAAACTTTGAATTTTTGAAATACTAAGGCTTTTCTACCTCATGAATAGATTACCTTAGCTGTATTTGGCAAAACATTTAGAAATGATTGGTCCTCAATGCTGTCTTACTCCGTACTTGATTTGGCCTTTTAAACATTTTTTGATCAGAGCGTCACTGATGAGTCTTTTGTAGACGAAACGCGCGTCTGGCGTAAGTGTAAAATCTTAGTCCTGGTATCTATGATAAGTTTATCTTTGATATATATCATCGTTTCGTTTGTATTTTAGTCTAAACACCATTTCACTCTTATTAATGATGCACAATCATATAATTTTTTTTTATATATCTCGAATATGTAGAAAGTGCCCCTTTAATATTTAAACATAAACATCTTGATTATGACAGTTAAGAGCACAGCACATTTTTAACAGTGCGTTTTTGAACTATAAAGCAATTTCCAGTAAGATAAACTGGAGGCTCTAAAGAGCCTGTGTTGCTCACCTTGGTAACCGGAACACCTGAGATCACCCTTAGTTTTTGGTGGGGTTCGTGTTGTTTATTCTTTAGTTTTCTATGTTGTGTCATGTGTACTATTGTTTTTCTATTTGTCTTTTTCATTTCTAGCCATTGCGTTGTCAGTTTGTTTTCGATTTATGAGTTTGACTGTCCCTCTGGTATCTTTCGTCCCTCTTTAGGTCTATATGCATATTAAACAGGACACTGGTGGACTCATGACAAAATTGTGTTTTGGTGACGGTGATGTGTTTGTAGGTCTTACTTTACTTAATATTATTGCTGCTTACAACTATCTCTGTCTATAATGAACTCGACCCAGTAATTACAGTGGAGTATTTTGTAAAAATTTACAAAATTTATGAAATTTGTTAAAAATTTACTATAAATGAAAAAAACTCCATAAGGGGTCAATTGACCATTTCACTCATGTGACTTATTTGTAGATCTTTCTTTGCGGAACATTAATCCTGTTTACAGATTATCTCTATCTATGATAATATTCAAGATAATAACCAAAAACGGCAAAATTTCCTTAAAATTACTAATTCAGCGGAAAAATGAATGTCGATTTTCTGTTGTCAAATTGGCAACAATCAAATTACATCATCAAATTATGATGTTTTATTTTTACTTTTATAATTATAGTTAAAATTATTGTTTTAATTATTATTATTAATATCTTATTTTTATTATTAATACTCTTTTTATTATTATTATTATTATCATTATATTATTATTATTATTATTATTATTATTATTATTATTATTATTATTATTATTATGCCAGATTTGCAGTCAAAAACCTGCGTCATGTGTGGCTTTTTGAATGTTGGAATAAGTCCAATTTAAACTTGGCATGTATGGAACAATATATATATAGGAATGCCTAACCAACCATATTATATTGATTTTTTACGAAGACCTTTATTTAACATACATGGAAATATTAAATCGCTGTATCAGGAAATACACAGTTGGCACATAAATTCAAATGGGATTCATTTACAGTTAAATATGTTTTGTTCTAGAGAGATACATATCGGACAGTAATAATGACATGTTTAAGAATAATCATCGTCGAATTTAATTTTAAAGAATTGTTTATAGTGTCTTACTAGATTGTGTGAGGTTGAAATTTCCGGTTATTAAATAATCAACTGGTCTTTTTAAGAATAACGATTTACAAGCTACTTTACACTAAGATTGTGATAAGACAATGTCAGAATGACATTTTACTAGGAAAAAGATATCAAACAACAAAAAACTATGAAATTCCCAATGATTTGATTATTTTGTATCATTCTAATTGAATCTAAACAATTCTATGATGTGATTATCTTAGTCAAGAGTTCTGAAGAAGAGTGTGCGGAAGTATCATGGACGATGATAATGAAAATTTCGCTTTTAAATTTAAATAGCAACTAAACAGTTTGAATTTCTATCAAATGTCTTTCTGTCTTATCGGATTGTCACATTGTTAAAAGGGGGATATAAACTTTAAATGTACAACAGAAACAAACATCATCGCTACTTAACCCAAAGGCAAAAATAAAATAGGCATTGAAACGGTCCATAAAATACAACACAAGACATATGACTTAGCGATATGACTCAAGAGGGTGATCATTATCAAACAACGAAAAAGTGCGATGGATAAACATACAATACCCTGACCAAAAGGAAAACGAAGGATAGCAAAAATTCAAACTCTGACCAAAAGAAATCAACGGAAAAAACATGACAAAAAAGAAAACAATGAATAGAAAAATCAAACAAAACCTCGGCCAAAAGTTAAAACAATGGATAGAAAAACAAACAAAACCCTGACCAAAAGGGGGACACAATGAATATTAAACAAACAATACCCTGACCAAAAGTGAAAACAATGGATAGTAAAACAAACAATACCCTGACCAAATAGAAAAGAAAAACAAAATAAATCTTGAATAAAAAGAAATTGAAAGAAAATCATGACCAAAAAGAAACAACAGTCCAGCAAAACAATAAGTTGGAAAACAAAAATAAGGAAAAAAATAAAATAAAAACAGTCCAGCAAAACAATAAGTTGGAACTCAAAAATAAGGAAAAAGTTTAAATAAAAACAGTCCAGCAAAACAATAAGTTGGAAAACAAAAATAAGGAAAAAGATATAACTAATAGTTATCAAAGGTACCAGGATTATAATTTAGTACGCCAGACGCGCGTTTCGTCTTCATAAGACTCATCAGTGACGCTCATATCAAAATATTTATAAAGGCAAACAATTACAAAGTTGAACAGCATTGAGGATCCAAAATTCCAAAAAGTTGTGCCAAATACGGCTAAGGTAATCTATGCCTGGGATAAGAAAATTCTTAGTTTTTCGAAAAATTAACAGTTTTGTAACAGGAAATTTATTAAAATGACCACATTATTGATATACATGTCAACATCGAAGTGTTGACTACTGGGCTGGTGATACCCTCGGGGACGAAACGTCCACCAGCAGTGGCATCGACCCAGTGGTGTAAATAGTTATCAAAGGTACCAGGATTATGATTTAATATGTGTTTTGATAATTTCAACAAGTGTTATTAAATGCCATCTAGATTAAATTAAATATCTCGAGTTGAGTATCATAACCGCGGCAAGATCACATATACAACCACAAATAGTATCTTTGTTTTCTTTAAACAAGTTTCAAATTTATGCAACCGATCTGGTGACAATTTAAAAATCATCTTGCTGCATCTCGGAGAATAAAAAACTTATTTATAATTATAATAATAGCTCCTTTTGTTGAAGAAGCATGCAAAGTTCATAATATTATCCTGAGCAGTCCCATTAGTAGAGATGTAGTTCCAGTAACACGTCATGTGGTGGTGTTGTATTCTTTACAGGACATAATGAATGAAATCCTCTGAAATAAAATGATTGACGGTTTCCAAATATTTCTATTTATATCTTTATTACTGGAATTAATTGAATGCCCTTGAATGGTTACGTTGTTTTTTCCACTCCCTGAAGCAAGTTCATATATACGGATATTTACAATATATGCTTGATTACGCAAAATTTAAATAGCTTTGTTTGAATTAACTGAAATTTAAAAGGCTGAATGAGAACAATATTATTTCAGTGTATTTGATAAATTCTACTGAATCTGAAAAATCATCGGCAATTGCTATAAAAGAACAAATATAATAATATGTAAGCATTTACGAAAAATAACTTCAATAAGAGACATGGATGTTACATATGTTTACGTATTTCTTTTAACTTTTTTCAATGTAATATTAGAAGTATCTTGTCAAGGTAAGTAATCTATATAATATGTTTAATTCATTTTTTTTATTTTTCAATAACAATTATCGGATGTCCTTTGGACCAAAGGTAAACTCAGTTTTTTTTTTTAGTTTTTTCTCATCATTTTTGTAAGCTAAATTATTTAATTTTAAAGCAATAGTTTTTCCTGATTTTAAAATCGACAATATTTTTTACTTTAGCTCCACAAGAGGAATGTCCAGCAACCTATCATCAATGTACAGATGGCACATGGTGTTGTCCAGAAGGTCTTTATTGCACTGGAACATCTCTATGTTTATCAATTAAGTAAGTAAATTGTAATTAATAATCTCAAAAAATGTTGATTTTCTTTATCGAACCTTCATGCATTTCGTCTCTATATTCAATAAGTAAGATTGTTTTTTGTTTGTTTGTTTGTTTAGTTTTCTTTTTTTTTCTTTTCTTTTTTGGCGTATACCCCACGCATTCTTTCAAAATTGATAATGTAAATGGGGAATGTGTCGAGGTGACAGCGAACCGACCAAGAGCTTCAAAATGGCAGAAGGTCACTGTTGGGTCATATATTATCAATATTTGATAATTGAAGTACGTAAAGCATTGAATGATTTTTTTTTGTATTTCAGTGGTATGATAGTATTGGTGATATTGTCTTCTGTAGGACTTGGAATTTTACTTGCCGTTGTTTGTGTCGTTTATTCAAAATGTACAGGTAGGTGTAAATTGCTTATCGTTGAATCTAGTTTCTACAAATGTGATAAAATCAACACTCTTTTGTGACAAAATACATTATCTGCGTCAATAAATCATACAGGCAGTTATTACACTATCTTTATTTCGTAAAAATATTTTCTTCACTGGCTGTATACGAGAAAAAAACGTAGCCAGTTATTATAATGACTTCCTTATATATCAATATTTATTTTTTGTTACTGTCTGTATTCGAGTGAGATATGTAACACGGCCAATATTAATATCTACATTTAATTCTAATGGTAAACGGCAGATAAACAATGATGAAAGAACAGTTCCTAAACAACCAAATTGATATTTTTACACAGCCGTTTTTTTTTTGTATGTACTGCTACGTGCAATTTCTCCATGAGTATCCTGTTATAAAAACCTTTAAAAATATTATGATAACGAGATTTTATAAATGAATTGTCACACTTTTGTTATCTGAAAGAAGTGTTTAAGGTATCACAGTGCGATCACTGTAAACTGAATAACAGTGCTTCCATTCGTCAGAAGATTGAAATACAATGTCCTCTAGAAATTAAAAGGGGATATATCTTTTCAAAGAAATATGAAATGTTTTTACTTAGAACATCTTGTTGTTTTAATAATTACCAATCGCTTTCAATTGTATATAAGTTGTCATTACAAAACATATTTTTTTTATGTAATGCATTTTTCCTTTCATCAACAACTAAAAAAAAATAACATTGAATAATTTAGAATATAACAACAATGATTCCATTTCAAAAACAAGATTCCTTTCAATTGTAGAGATACAACACAAGACAATTCAAGTGAGACCAGCAAAACAACATGCTACCATTCCCGTAAAAAGTGGAAATCATCATTCACCACCATATTACATTGTTTAGCGTGATATATTCCTTCTTTTATTCAAAACTATGCATAATCACAGTGAATGTGAGATGGAAGATATAATCACAGTGAATGTGAGATGGATAGATATAAATCGTAGGAAAACAAAGAATTAATGTACAAATAACATAAATACTTGCGTTACTAGGGTAACATATTCGGGTATACCAACGATTGACGTATCAGCTGTATAAAATAAGCAGTTAATTAACATACCGTCCCTGTATCGGCGGCGTGACAGTTAATTTACATGAATCGAACATACCTTATATGTATCAGCGGTGTGACAGTTGATGTACATGTATGAAACATACCTTACCAGTATCAGTGGTGTGACAGTTAATTTACATGAATCGAACATACTTTATAAGTATCAGCGGTGTGACAGTTAATGTACATGTATAAAACATACCTTCCCTGTATCGGCGGCGTGACAGTTAATTTACATGAATCGAACATACTTTATAAGTATCAGCGGTGTGACAGTTGATGTACATGTATGAAACATACCTTCCCAGTATCAGTGGTGTGACAGTTGATTTTATACATGGATGGAACATACCTTCCCAGAATCAGCAGTACAGTTAAAGTAAGAGAAAAAGACGAGAGCACCAGAATCGATGTCTGCGATGTAAAAGGTTAAGATGAACTAAGTTTGTTTTGTCTTAAATTTGATAGGACAATACGGTGTTAAGTTCATCTACAGCACTACAATTACTGTTCTGATAATATTAGCTGTGTAATAAAAAATAACAAAACTAGCGCTTTTTTCATTAGGCCTTAAATGTGTTTGCTATTAAACTACTCAACTGATCATGATGTCGAATTAATGCTGATGTTGAATTTCGTCTGAGGTTGCTATACGTCGTATTTATCTGCCCTTGACATGTGATACACAGATAATAATACATGGCAAAGTCCGTATCACATGCCGTACCATCCCGAGATACCAATATCAGCCCGAGGGCCTTTAGACCCAATAGATGATATCGGCCGAGTGTGATACGGCATTAGGATTTTGCCATGTTTATACACTTTATCATATAATATAATTGGCGAGTATATCGGAACTGCATATTGATCCAAACAATCTTGGTAACCTTCCGATTTATTTTTGCCTTGTTTTTATTATATAATGGAACTGCTTCATTATTCATCCGAAGCACTTGGGTTAACTTACCATTTGTGTCTGTAGTCCATAGAAATATTTTGTTTATTGTATTTCTTTTCTATTTGTGTTTTGTTTTCTTTAAGTTCTTTTTCTCCTACTTTAGTTATGTTGTACTATATCTTCATATACAATACTAGGTCAATGTTAGAAAAATATAAACTCTTTTGTATGAGGCTGAGAAACTGGGGAAGGGCGTTTTACCAATTGACATACTATTGTTTTTATACTGCAACTTAATTTGATACATGGAATTTTTTTTTTTAAATCGAAACACAAATATTATATTTATTTTCATCCCTTGATAATTGTGGAGAAAATGATCCATGATGAAGTTGACATTGCGCAGAATATAGTTGTTACTATATTTAGGAAATAAACACAACTAGTTGCAGTATAACTCATTCTAAATAAAACCTATCAATAAAAAAAATAGTAACAACATATTCGAACACATTTGCCCGAATCTCTGAAGATGTCGTCTTACAATATACTAGATTTTATTAAACTATTGAACAGATTATGACAAAATTTTACAGTGAAATAACCAGCATTTTAAATGACAAACAAATCACTCAGGTTATTCAACAAACAAAGTCTTATTTATGTGTAATACCACCAAATCATAGAAGGTCACATCTGGTTGCATAAAAAAAGGGTCAAATAAAAATATTACCTTGAATTTGACTGTTGTAGGAAATTTATTTTACACTTCATTGCAGAAAAAAAAAACATTGAGTCATAATCATACATACTGGGTATTTTAAAGCATCATTCTTATTTCATTTGGTGTTTATATAGAACATTTTGGAAATTTGAGGTTACATGGTTACATGTACTTGTTTATATAGAACATTTTGGAAATTTGAGGTTACATGGTTACATGTACTTGTTTATATAGAACATTTTGGAAATTTGAGGTTACATGGTTACATGTACTCAAACGTGTCAAAGTGGAAAAAGAACTAGTGAATATTTGATTGGTTAACTTCCAGTGATGGTTATTATCTTATATGCAATGAATTGGTATGTGAAATTTTGTCTAGTGCTGGACAGGATAAAAATTTAGCCGTGCAAAGTATTTCCTTATTTAGAATGAAGATAAATTCTGCAAATTCCTTTTGAAAAAGTACAAATTTAACAAAGACTAATAGGCCTAGGGGAAAACGATGATGGTATATGACCTGTTCTTATTGTACTTTTATTGTGGGATGGTTAAATACCCGTCCACATTTACCCTTTTTATTTTTAATATAGATGTATTTTCAATTGTATCCACCTGATGAGATATGTCTTTTTCAACTGATATTTATAGTTAGTTCTTATGCTGTACTGTTTCACCACTGTCAAAGGATAGGGGAGGGTTGTGCGCTGACAAACATGTTAGACCCCATTACATTTGATATGTGACTGTCCTAAGTCAGGAGCCAGTAGTAGTACAGTGGTTGCCGTTGGTTCATCTCTTATTTGTGTTTCGTAAAGTGTTAGGCCGTTAGTTTCCTCAATTGAATCGTTTCATATTTTTCATGTCGAGGCCTACAGTACAGTACGTTTTTTTTTTCTCATTATTGAAAGCCGTACGGTTGTCTGATGTAGAAAATGGTTGATTGAACCTGGTTTTAAAAAAAATTGCACTAGTTCTTTTATATATTTCTATAACAGTGACAAATGAGATCAAAGGACAAGGAACAAGGAAAAGTAAAAAATTAGAAAATTAGAATATGACCTTGATCTTTGACTTTGACCTAGTTTTCTATTATTTGGACGAAAGATTTTAAATCAAAAGATCCTAGGTCTCTATCACTTATGGTTTATCAGTTTTAAATGCATATCATATATTTCAAATGCATACGGGGAAATAACTCTCATATGGAGTCTTCGTATTGCTTCAGTCAAAATTGAAGCAAAATTCCTGAGGAAATAAAGAGCAATTTGGTAAAATGAATTTTTCGTTTTCTTTTACAGTTACGGAACAGATCTCACCACAAAGAAAAGTGTTCTGGGAGATAACTCTTACAATTAAAAGACTTCGACTAAACAGTACCAGTCTCATAAGTGCAATAACTGTTCGATATCATATGCAAAAAAATTAAGAATAGTGGAAATACCTAATAACATAGTATCAAAGAATGTTCGCAGTTACTGAAAGTAAGGTAAGGTAAGATTTGTCACTGTTAAAGATATATATAAAAGTAAGGTTTAGTCTTAGATGCATGATTTTTTTATTAGTTGTTAGTGGCTTTGAACTAGCTGTCAGATAACTGCGAGTACTCTCAGATCTGTTCATTGTGTCTTTTTGTGTCGGGATGTATAAGTACCGGGCCACGTCCACTTTGTATTTTTGTCCATCTGATGAGGTAAGCCTTTTTCAACTGATTTTTATAGTTCGTTCTTATGTTGTACTGTTATACCACTGTCCCAGGTTAGGGGAAGGGTTGGGATCCCGCTAACATGTTTAACCCCGCCACATTATTTATGTATGTGCCTGTCCCAAGTCAGGAGCCTGTAATTCAGTGGTTGTCGTTTGTTTATGTGTTACATATTTGTTTTTCGTTCATTAAATAAGGCCGTTAGTTTTCTCGTTTGAATTGTTTTACATTGTCTTATCGGGGCCTTTTATAGCTGACTATGCGGTATGGGCTTTCTCATTGTTGAAGGCCGTACGGTGACCTATAGTTGTTAATGTCTGTGTCATTTTGGTCTTTTGTGGATAGTTGTCTCATTGGCAATCATACCACATCTTCTTTTTTATAATATTATTGTTTTAGAGATATCAATATCGGACAGTAGCTATAGCATGTTTGAAAATAATCATCGTTGAATTTAATTTAAAGTAGTGGGCCTAACGTGACGATACCCAAATTGCACCTATTTTGACAGTTTTTTCACCTACGTTTTTTATGATCAAGTAAAATATGTCCATACTGTGTTTACTTTGTAGCCCTATCCTTCTTCATTGTATAGGTACACTAGTTTGATTTTTAATCCATATTGAGTCCATAAAAAAATGGGTTTGAATCAATCTCCAAACTATCCAGGATTCTGTTATGAGGAGTACCCAAATTGCATCCATGCTTAAATTCACATCGTCAAAAGTCTAATAACCGAGCTTTTGTTTAATTTCTTCAAATATTTTGAACAATTGGATATTAGTCCATGCTAACTCTTCATATTTTACAAAATGGATGCTTATAATATATTGTTTTTGCTAATTTTAAAAAAGATGACGCTTTGATGACGTCGTACGGTGACGTTTTCGAACATTTTGCTTTTTCAGTAAACAGTCCATCTGTTGATAAATACTGTGAACGTTTTGTGTATATCTAAATATGTTTAGGGAGCTACCATTTGATTTTTATGGGGGGGGGCTAGGATGAAAAATTTTGTCCTGCATTTTTTTTTTTTAGCTGTAATCTCTGTCCTGCCTTTTTATTTTTCACTCTGTTCGGTCCTGCTTTTTTTTTTTTTTTAGTTTATCCTGACTTTTTATTACCTAAATTGTAGTCCTGACTTTTTTTTTTTGCAAGTGTCTCATCCTGCCTTTTTTTTTTACTCAAAACTCCTGTCCTGCCTATTTTTTTCAAATTTCATCCTAGCCCCCCCCCCCCCCCCCCCCCCCATAAAAATCAAATGGTAGCTCCCTTACCTATGTTGAAAGACGTGCATAGTATCAAATCAAAAAAATACAAATTGTTTAGTCTCTAGGAAATGTTGTAAGATTTCCGTTGCTATTTTTTCTAAATAGGTGCAATTTGGGTACTCGGTGCAATTTGGGTACCCTTACGTTAGTGTCATACTAGATTTTGTGAGATAGATAATTCCAGTTAAAAAAGGATCACTTGTTTTTTAAAGGCTTAATGGAATGCAAATGGACATACATAACTTAAAAAAAGGTTAAAAATCTGCCACAGAGAGAATGAATCGGAAAAAAAAAAAAAAACTCTGAGCAAAAGGAAATGACGAAAAGAAAACAGTCTACTTAGTTTATACACATAAGTTAAAAAAAAACACATAAAATAATTTGATGATCTCAGATGCTGCTTCAAATGTATAACTAACAAATATGTGTATTTCATTAATTTAAGTTTAAAATGATACATAAAACTGAACGTAAAGGTTTTCAAGCAAAGCTTAGTTCCAACATTTTGTTATACTTTTCATTTCTTTTCTCTTATTTTGTTACTTTTGCATTTCTAATGAATTTATTGTAAGCTTTATTTTTAAGATGTATTTCTAATAATTTCAACAAGTGCAATGAAATAAACTTATCATAGATACCAGGATTAAATTATATTTAGATTACTTGTATTTCAAATATCTCTTACTTAATACGTATCGTTGTTTTCTTTTTCAACAAGTTTCAAATTCACACAACTGATCTGAAGACGATTTATTATTCATCTTACTTCATATCGGAAAGTGTTCAAATTATCATAAAAAAACTCCTTGTGTTGAGGTAGCTAGCATACAAACTTCATTAAAACATTGTCTTAATAATTCCCATAAGCGTACCTATAGTTCCAGTAACACGCCGTGTGGTAGTGACGTATTCTCTTCACGAAATCATGAATGAAATCCTCTGAATTAAAATGATTGACGGTTTCCAAATGATTCTATTTATACTGCATTACTGGAATTAATCGTAATGCCCTTGAATGATTACGTTGTATTTTCCACTCCATCAAGCAAGTTCATATATACGGATATAACAATACGCTTGATTACGCAAACTTTAAATTTGCTTTATTTAAATTAACTGAAATTTAAGACGACTTATTGGGAACAATATCATTTCCGTGTATTTGATAAATTCAACTGAATCTGAAAAAAAGATCGGCAAAAGGTATAAAAGATAAAATATAATCATATGTAAGCATTTCCGAAATATATCTTTAATAAGAGGCATGGATGTTACATATGTTTACGTATTTCTTTTAACAATCTTCAGTGTAATATTAGAAGTATCTTGTCAATGTAAGTTATCTAATATACTATGTTTAATTCTGTTTTGCTCAGGTGCAGTTTCTACTTTAGAACATTACATGTGGACTGCAATATTTGAATTAATTTTGCTGTCAACAATTGATTAGTTATTTGGATCATTGGTTTAATTTTTCTCTCCCGTAATGATTGAGTCGAACAGTGTATAGGATTTGTTTTTTTCTCAATCGATTTATTTAATTTCGAACAACGGTATACTGTTGTTGCCTTTATTTATAGGAGGAAACCTATATTTTATACACGAGATTTTCCTTCTTATTTGTTTTTTTTTTTATCATATAACAAAACGTCGAATGAACTATAAATTAGGTACACACAGTGTTGGTTTAATTGCTTTTAGTTGATAATTTGATATTTTTAATATTTCATAATTCTTAATAAATATACATATTTCTTCAGAAAGTCGACTTTACGCGATAGTTGAGTAGAAATTTACTTTTTTCCGATTTTAAAATCGATAATATTTTTATTTTCAGCTACACAAGAGGAATGTCCAGCAACCTATCATCAATGTACAGGTGGCACATGGTGTTGTTTGGAGGGTCTTTATTGCACAGGAACATCTCTATGTGTATCAATTAAGTAAGTAAATTGTAATAAATCATTTCAAAAGTTGTCGACGTTTTTAATCGAGCATTCGAGCACTTCTTGTCTCTGTTCAAAGTGTAAGACTCTTGACTTTATACATCATGTAAAGAATACAGGTTAAATTCTACAGCAAAAATAACAGATAGTGATTTTTTTCTACTAAATGTCGCACCTATTTTGCGTGTGTTTTATATATGTGATTAAAGGGTGGATGTTCTAATGTTTGAGATAATTCTCACTATTATGGACATTTTTTCATTTTGTTTTAGTTATTCGTATGGGCACCTTAAATTATCTAATTGCTTGACGAATATTATGTGGTTGCTGCTTTATTGGCGTTTATCCAACGCCTTCTTCAATATATAAGGTCATTGAAATATGGAAAAGGTAAGGCATCGAATTATCTGTGTTTTTGTATTTCAGTGGTATGATAGTATTGGTGATATTGGCATCTGTGGGACTTGGAATTTTACTTGCAGTTGTTTGTGTCGTCTATTCCAAATGTACAGGTAAGTTTCAATTGTTTATCGTTTATTAAAACTTGTTTCTACAAATGTAATAAAATGAAAGCTGTTTATTTTCGACGAAAACAATACTTGATCTACATAAGTGATTCATACGAAAATTATTGTATTGACTTTATTCCATACAAACATATTCTTTATTGGCTGTTCCCAGTGAGAAACGGAACCCTATAGAAAACAAAATCATATTGTAACTAACGAGTACATGCACTAATATGTGCATTTTGACCATGAGCATACAGTTTTAAAACTGTTTGCAACGTATAATGACAACAAGGCTTTTGTAAAGGATTTGTCACACTTTTATTTAACTGTCAGAAATTTCACCAAGCTATCAAACCGCGAGCGGTTAATGGACATAACAGTGCTTCGAATAAGTCATGCTGACAGGGAGGTTCATCTTGTAACAGAAATTCAAAATGTGTTAACTTTAATACATTAATATTTATCTACATCTCCCCTCTTCCCCCAAATTGTATATTATTTGACATTACAAATCATATTTTTTAAGTGGTAAGATTTTCATTCTTTATCATATTGTTCTTACATACAACCTGTTTATTGTAGAGATAAAACACAAGAAAATACAAGTGAGACCAGCGAAACAACATGCTACCATTCCCGTAAAAAGTGTAAATCATCATTCGCCACCATATTTCGTTGTTTAACGTGTATATTCCATCTCTTATTCCAAACTGTGCATATTCACGGAGAATTTGAGATGGATAGATATAAATCGTAAAGAAGTGTAGAATTAATGTACAATTAACATTAATACTTGCGTTACTAGCAATTAAATGTTCGGGTGTACTAACACTTCTAGTATCAGCGTACTTCTACTTGGTTTTGATGGAGGGAACATTGTTTCCCATTATCAGCGGTGTACGTGACAGTTGATATACATGGATGGAACCTACCTTCCCAGTATCAACTGAATGACAGATGATTTACATGGTTAGAACATTTTACCTTCGCAGTATCAACAGAATGACAGATGATTTACATGGAAAGAACCTACCTTCTCAGTATCAACAGATTGACAGATGATTTACATGGTAAGAACATACCTTCCCAGTATCAGCAGAACAGATGATTTACATAGATGGAACCTACCATCTCAGTATCAGCAGATTAGATGAGAAGGAAAAAGACGGGAGATACTGATGTGAAGATTGGAATGAACTTATTTTGTAAAGCCTTAAACTTTAAAGCCATTGTTAAGTTCACCATACCACTACAATGATTGTTTGTATAATATTAGCCGTTCAATAAAAAAAAAATAATAAAATTAGTGCTTTTCTTTCATAAGGTCTAAAAATGTGTGTTTTTTTTTAAACTATTTAACTAATGTCGCGATGATTATGTGATGAACGAAGTCCCAGTTTATTTACATTTCTTTTTTATTTGCTTTTGATGTGTTGCTATTCTGTGTTTTGTTGTATGTGTTAGGCTTCGGATAATAATTAACGTCTTCAAGTTTACTCTATATTTTTTTAATTATAAACGCCAGTATATGCCCATGAGGAGGATTCAAATAGTGAACCGTTTTTTGCTTAATTATCCCCAAATTTGCAAAATCGAGAAAGGGTACATATTTATAATATTCGCCCGAATCTGAGAATTGGTGAATAAATAAAAATAAGTAGAGAATTTTAAAGATGTGCCATCAGCAGCTAATACCAAGAAACAAAAAGAAATTGCATTAAACAACAACTAACGAGTTCACGGCTAAAGAATGGAACCGCTTTCGTTGCATTTCATGTGTTAATGAGTATGGCGTTGCTATATATGGTTTGTAATATTAATGGACGGTGACGCATGTCAAAGATTAACAGCTGACCAAAGAAACTTAAATGTTCTTTCCGTAAATTACGCATGTCAATCACCTATTGGCATGCTTAAAATGCTATGCACAATACGTCTCTTATTTATAATAATTAGATATAGGGAGATATGGTATGAGTCCATCCAAGTCACAATTTATAAAAGAAAACCATTATAGGTCAAGATACGGTCTTCAACACGGAGCCTAGGCTCACACCGAACAGCAAGCTATACAGGACATCACACATTACAAGGGTAAAACCATTCGAACGGGAAAACCAACAGTCTAATCTATATAAAAACGAGAAGCGAGAAACATATGAACCTCAAAAACAGACGACAACATCTGAACATCAGATTCCTGACTTAGGACAGTTGCACACAATTGCAGCGGGATTAAACGTTTTAATGGTACCAAACCTTCTCCCTTTTCTGAAACAATAGTATCACATCATAACATAGAAAGTCACACTATAACATATCATTTGGAATGGTTTAACTCAATCAAAAAAACGTAATAACACAAATTAACACACATCGAAAAATAATTTGATCTGTGATACAATGTAAATACATAGTTAATAAATATTTATTTAAGAACATGTTCATATAGAGAGGGTTTTCTCCGTATAGTTTTTATTTCATATATATTAGTATATGTTTTGTCGTTACATTTTCATTGACATTTACAAACCCGATAATGATTTATATAATATTTAACAGTTTATCCTCCAAATATATTCTTGATGGCATAAATGCAAAACTGTGTTCTATTTATACTATGTTGTCTTCTTTGAAACCAATCGTACGTGTAGTTTTAGGAAAGCTAGTAGAAATAAAATGGAATCATGGTTGAATCTAATTTTAAAGGTTATACCGAATAACTTGGGAAAATGGATCTGTTATTGGTTACTTAACTATCTGGGACAGATCTAAAAAATAAAGGCAACCGTAGTATACCGGTGTTTGAAAGTCATGAATGGATTAAGGTAGCACTCCACAGTAAGGTTTTTTTTTCAAAAATGAGAGCTAGCGTGCTATAAAATTAATTTATTGGATAGTTGAAGATTAAAATAGCCTTTATAGTGGGTTTGTATAAACATCAAGACTATGTTACATAATGTGTTTGTCGCATGAACTTTGTGATTAAATTTTACGAAAAAATGAGGAAGACACCCGTTTTTCATTTGATCATTAGGTAGATTAATGTCAGCAGTTTCTGAAAAGGTATCACTCAAAGGCATTCAAATTCTAGTTGATTCAAATTTTTGGGGAATATGTGACATTTGCGCCCCCCCCCCTTTTTGCAATTTTATAGGTAAATAAATGCAGTAGGTTGCCATGGATACACAAATAGTAATTATATTTAACCCTTTTAATTGGTGAAATGTTGTAATCTATGGAAGTTACTTATTACATATATATGCATAACATAAACAGTTAGGTTAATGTATTAGAAAGCCAGTAATGGAAGATGATAAAACCTTTTGTGGTTCAATTTTAATTTTATTTTCTAAATGTAGAGTGCTACATAAGAGAGAGAAAACCAGGCTTACAAACTAAAAAAAGAGGGAAACAAGTCAACTATAAGAGGAAAACAAAGGAACAACAGGAACACTAAAGTGCAGCAAAAACAAACGCCAAAACACATAGAAACGAACTTTTTGATAACAACTGCCATATTCCTGACTTGGTACATGACCTTTTTAGAAACAATGTTGGGTTTAACGATACATAAATAAGCATGCTGAATTCACGGAGAAAGATCATGTGTAAAGTGGACGAATTGTTAGACTGGTGACATATATTTTTGGAATATAATTCTGACACAATAAAAACATAAACTGAACCAAATATCGTACATGGTATCTCTCATACAATATATTTATGTATTTGCAACCTCTTTGTCTGAATATAAGTTTTATGAATATAAGTAAAACTATTCTTTAAAATGGTATATTGTGACATATGGTTTTATTTTTTCAATGCTCTTCAACTTCGTACTTAATTTGGCCTTTTTAGATATTCTTATTTGAACATCATTGGTAAGTTTTTTGAAGACGAAACGCCAGTCTGGTATACACAATTACAATCCTTGTATCTATGGTATGTTTATTGTAAATAATAATGCCTCGTCATAGGGTCAGATTTTGGTGCTTGATGTAGGTTTTTATTGTCAAAAGTTTTTGGCTATTTCTGTTATCTTTCTTGTATATCATAAAAACCATTAAAGTATAAATAAATATTATCAATAATGTTTTTACTCACTATTGTATCAATGATAATAAAACATTACAGCATTTTTATTTGTCATGACAGCTGAAAACTATAACACTATTGAATGCTTCTTCATAGAATATAGAATATCTATCAGTCGACAATTTCAATTTTCAATACAATATATCAATCAATACAGTATTTTTCGCAGAGCTTTATATAATGATAACATTTAAACAGCCAGAAAATGTACGATACACATAAACAAATTCATTACAGACGAAAAACATTTTCAAGTTGGGAACATTTATATAAACATGATGACAGTATATATGAAATGGTGTATATCATCAATGAAAGATTGTTACGCAGCTTGCAGGTTTCCAGTTCTCTTCCATCATACCTCATATAGTCTTTGGCTTTTTTTAATACCGTCTGTGCAGGTAACTGTTGGTTTTAAATCGGGTTCAGTCAACCTGCAATTGAAACTTTTAAAGATCAATCAGGCTGTATTAACTCTAGTGCTTTATTCATATCTTCAAAAGAAACTTTTATAGTGAAATTTCAGTTTCCATAGTAATGAAGTTGTGTGTACATGCAGAGGCTATTTCTTTGAAATATTGCAACAAGAAATGTTATAAGTATTTTGATGCACAAAAACACATTTGAAGAAAACTGATTAGAAATAGGGCTGTACCATGCATGATCTGTCATATCAGTAGGTAGATCAAGCCCTATTCAGTCTCAACCGTGAATGATATATCATGTTAGTAGGAAATAGAATGAAATTCAAAACAGTGTGGCTGTGGCCATTGATTGACACATTAAATTCATCCATTGACTGGGACAATTTAGGTGAACGTTTGTATGTAACGACCACTGCTCACTATGTACTTTTTAAAGACACTTAAACTATGAGGTCACCAAAGGTTCCCAACACCTTAATAAAGTAATTCGAAAAATTAATCAGAAATAACACGATGTTTTGATTTATATCAATTATATAAATCAAAACATAAGGGTTATTCCTGATTAATTTTTCGAATTATTTTATAATTAAAGGCGTTAAGAAACCTTTGGTGACCCCACAGTTTAAATGTCTATCGTAAGTACGTCGTGAACAGTGGTCGTTACAGACAAACGTTCACGTAAATTGTCCCAGTCAATGGATGAATTTAATGTGTCAATCAATGGCCACAGCCACACTGTTTTGAATTTCATTCTAGAAGGTAGAGCAAGTCCTTTCCAGGCTCTACCATGAATTATATATCTTATCACACCGCGGGTAAAATATCACGTTGTGATTGGTTTAACGCCGTCACGTGTTGACCCCCTATAAGACCGTAGTGGGTTAGTAAATTTCATAGGGGGTTCATTACGCGTTAATGGTGACGTCATCTATTAATGGTGTTGTGTTTCATTGTTTATTTTTCAACATAACACATCAGAAAAAGTCCAGCGTACGATAAATTCGTTATACGGTTAACTACTGACCCCCTACGGACCATAGAAGGTGAATAAAATCAATAGGGGACTCGGCCTCCGGCCTCCCTCCTATGAAATTTACTAACCCTCTATGGATCCGTAGGGGGTCAGTAGCGAACCATATAACTTATGATATTAGTAGGTAGAGCAAGTACTTTTCAAGTTCTACAAAAAGTTATCTGTTATATCATGAGATAGAACATGCCCTATTTAAGATCTTCCATGAATGATCTGTAATATCAGGTAGAGCGAGTTTTACTCTGGCTCTAACATGAATGATCTCTGTTAAGTTAGTAGTTACAGCAAGCCTATTCGGGCTCCATCATGATTGATCTGTCATATCGGTAGTTAAAGCATGCAAAGGTTTCAAAACTCTTAGGCTCACTTCTTAACATATCATCTAAATAAATTATAAACGACAGAAGATAGTCCAAAAATGTAATTTGAACTGCTTTTGACAAATTGAACCATTACGTTAACCAACACCACAGTTATGAGGGAAATAAAATCATTTAATATCCTTAGGATATATAGTTATTCGTTTTGTTATCGATAACCTAGCTTCAATTCAAAATTTGAGGAAAACATGTAAATTGCTATATGATTATAATTTTATAACAATGTGAAAAAAAATGTGTTTTCCATACCATTAATGTTAATACTTGAGTTTTGTGATAAATCCGATTTACTGGTATCTGACATTGTAATATCTATCTTGTAACCCTTTATCCAATACGTTGTCATTAAGCCTTTACCCTGTAAAAGTTAACATATTTGAACTCAAAAGGAGAAAATATTTGTTTATCAATTAGCAGAGTTTTTTTTATAATTAAATGTTGAAAGCAGTCATTTGCACATTGACTTAAGTTTATTACAATGTACATGTATAATCAATATAAGTTTTTGTCCGTTTCAGAAATGATAAAACGTTTGTTGTCATATAATTTATATCTTCTGCAATTTTAATTTAACATACACCATCACGAGTTGGTTAACTTTTATGTGATATGTGTGACAGGTGACAAACAATTTATTACTTTGAACAGCGTATACTAATGTTGCCTGTATTTATCACAGAGGACAAAAGATATCAAAACTATTGCACTCATTATTGTTGATAAAACCATTTATTCATAATAAGAAGTATGATCAATCATAGCAGATGTCACAATAACCAGATAAGGTATGATTGCCAATGAGACAACTCTCCACAAGAGACCAAATGACACAGAAATTAACAATTATTGGGCACCCATACCCCAGCTATAAAATGTCGCTAGGGGACAAATGTTTATATTTATTTGATATTGTTTCAGAACTATACACCTCTTAACTCGACTTAAGAATATGGTTGTACAAATGCACATGTGTATTACCTTTCATGAATGTAATTAACGTGTATTATTCCTATTGATTTGAATATTGCATATGCATGTACAGAATTGACTGTTGATGTTAAAACTGTTGTTTTCTCTGATGTTAAAAGTCATATGTTTGCCCTTATATAAATGTTGGTATATGATTTTAACGATTGTCTATTGTTGTTTAATATTTTATGTTCTATAAAGCTTGTGGTGCGAGACTGTATAGATGTTTAAACTAAAAGTAAACAAAATAAATTAAAACAATTGTAGAAGCAGAATTTTATTATTATTTTATCAGCTTGAATTTTTGCCACAAAACCAGGTTCAACCCACCATTTTTTTCTTTAAAAATGTACTGTACCAAGTCGGGAAAATGGCTATTGTTATATCATAGTTCGTTTCTGTGTGTGTAACATTTTTACGTTGTGTTTCCAATGTGTCGTTTGTTTTCTCCTATATTTGAGTGTGAATTAACATTACTATAAGACGTGTCACGTAACTTTTCTATCCCAAATTCATGTATTTGGTTTTGATGTTATATTGGTTATTCTCATCGGATTTTGTCTAATGCTTAGTCTGTTGCTATGTGTGTTACATTTGAATGTTGTGTCGTTGTTCTCCTCTTATATTTAATGTGTTTCCCTCAGTTTTAGTTTGTTTCCCCGATTTTGTTTTTTGTCCATAGATTTAGGATTTTCGAACAGCGGTATACTACTGTTGCCTTTATTTGAAATCAACTGAATTTGACCTTTCATTCAAGCATAATACAATGAATTCCAAAACTATACGTTTCTTACTTTAATCTGCATTGAACCTCTACATTTAACGTCAAATTTAGAAAAATTGTCAAGCAACATCTTTGTGGTTTCACTGATATGTATCTTCATTGCTAAAACAAAAGTCAATTCAATTTACATACGTTTCATTTCGTACCAAAAAATTTTGAGTATATATTTAACATGTTGAACCATTTAATCCTGTGTTGTTCTATCATAACTCTTCGAAAGATAAAAGAATGAAGACGCAGAACATTTATCGACTAAGGACGGTGATTGGGTCGAATAATAAAAAGCAACAGTATTTGATTTACTTATGTTCACATCTTAAGAATGCATTTATAGGATACAAATCAAGGTATAATAAAACATGAGGTAAACGCATGAAATATAAACTAACGAGATCGGAGCTTTGACAGGCTATTCCTGTAATAGCCCGCCATGCGAATTAAAATCAGTCAAGTTTCACAATCAGAAAAGTTACATATCAGACTACTTTCTTTGTCTGCTGAAGTAAGACCGCTTAAGAAATGTGAGAAAGCATAACAATTATAAAATCGTGAACACTCTTACAGATTTAGTCTGTACTATTGTTTACCATCCTCTTGCCCGTTTGTAAATTGTCTCTTCCTTATTACGCATACTTAAATCAAAATATTGCTTGTTAAACGAACTGAGCTTTGTTTTCATTTTCAAAACATCTAAAGTTAAGTGTTCACAACCCGTCCTTTAATCAGAAATATTTTGAATGCCAACACATGATCATGGAATAAAATATGGAAATTACTTGTTATACATCATTTACTGTACCTTCGCCATTTGATTCCATTCTTGAAGCAGTGTTGACTGTATCGCCAAATAAACAATACCTTGGCATCCTCCTACCCACAACACCTGCACATACGGGTCCTAGAAGAGTTAATGTTTTGTTTATCAAGTATTGTCTTTTTTTTTAGTTTGATTAAGATGGCAGATATTCGTAGGAAAAAGAAAATGTCAAAAATCAAATTCGTTTTACTATAAGAAAAGAAAAAGGTTTTTAAAAACAAAGTACTGCTTACTATTTCATTTAATGTATTTGTAAATTTTAACTTGATTCCAGTTAACTGTTGTTCAGTTTACTCTTCATCTTTTACATAAGCTTTGGATTTCAAATATTTTGGCCACGAGCATCACTGAAGAGACATGTATTGTCGAAATGCGCATCTGGTGCAAGAAAATTGATACCGTTAATTTTATTACTACCACTGGCTCGATGCCTCTGCTGGTGGACTATTAGTCCCCGAGGGTATCACCAGCCCAGTAGCCGTACTTCGGTACTGGCATGAAAATACGAATTTTTTGTGTTATTAAAATTTGCTGTTACAAAATGATAGAAATTATTATAAATTAAGGAATGTATCTCCCTCATGCAAAGCTCTGATTCCTTTCACCGATTTCGCTATACTTTTTAGACCTTTTGGATTATACTCTTCATCTTTTACATAAGCTTTGGATTTCAAATATTTTGGCCACGAGCATCACTGAAGAGACATGTATTGTAGAAATGCGCATCTGGTGCAAGAAAATTGGTACCGTTAATTTTATTACTACCACTGGGTCGATGACTCTGCTGGTGGACTATTAGTCCCCGAGGGTATCACCAGCCCAGTAGCCGTACTTCGGTACTGGCATGAAAATACGAATTTTTTGTGTTATTAAAATTTGCTGTTACAAAATGATAGAAATTATTATAAATTAAGGAATGTATCTCCCTCATGCAAAGCTCTGATTCCTTTCACCGATTTCGCTATACTTTTTAGACCTTTTGGATTATACTCTTCATCTTTTACATAAGCTTTGGATTTCAAATATTTTGGCCACGAGCATCACTGAAGAGACATGTATTGTAGAAATGCGCATCTGGTGCAAGAAAATTGGTACCGTTAATTTTATTACTACCACTGGGTCGATGACTCTGCTGGTGGACTATTAGTCCCCGAGGGTATCACCAGCCCAGTAGCCGTA
The DNA here is from genome assembly GCF_965363235.1 of Mytilus galloprovincialis. Classification (NCBI taxonomy): domain Eukaryota; kingdom Metazoa; phylum Mollusca; class Bivalvia; order Mytilida; family Mytilidae; genus Mytilus; species Mytilus galloprovincialis. The sequence goes on from NC_134840.1 coordinate 7,960,770, forward strand.
CTTCGGTACTGGCATGAAAATACGAATTTTTTGTGTTATTAAAATTTGCTGTTACAAAATGATAGAAATTATTATAAATTAAGGAATGTATCTCCCTCATGCAAAGCTCTGATTCCTTTCACCGATTTCGCTATACTTTTTAGACCTTTTGGATTATACTCTTCATCTTTTACATAAGCTTTGGATTTCAAATATTTTGGCCACGAGCATCACTGAAGAGACATGTATTGTAGAAATGCGCATCTGGTGCAAGAAAATTGGTAACGTTAATTTTATTACTACCACTGGGTCGATGACTCTGCTGGTGGACTATTAGTCCCGAGGGTATCACCAGCCCAGTAGCCGTACTTCGTTACTGGCATGAAAATACGGATTTTTTTGTGTTATTAAAATTTGCTGTAACAAAATTATAGAAATTATTATAAATTAAGGAATGCATCTCCCTCAGGCAAAGCTCTGATTCCTTAGACGGATTTGGCTATACTTTTTTGACCTTTTGGATTATAGCTCTTCATCTTTTATATAAGCTTTGGATTTCAAATATTTTGGCCACGAGCATCATTGAAGAGACATGTATTGTCGAAATGCGCACAAGGTGCAAGAAAATTGGTACCTTTAATTTTATTAGTGAGATGCAGTTAATAAAAAAAATATTTACATGATAAGATATTCATGAAAAATATTTAGATAATTCATAAAACAATCAACTTTTTTGAAAAATAACTTTTCTTTCAAGGAAAAATACATAAAGAAATATCAAATACGAGTCCAGTTTAAAAATTTGCACCTCTTACACATTTATTAATCAGGATAAATTTTCAATTTAAATACTCCAATTTCTTTTTATTAATTGTAATATAAAAGTGTTCCTCTTTCGGTTGCCGAAGGAATTATATTTTTAGCTCACCTGGCCCGAAAGCGTCCGGCGTCCGTCGTCGTCCGGCGTCGTCCGGCGTCCGGCGTCGTCCGTTGTCGTCCGTCGTCGTTAACTTTTACAAAAATCTTCTCCTCTGAAACTGCTTGGCCAAATTTAACCAAACATGGCCAAAATCATTATTAGGGTATTTAGTTTAAAAATTGTGTCCGGTGACCCGGCCAACCAACCAAGATGGCTGTCATGGCTAAAAATAGAACATAGGGGTAAAATGCAGTTTTTGGCTTATAACTCAAAAACCAAAGCATTTAGAACAAATCTGGCATGGGTAAAATTGTTAATCAGGTCAAGATCTATCTGCCCTAAAATTTTGAGATGAATCGCACAACCCGTTGATAGGTTGCTGCTCCTGAATTGGTAATTTTAAGGAAATTTTGCTGTTTTTGGTTATTATCTTGAATATTATCATAGATAGAGATAAACTGTAAACAGCAAAAATGTTCAGCAAAGTAAGATCTACAAATTAGTCAACAAGACCAAAATGGTCTGTTGACCCCTTTAGGAGTTATTACCCTTTATAGTCAATTTTTAACCATTTTTCGTAAATCTTAGTCATTTTTACAAAAATCTTCTCCTCTGAAACTACCGGGCCAAATTAAACCAAACTTGGCCACAATCATCATTGGGGTATCTACTTTAAAAATTGTGTCCGGTGACCCGGCCAACCAACCAAGATGGCCGCCATGGCTAAAAATAGAACATAGGGGTAAAATGCAGTTTTTGGCTGACATGGGGGTACAATTGTTTATCAGGTCAAGATCTATCTGCCCTGAAATTTTCAGATGAATCTGACAACCCGTTGTCGGGTTGCTGCCCCTGAATTGGTAATTTTAAGGAAATTTTGCTGTTTTTGGTTATTATCTTGAATATTATTATAGATAGAGATAAACTGTAAACATCAATAACGTTAAGCAAAGTAAGATTTACAAATAAGTCAACATGACGGAAATGGTCAATTGACCCCTAAGGAGTTATTATCCTTTATAGTCAATTTTTAACAATTTTCATAAAATTTGTAAATTTTAACTAACATTTTCCACTGAAACTACTGGACCAAGTTCATTCTAGATAGAGATAATTGTAAGCAGCAAGAATGTTCAGTAAAGTAAGATGTACAAACACATCACCATCACCAAAACACAATTTTGTCATGAATCCATCTGCTTCCTTTGTTTAATATTCACATAGACCAAGGTGAGCGACACAGGCTCTTTAGAGCCTCTAGTTCTTAGAACTTATTACTGTATTTTTTTATTTTTTATTTTTAATGACTATGAGGTTAACATTAGAGTCATCTGTTACTCGGGAGAAGGATAAGAAAAATCCTTCCAAGAAGAATAAAAAGCAATTTATATCATTTGAGATCATGTTCATAGCTACTGAAACAGGTTTCCTATCAAGAAAAAAAACACTTATATGCATAAACATTCTTGAAGTTTTCTATGTCGTTCTCTGATTTAATTTTCAAATATGTAAGCAGTAAAAAGTTTTTCGCAAGAAATTGTGCTTCCAGACATGTCAGTTTTAAAGGGTTTGAGTATATATTCCTAGCTGGTACTTACTACGAAATAAGTCATTGAAGTTGTGTCATGAGTGCTTCATGCACTGACAGAGGAAGGAAATGAAACAACTTTCATAAACCAGCCGAATACGTTCGGCGTACTTTTAAGAATTTTTATATTAGGAATTGATGTTAAAATGTTTAACACTCTCCTGTACATAAAAAAAGTTGATACACTAAGCAAAGTTATTTGATTGAATTGTTACCTGAGTGAATTCCAATCCTACATTGTAATGATTTCTCCGGTTTGTGACGAATCCTAAAACACATGACCGAGTCCCTAATAGAAAGCGCCATCTGTGCTATTTCGTTAACGTGTTTTGTGCCATTAAGTATAGGTAGACCAGATACTACCATGTACGCGTCACCTATGGTCTCAACCTGAAGATCAAATTTGTATAAAATACAATTATTTCAAAGCTATTGTGAAATGCCTTTACACATTTAAGAGCTATAAGCCACAAATTAAAACGCCAGATTGTGTAAGCCAAATGAGCACTGCCCTTAAACAGCAGATCAATGTCGATTTTAAAGAAACCAAGTAGAATGAAGATGCAAACACAAAAGGCATTGATCCAACGAGCACTAGGACTTCATAACAGAAAGATAGTCGCCCGACAACTCAGCACATCACCGAATGAGACCACTCAGACACTCTCACTAATTATAGCAATTTTGAAACATTTTATCAAACTCGCATCACTAAAAATCAGAAATATAACAAACTCGAAAAAACGTGTTAATTCATAATATTATTTTCTTCTTCTCTTCCTACAAGATGTTATCAAATAGATAACGAGTAGTATTATTAAACAATAGTGCATGTTATTTCCTCCTTTAATTCATGGAACATCCGTATCACACAAAGACCGAACTCGAACCACTAAAGAAATGTTTTAAATGATTTGAAAGTTCTAGATTGTCTTTTTCTTCTCCGAGTTATTTCCTCCGTTTTCGACAGATAAAGCTTAAATAGAAGAAGCTAACCATGTCCTCACCTACTTTTTAGTTCATTCAATTCTCTCAGTTTATGTAAGATACTTTGATTTGTCTTTTTTATCGATATATGAGATTATAACAACGATAAAGTAATGTTGTCCTAATTTACCATACCTTATACACATCATAGCTGTCTATAATTTCATCAAAACAGTTGTAAAGATCATTTAGTAGATCTACAATCTAAAATATTAGAGGAGTCATATATATACTAAACCAACTTCATTTAATTCGATCAATTCTAAGAGTTAAAGAATCAACATATATTAATGTTTTTTTTTATCTGGTGATGATTTATGATTAGAATGACACTGATTAAGATGCATCAATCTATTTATACAAAAGAAGCCAGTGGATGTCAACAATTAAGCATGAACTGCTGACCTTCTGAAGAATCTGAGTACACCCCCAGTTATTGGAGGAGTTTGTGTTGTCCAAAGCATCAGAGTATAACCCTGCTTATTGTTTGGATTTGTGTTTCTCGTTCGTCAGTTGGCTTTGTATAATAATAATTGAAGCTCTTCTTATTATTGATTGTCTGTTTTTAGAAGATTTTAAATGTTTTTACCACTTAACTTCTGTCTATTTTTGATTCTTTACATATGTTATGTCAATATATGATAGAAAAAGGACTGATATAGTTTCCAGCATGTTATGTGACATGTGACTGTACTAAAACAATTTATTGTTCACGTTTTAAGTGTTTAGATCCCCCTTCTATGTACAAACCATTCACATTGTTTGTAGTGTTTATTATACTTAAAATCGGTTTGAATGAAATTTGTAATAAAGTTGTTTTTCCTTTAGCTTTAAAGATAGTGTCAAGTTTAGGACTTTTGAAAAAATTGATTTTGTAGTGTATAGAAACATAATTAGTACTGCTACGAATTACGAGACCATAAAAAATGTATGGAACTTAACAACTGTACCTGGAAAGGTGTACTCTGAGATGAAAGGTCAGTAAAGCCTACAATATCACTGAAATATATCGTTACACAATTAAACTCCTCGGGGTCAACATGTCTTCCATCTCGTAATCTTTCAGCAACAGATCTAGAAAATGACATAAGACTGATCTTTACTGCACCAATTGTAGAGTCTGTGTAACAAACATTTGGTATGCTGATCTGTTTATATGTATGTGTAAAGGAAATATATATTAAACTAAGGAGATGCGATAAGTTTGCAAATGAGAAAACTCTCCCCCACAGTTCAAATCATGAACACAATCAATTATATTTCATCGTACGACCTTCAACAATGATAATCTTTTCATGTCTATTTTACCTGATCAAAATAGGAAAGGATGCAGACCCAATGTAGGGAAGATGGTCGTTTTTTAATATTTTGTGTTGTCCTGAAAACGTGTTTGTCTTTAATAAATTAACGAGAATAATTCAAGAAAAAAGGATTTGGAAATAATTACATAAAAGATACATATAGTGGAGCAGGTTCTGTTGACCTTTCCGGAACCAAAACTGACCTTCGATTTTGGTTATGTTCCTGTATATATCTAATTAAAGTATTGTTGTTTGGCATAATGTTTGACTGTTCACCTTGTTTTTTGTGGTGTTTTCTGTTTTTCTTAAAGTAGTTATTATGTTGCCGTACCGTGGAAGAACTTGGTACAAAAGTTCCTCAGACTTTCGTTTCTCCTCTAAGAATGCTTGTGTCCTTTCCAAAACAAGAGCTTCCAAATTATTTGCGTATTGTTCCATTCTGTTAAGTAACGCATCTAATACATTATGGTTTTTTGAAAAGCTGAAAGAAACAGATATTTTTTTTAAATGACAATTGCAAACTACCCTTAAAATGTGTATACATAAAACGTTTTGAACATACCAGCTTTTTATTGACTTACCAGATCATGTAAGATTAGTAGTTTAAATATCAAAATGAAATCTTGTATTTTATATGCCACACATTGCTTTGAATAGGACAACAATGAAACGATATAGAAAATTACTTGCTATTCCATCACATGACTTAAAAAGTTTTTTTTTTAATATTGCATATGGTCTAATTGTGTATATTCAATTTTTCCACAAGAAAAACAGATTTGGCTTGGTTTATGTATTACACTTTGACGTTTTGGTTGATGAAAGTTTTAAGAATAGAAGGTAGAAAGATATTAGAGGGACATTCAAACTCATAAATCGAAAGAAAAAAACAAACATCGCCATACTAAGAAATGTATGTTTTCAAATGGACCCTGTTATATGTCGTCGGCAAGTAATGATGGCCTCAGAAACTGTTATGTCCCTTAGCGTTTGCTCGTGTCATTAGAGGCATGCTCGACCATAATAGCAATTCTAGAAGATATAACATATCATTATGAAAGCACCCATTAAAAACACTCCCGCTGGTCTGTGCATTTGCTCGATAAGTTGGTGAAATTATGAAATATGATGGAATGTGTGTATCTTATTATTAACTTTATAAAATTCTTATTATCATATGTGTGAATCCTATGATCTATATTGCTTTTGAAATAAAGTATTATTGTCACAGTTAATATTCGCAGGATTCTGAGCAACTGCAGTTTATTTCAAGATTTAATATTATTGTCAAACAATGTCAGCCAATTCGATTTGTAGATATTGAAACTTGTATCCAACGATTCATTTAAAATTTAACATTTCCAAGCACATGTGTATCCTACGGTGCATTGTACAGGCTTATATTAATATATCTGCAAGGTCACCATTACAATTATCTTCGGTAACAACACATCTTTACATATTCATATACCTTAATAGTATCTACATATCTTTCATTGTTATTTTAAATCGATTTTGTCAATTAACTAGAGGCTCTAAAGAGCCTGTGTCGCTCACCTTGGTATATATGAATATTAAACAAAAGAAGCAGATAGATTCATGACAAAATTGTGTTTTGGTGATGGTGATGTGTTTGTACATCTTACTTTACTGAACATTCTTGCTGCTTACAATTATCTCTACCTATAATGAACTTGGCCCAGTAGTTTCAGTGGAAAATGTTAGTAAAAATTTACAAATTTTATGAAAATTGTTAAAAATTGACTATAAAGGATAATAACTCCTTAGGGGGTCAATTGACCATTATCTCTATCTATAATAATATTCAAGATAATAACCAAAAACAGCAAAATTTCCTTAAACTTACCAATTTAGGGGCAGCACTAAACAACTGGTTGTCCGATTCATCTGAAAATTTAAGGGCAGATAGATCTTGACCTGATAAACAATTTTACCCTCAGTCAGATTTGCTCTAAATGCTTTGGTTTTTGAGTTATAAGCCAAAAACTGCATTTTACCCCTATGTTCTATTTTTAGCCGTGGCGGCCATCTTGGTTGGTTGACCGGGTCACCGGACACATTTTTTAAACTAGATACCCCAATGATGATTGTGGCCAAGTTTGGATTAATTTGGCCCAGTAGTTTCAGAGGAGAAGATTTTTTGTAAAAGATTACTAAGATTTACGAAAAATGGTTAAAAATTGACTATAAAGGGCAATAACTCCTAAAGGGGTCAACTGACCATTTCGGTCATGCGGACTTATTTGTAAATCTTACTTTGCTGAACATTATTGCTGTTTACAGTTTATCTCTATCTATAATAATATTCAAGATAATAAACCAAAACAGTAAAATTTCCATAAAATTACCAATTCAGGGGCAGCAACCCAACAACAGGTTGTCCGATATATCTGAAAATTTAAGGGCAAATAGATCTTGACCTGATGAACAATTTTACCCATGTTAGATTTGCTCTAAATGCTTTGGTTTTTGAGTTATAAGCCAAAAACTGCATTTTACCCCTATGTTCTATTTTTAGCCATGGCGGCCATCTTGGTTGGTTGACCGGGTCACCGGACACATTTTTTAAACTAGATACCCCAATGATGATTGTGGCCAAGTTTGGATTAATTTGGCCCAGTAGTTTCAGAGGAGAAGATTTTTGTAAAAGATTACTAAGATTTACGAAAAATGGTTAAAAATTGACTATAAAGGGCAATAACTCCTAAAGGGGTCAACTGACCATTTTGGTCATGTTGACTTATTTGTAAATCTTACTTTGCTGAACATTATTTCTGTTTACAGTTTATCTCTATCTATAATAATATTCAAGATAATAAACCAAAACAGTAAAATTTCCAAAAAATTACCAATTCAGGGGCAGCAACCCAACAACGGGTTGTCCGATTCATCTGAAAATTTCAGGGCAGATAGATGTTGACCTGATTAACAATTTTACTCAGTCAGATTTGCTCTAAATGCTTTGGTTTTTGAGTTATAAGCCAAAAACCGCATTTTACCCCTATGTTCTATTTTTAGCCATGGCGGCCATCTTGGTTGGTTGACCGGGTCGCCGGACATATTTTTTAAATTAGATACCCCATTGATGATTTTGGCCAAGTTTGGTAAAATTTGGTCTGGTAGTTTCAGAGGAGAAGATTTTTGTAAAAGTTAACGACGACGGACGCAGGACGACGACGACGACGACGACGGACGACGGACGCCGGACGCCAAGTGATGGGAAAAGCTCACTTGGCCCTGTGGGCCAGGTGAGCTAAAAATCGTTGCAAAATATAGCGCCAAACCTTCAAAAATGTATTTTGTTTTACTACGTCCATATAAGATAAGTAATACTACCCAGTCGCCTCTTTGATTCTTTTTCCAATTATCATGAAATTCGGTCTATTCTGAGGATCTTCTTTCAAACAATCATACATAAGTGTGTCTATCCCTGTACTGAAATCTTTATTATTTGTTTTAGGTAATGTAGGTCGGAATGGTGGATTCTCAATGTTAATGACTTTCAAGATGATTTCTGTATGCAATATAAAAGAAATAAGTAAAGGTAAAAGTTATATCTTCTGTTTCAAGTTAAAATTACGATCATAGAAATGGAACTATTAAAATGCCCCCCCTTCCTCCCCCCCATTTTTCCTCAAAGAAAGAGAGAGCAAAATCTGATGGAAGACATATCTAAAAGTTTTATTTTTTTTATGTTTGTACATCTGGAAATAGCGCGGATTTTATCAGACTTAATTATATCTTGTACTTTCCTCTCCGGAACTTCTCTCTGTTTTTTATATTACAAAAAGAATTATAAAAGATAATAACCAATAATTGATTACCTTGTCCAGTGACTAATATGCAATAAAATACATATGCAGGGTTGATAACGCAATGATGAAACATGAATGCAAATAGAAATATTTCTTTTTTGATACTTTATTACATGGCCAAACACAAGTTTTAAATGTTCCCAAGTTTGATTCAAACTTTATATAAAGTCTGAATGTACATGCTTTCGGAGCCTTGGTGACAAATTAAAGCTGGTTAAATTCAAACATTATGGTGAAAGGGATTGTATGCCGCCGAACTCATGGCAAAATATCCAGTTGATTGTGACCCTTATTGCGAGGAAGTAAAGTAAATATATCACTATTATATTACATGCCATAAGTCAATAATAGTGTTTGATTGTAGTATTTTTAATACTTATTCAACAACCTAGCGATGTAAACATATCTAATTCCTCGCTGTAAGGTTCGTTTCTGGTCAGTATTTCATACAGTATTATCCCGAAGCTGAAGACATCACCCGGCTGCGACACTGTTCTGTCTTTTGTACGGAGATGTTCAGGTGCAGTCCAAAAGTTATCTTTAAATCAATTAAGATAATTGTATTATCAAGATAAGACTGTACAGTTCGCTACAATTTGCTCTTATCTTATATACATAATAAACAAAAATAAAGAAACTATGAATAACTTCTTTAACCAAGACGATTGTTTATATGCTTGTCCAAAGTCAGGGATCTCTTACGATATTTGGCTATGGGATATCGAATATTAACGAACCGATCTTTCATAGATCATTTATATTTTGTTCACAACTTGGTCGGACCTGGTGCAAGTAAGAAAATGACATGTGGTATGGACTTCGTATTGTTATTCATTTTTTACTTCTGTTCTTTTTTACTTGCATTGTTATTCTTTATTTACTTCTGTCCTTTTTTTATTGCATTATCGGTCTTTATTCATTTGTATTTCATTCCTATTTAGCTGATTGGTTTCTTGAAGTATATCAGATTGAATTTTAGGCCAAGAAAACAGTTTAATGAAATGATTATACTGTTGGAAGAAAAGTCAACGTCGATTTCACGATTTGATTGTAAAATACGTTGCTTTTGTTATAGTTTAGTGAATGTGACTGTGCAAATAGTTATCAAAGGTACCAGGATTATAATTTTGTACGCCAGACGTGCGTTTCGTCTTGCAAAAACATTTGATTGCAATACAACGTTAGTTTTCTTTTAAGAAAGACGATTTTTTTAAGTATATTAAATAAAATCAGACTTATCTATGAAATCAAGTGTGCATTACATTCAAGGTTAATTAATAAAAGTTGCATTTCAATTTCAATGCTGTATTTTCTATCTTCCATTTTCATCCTCTGACTATCAGGACTCCAACTAACTTAATCCCGATAACTATTTAGCCAGTCATTGTTAGATTTGATTGTGAGAATGATTGATTGAGTGATTTTAGTGAAATCAGACCCGTTCCCGAGTCTTAGAATAACTTACTGTCATGTCTAATTATTTCTTTACACTGCTGTTTCAATCTTCTCAGTCCAAATCCCGTAACTTTTAAAACAAATCGACTATCAATAACACAGGAGTTACTTGTTAAACCCCCATGTATACATATATTACTTTGGTGAAGATAGGTCATTCCCTGTAAACAAAAATGTGCAATTATAGAATACAATAAGACAAGATTTTGTTTATACTAGACCTATCAACGTAATAATAGGTATAGGTAAATAAGTCTGTCGATATTCAAATCTAGTCAATCCGGCCTTAAGAATAAGTGCGTTGACAGTGCAAACATCTCCTTTTAAAAAAATACAGCAGCTCCCCGCGTTTTGTTCTTACGAACGATATTTGTTTCAGTAAAATCTATGTTATGTCCTGGGATCATTATGCTCCGGATCAGAATGGTTTAATTACGCACGAAAGTTTTTTACTTGTAAGGATAAAAGTAACACTCACAAACTCAAGTTGTGAATATATGCCATTATCTTCCCTACACAGTGTTCACCAATATTTGTGAAATATCACCTTTTTATTATTAATTCAAGATAATTCAGGATATGCTTTAAATACAAGTCATCTTTAACAAAATTGTCCGATTCCTAAAATGATTCGACGAGTTTATAATTATTATATCCTGAATACGATAAGACATTTGGGTAGGCGCTTTATTAATACAACGTACAAAAGAATATTTGTGACGAATTTTCATTTGAAAACTTCAAGTGGTTGCTTAAATGAGCTTTAAAATAAGTAACTTGTTTTTATCTGAAACTTAGCAACACCCTTGTACCAACTGAAGGTGTTTATATTCAGTGAATCAACTGAGGGTGTTTATATTCAGTAAATCAACTGAAAGTGTTTATATTCAGTGAATCAACTGAGGGTGTTAATACTCAGTGAATCAACTGAAGGTGTTTATATTCAGTGAATCAAGAGAGGGTGTTTATATTCAGTGAATCAACTGAATGTATTTATATTCAGTGAATCAACTGAGGGTGTTTATATTCAGTGAATCAACTGAGGGTGTGTATATTCAGTGAATCAACTGAAGGTGTTTATTTTCAGTGAATCAACTGAAGGTATTTATGATACGTGAATCAACTGAAAGTGTTTACCTGAATTAAATCTCGTATCAACGCCATTTTCAAATCTTTATCCAGATGAATGGAATCATTGAGTAACAAAGCCTGAAAAAAATATTTTTCATTTGTTTAGAAGCTTTTCGGTGTCTTGTTTACTAAAACTACAATCTTGTCTAAAGTTTACATGTGAAAAGTCTCAAAATCATTTAAGGAATAACAGTATTATAGTTGAAGAGTTGCCACCGTCAATTGTAGATTTGAAGGTCGCAAATGCAGTTTTACTGGCGACGCGTAGCGGAGACAGTAAAACGGAGATTTGCGACCGTCAAATCAAAATTGATGGTGGCAACTCTTCAACTACAGTACTGTTATTCCGATTCTAATGCATTAAAAACAGGAAAAGTACGATAAAACTTTAAAAAAACGTCTAAATTTGACAAATAGAAAAAAAATCCGCGAAACTTCATGAATTATTTTGGCACAAAGACGTCACGGCTAAACGTGACGTCATACAAATGAAAACTTGAAAACTGGAGGTTATCACGTTATCCGTACGCTTCAAATTCGGATAAAATTACATTAAAACGCCAAATTCGAGATAGGTGTTGTTTTATTTTCGATTATATAGTAGTAATCGAACATATGTTGATTCAGTCAATTCAAAATGGCGGGTCCCTCCTTAGTTACGCCTGGTCAACTGTGGACTTGACGGCAACTTTTAGCCAATGAAAAAAATTGTTGTTCTCCTCTAATATTTAATGCGTTTCCCTCAGTTTTAGTTTGTTACCCCGATTTTGTTTTTTGTCCATAGAGTAATAAGTTTTGAACAGCGGTATACTACTGTTGCCTTTATTTACATCCAAATTGCATAAGAATTAATTTTATTATATGATATATATAATTTTAAATTGTTAATTCAATATTACGGATTTATTATTTATGAAAAGAAGAAAGTAAACGGTTTAATATCACCAAATTCACTAGTAGCGGAGAATGAAATAATTTCCGTTGTTAAACTGTTTTATTGCGTCCGTGTTACTAAATTTTTCATTTAATGTCTGGTTTCTATTCAGAATGATTTGTGTGTGGACATTCTACTAGCTGATTGTGAAGGCATACTTTGTATATTTTTCTATTTTCTACATGTATGGCAAAATAGGATGATCACAGTGTGTTGGAGAAAAAAATTAAAAATATGTACCTGTAAATTTCCTCTGCAACAGTTTTCTGTTAGTATCAAGATATGCTGATTTTTGGCGTGCAATCCAATGAATTTTGTCAGATTACTGCAGTTGAAATCTCGCATCTAAATATAAATTAAAGTATAACTGGGTCGTCTATTCTTTTTTATTATTCTTTTATTATTTTATAATTATTCCAAACTGATTTAATATGTTATATGAAATAATATCGCGTCCTTACAGCCAGCGTATTTTCCATTCGAGTGATACATGTCTAGTAATAACCTTACTTTCAACAATGTTCCTAAATAGCTACTGTTTCGGTTTTGATATTTCCTGATGACGAGTATCGTGTTTAACACCAAATTCATATTTTGTTTTGTTTTTTGTTTGTTACACAAATAAGTGTTTCTGCTCTTTGTTCGGGTTGTTGTCTCTTTGACACATTCCCGATTTCTATTCTCAGTTTTAAGTAAACTATTATTTCAAGCATGTTCAGCACTTTTATTTTTACTTCAAAACACGTTAAAGGTCAACAAAGAAAACCTAATTTATTCAAAAAATGAATATTTTCCCCCAATTTCATGGTTCTCGGTCGTAAAAAAGCCAAACAGATGTAAACTTAAACTGTGTTGTGTATTTCAATTTTAAAGAATGCTTTATGATTAACCGTGTATTCTGAAACTTGGTCATAGACATTAAGCATTGCAAAAGTTAGTATTACGTCATAACAAAGACCTTTTTCTTTATTTTTTGTGTTTTTAAAAGACTGTAATATTAGTCTATCCGTCTTAAGAAAACTAGATAAACGAATCTAGTATACCATCTTCAAGAATCGGGCGATTATTAAAAGAAAAGGGTCATCAACAAAATCAATATCCAGAAAGATTTACTAAAGGAAATATAAGCTAATACTTATCAAAGTACTTTTTTTCATTTAGAAATAAAAAGGTATATACAGATATATATGGAATGAAAACTTAATGATAATATAACATTGGAAGAAATAATCACCTCGATCATTTCTAAGATCATCTTTCTGTCAATATTCAAATGTTTTGTCTCGAACTTTTTGAAGTAAACTTTGCTTCCCTGAAATGGAAAAAAAAATGTCACGAGTTTATACATGTCAGAGTAATTGTTTTACATTTTAAAGTGTCACCTGAATTGCATTTGCAACGTAAACTACATACTACAGGTAAATGATAAAATTATTCACTTTCGTTTTACAAATTTTTATCAAAACTGGATTACTACAGTTTGTATATCAGAATCGATAGATAAGTTCGTACATAATAATATTTGATTAATGATGATGTTGCTAAATGTATGTGACACGACGAGATACAAATGCAGTGCATTCATTTCAGGACGAGAACATGATTTTGTCATATAAATATAATGTCTGTTTTGTTCTAGACCAACACGCTGTACCTGATTTTATCTTGCTAGACAACAATTAACAGTCGGCAGGAAAACATGACATCATATTAGGACACATTATTCTGACTCCGAGGCGACCGGTTTTTACTCTTTCTCATAAATGCCATATTGTTAGTGGAGAAGCAGTAAATGTTTATTTTCATGTCTTTTGTTTGACCCGGTAGTGGTTCGAACCCATGACCCGCAGAAATTGACACGTACATGCTACCACAACATCACTGTTGATGTTTAATAATCCACATGGTTATTTTTTTATTATTGCTAAAGTAATAATGTTTTATACCGTATGCAGTATTTGTAATACTAAATGGTATCAGTATCTTCATGTGCATGACAAAAATTATAAGTAAAACAAGAATGTGTCCATAGTACATGGTGGCCCAATCGCACTATAATTTTCTATGTTCAGTGGACCGTGAAATTTGGGTCAAAACTCTAATTTGGCATAACAATTAGAAAGATCATATCATAAGAAACATGTGTACTAGATTTCAAGTTAATAGAACTTCAACTTCATCAAAAACTACTTTGACCATAAAGTTTCAACCTGAAGCGGGACAGACGGACGGATGGACGAACGAACGAATGGACGGACGAACAAACGAACGAACGGACGCACAGAGCAGAAAACAAAATGCCCATAGATGGGAAATAAAGAAAAATGAAAAAATCTTACGCAAGTACTTACATTGCGAATTTGCTTTCTAAGCCATTTGAAAATTAGTTCCTAAATTGTGTAATGATATCTCATTTGACACATTTTCGTATATATTATGTTCCTTAGTGGTAAAGATGTAGTAGAGGAATTGAATCCGTTGACAGACATTCGAATAGTATTTACTGATCAGACCGGAACGTCAAGCCAATGTTGTTTTATACTTAACGTTCATTATGCCCTAAGATATTTTCTTACTAAAGCTATTCGAAGAACTTTGAATAAATTCATATTCAATTATATAACATATTGAAATAAACATTAAAGATCATTATCCTGCTTATGTACACTTTATATACATGCAAGATTGAGATAACCCAAATTATATCCAATTAATGTATCAAAGATTCTTGTATATAACCGTGTATATGACGGTCTAAAGAATGCTAGACACAAATGTGTATGTGAACTACAGAGGAAAATGTCACTAAAGAAATAGCATTAAGTGGCTGGTTTTTTGTTGTTGCTTTTTATGTATCCCGAGCTTTACTCACCTTATAAATGGCTATATTCGCTAATAATCCATCATCATTTGATGTCGAAGAATGCCTGCCTACCGACTTTAAAGAAATAAAGCACATGGTTTACTTAATTGAAATTGAAAACATGAAAGAACTAAAAAAATTAACCTTAATGGTATCATTCATAATGAAGCTGTCGTGAAAGTCTTAAGATGAAACTAAATTATAAAACGTTTTCAAAACAATTTTAATCCTCTGTCTTGGAAAATCCGATATTGAATTATTTTTGTTTCTATATCATGATATACTCATGGATGGGTAACTCCCTTTTGGATTTATTAATCCTCCATAGTGGAGTAATTGTTGCAACATTGTCCGAAAACATGAAATTAGGAAATATATAAACTCATCATAGATATCAGGACTAACTTTTGTATATACGCCAGACGGGCGTTTCGTCTACAAAAGACTCATCAGTGACGCTCGAATCCAAAAAAGTGAAAAAAGGTCAAATAAAGTACAAAGAGCCTTAAGGACCAAAATTCCTAAACGTTTTGCCAAATACAGCTAAGGTAATCTATTCCTGAGGTAGAAAAGCCTTAGTATTTCAAAAATTCTATTAAATTTTGTAAACAGTTCATTTATAAATATAACCATATCAATGATAATTAATGTCAGCACAAAAAGTGTTGACTACTGGGCTTGTGATACCCTCGGGGAAATAAATCTCCACCAGCAGTGGCATCGACCCAGTGGTTGTAAATAAACTCATCATAGATATCAGGACTAAATTTTGTATATACGCCAGACGCTCGAATCCAAAAGAGGGACGAAAGATACCAGAGGGACAGTCAAACTCATATTTCGAAAATAAACTGATAACGCCATGGCTAAAAAATACAAACAGACAAACAATAGTACACATGACACAACATAGAAAACTAAAGAATAAGCAACACGAACTCCACAAAAAGCTAGGGGTGATCTCAGGTGCTCAAGCTTCACAACATATTTATTAACGTGTTCACTTTTGGAGTGGTGAGATGTTTAATCTACCATTTTCTACATAAGAAAGTGCCTGTACCAAGTCAGGAATATGACAGCTGTTATCCATTCGTTTGATGTGTTATGGCTTTTGATTTTGCCAAAATAAAGTATGTGACATTAAGAGTATTACAGCTGTTTGTCAGTCTATAGATTTTTTTCTATTTGTGGTCATGGTATTATCTATTTTACTTCGATCGATCGATTTCAAACCCTGATTTTTTTCTCCATCTATTTTTCTATGGCTTGCAACTGTATTAAATTATAAGCCTGGTATCTTAAATAACTTTTAAAATCGGTCTGGATATCTATTTATTTGTATCACAATATTTTTATATTATTTACGTATAAGATTCAAGGAAAAATTTCTCTATGGAATAGATACAGGAATATATGATATAAACATCTTTAAAATATAAATGCTCATAATTACGTCCCCTTGATTGATGAATTATGTAAATTTGTTCTACTTTTGTGAAACATTTTTTAATTATAATCAGGTATATATTGATTTCGAGTAACTTACATAGTAGTTAATAGGACTCTATTTCACAAGGTTCTGTGAAATATGGTACGGCTAATATATACCGGTACATACTATCCGCATAACACAGATAGATTTTCACACATAAGGACAAAATCTACCTGTGAAATACCACGCCTGGAAAAAATTTACTGTGACAAAATATCCCCAGGATAAAATATCACAAAGGAAGAAATAAACCGTTACACTTACACTTCCGGAGAACCTAAGTTCTCCCTTGTATTATTTTAGAATGTTTCGTTAGTCTCTGTGTATCGGTTTTCTTTGTTATATTTTGTAGACTTGTTATTCTTCTTATAGTTTTTACTATTTTTCTATATCATTTTCAGTTTTGTTTACCTGTAGGTGTCCCCTAGATATCTTGCGCAACTGTATATACCTTCGATAAACTAAACTCTGACATTATGCTATGAATACTGCGAGATATAAACTTGGGAATGAGTAGATCTTCTTGTTCTATTCTCCACCAGTTACTACGGATATCATTCTCACGTCGATGCTTTCTGTGAAGATATAATTCAAAGAGGATTTTGGTTGTAACCAATACTAGCTTTGCCATTTGCTTTTATTTTTTATATTAAATAATATGTGGAAATAAATCACCCAGCAGTCAGAGCTCCGGTGCTGTCGTGAAAATCACTGATACGATATTTTTTTTAGTCTATACGTGCTGTTTATTACTTTTTAAATAATTTTAACACTATTGATTTTTCAATGCTCCTCAGTTTCCTATCTTGCTTGGTTTTCAAACTGTTTTGATTGTCGCACCACCGATGAGGCCTCTGTTGTAGTAAATAAATAGACTTATGGCGTTTATTTCCTATTTGGAACCATTTGGTTGATACCATTTCAAGTGAAAGTTTCGCCCCGGTGATATTATTGATATGATAGCTTGTATGTGTAATTATTGTTCATAAAACGTTGGTATCACCCTAAACAAGTATTATACGACCACTCGTAAATTACCTGTGACCGGTTTAGGAATTTGTAAATGCTTTAAAGCTGTCTTATTGATTAAGGCACAAATGATAAGAGTATAAAAAGGAATTGTTGGTCTGACGAACTGAAGTTAAGCCTGGTATCTTGAGTCAATTTTTTCTAACGAGTAGATAAATAGAAGACTTTTCGGAGAATCATATATTAAAATGCGACATTTAAATTGATCCACGTATATGAGTTAGTTTTAAACAACTTAATGGTTTTCCAGGATAAACATGGAATTATTCAAACGCTCATACAAATTACACACTAAATTATTTAGCCCGGTACAGTTCTTTGGCATTTGGTTCTAGTAAAGAATTGTCTTTAGTGAAGAATTGCCTCTTATATATAAGTTACATTATCTGAACTATCTCCCATCAACATAAAAAGTCTTAAATTACAGGTTTCTATTGAAACATTTAATTAAAGATCTAGGCTGAATGTTTTCTGATATTTACCATCCAAGATGGGGGATGACACGAAATCTCTCTGGTTTTCCAACGACGGCCCGGGTTCGATTCCAGGCTTCGGAGCTAACTTTTCAGACCTTGCGAGGCCGTCATCAGTAGTCAAGGTCGTTATTAAAAAAACCTGGTCGTCTAGCTAAATGCTGAAACTGTGTTGACTCGCCTCAGAGTTAGGAGCATTTAACTCACCTCCATATTATCATCAAAGCAAGAAGAAATAAAACTAAGCAAGCCACCAGCACTATGACCAGAATTGCTGTCGTCGATAATTCTAAAAGAGGATAGAATATAAGTGTTTTAAGTGTCCTCTTTTTTCTGGCAAATTTTCAATACCTAAAATAATGTTTCTCTTTGGGTGTTTTCCCTTAGTAAAATCTGAGTAATCTAAAATATTAAACGCTGGTACATGTAAGTGCTTATGATACCCTTAAATGTACCAGTTTAAAACTTTTAAAATACCGGATCGTTACCAGATTGATTGATATCGTACCGATCAACCTTTATATGTTTTGTAAGACTCGACGGATACGATCACACACCGGGGTATTCAAGAAGAGCGTGCCAGGAAGTCAATTGTGTTTATTTTAATTTGTCCTAATTGAACATAATTTTAATTGATCGGACTGCAACTTGACACAAATCTTTTGTAAAAAAGGGAATTCTATGATGTTTGATTTTCAATTAATTTAAGCGTATACCTTTCTATTTCTTTTTCTGTTCCCGAGAGGTGTCATCACTTTTGACAGTGCGTTTGTCTTGGCAGGATATGTGTTTAACACTATCTTAATGATTTTCTTTTTGTTAATAGACGAATTGGATGTTGGGAGAAGTTCTTTGATTATTTCAGTTAAATGCATTGCTAACTTTTCTTGATCCGAAACGATAAAGGATTGATATATTGTATATCCAATGCCAATTGTCTGATACCCTCTCTTGATGTCATATCATAATTTCGTTTCTGATAAGTATCTTAATAAAAATCTATCCTAAAATTTTAACATTCCGTTTTATTCGTGACTATAATTATGATAGAACAAAATTTCAAAATGAATCTCGAGGTCATAAAAGGACTGAGTTTGATTGAAAAGAAATGAAGAAAGTTTTGAATAACTGGAGCAGTACAATCTTCAGTTGCTCAATTCCACGTGATTTGAACTATGTTATATAGTTGATAATTATACCCCATCCAACTACTGTATATTCGAAAACTATAAAGTAAGATTCCACTAACTAAACGGCATAAACTTACCAGATTTTTTACACTTTGGATCATTTCCATCATACCCACAAAGCGGTCTATTTAGTGGAGGTCCTCTTTTATTTGGCCAGTGAATTTCAATGCTGTCATTAAAGACTAACTTTCCATCTAAACCAAAATAGTTCGCGACCACCTAGTAGGACAAATAAGAGTTAATTAGTTCATTGAACTGTTACTTATTACACAATGACAAAAACAATATAACGAAATTTACCTTGTTTAACTTTAGCATCAAATTTAGATGTATTGTATACTACACTATAGTACTGTGTATATTCATTTTTGCTTTGCTTGTTGCTGAAGACCTACTAGTGCTATAGTAGTTTGCATACTTGACCATAGGTACCCGGTGAACAGTTATCTCATCTCATGGCAATCACACCAAATATCCATACTAAAAAGTAAAATCACAATAATACTGAACTTAGAGGAAAATCAATTCGGAAAGTCCATGATCACATGGCAAAATCAAATAACAAAACGCATTAAAAACGAATGGACAAGAACTGTCATATTTCTGACTTGGTACATTCAGGAATATGACATATATTCCTTTTATAATAGATTTTGTTCTCAATTTAACTTCAAGTGTTTGTTAAGCGTTTATGATACCTTCTAAAACTGTCGTTAAAAAAAATAACAAGAACTTTCTGATTTTGATGGAAATTGGAGATACGTTATCCATATGTCCAGCACTTTTAGTTATTAAAACCAAAAGAATGTAAACATTGAAAAGTGGAACCAGAAAATAACCGGGAAAAACCATTCCGTTGACTAAATCGGCTATCAAAATATCAATTTTATATAGGCAAAACGGACAAGTTTCCAAAGTAAAAACTTTGTCGATAGAGAGTAAATCAGGTCGGTGTGTTGTCTCTCTGACATTGCTCGTTTCCATTATCCATACCTTTACACACAGTCATAATATATACAGTATCAACAGACCTTATACTCCACAGATGTACCATCTAAATCCAACAAGGAAAAGTCTGTATTTCTATCACCGTTGCTATCTATTTTGAAGCTTCCATCCAAACCTGAAACATGGATTAGTGCTCTTTGATATGCCAAGAAGCGTTTGTAGTTCGTGGTCATACGAACGATGTTCAAAATATATCAATATATCAAAACATACAATTTGCAAAGATTGTACATTAAAAATCAAAACAAATCATTCAAATGATTTCACTTTCATGTCTTTTGAATTTTGCATACGGCAGTTCTACGATGTCTTTCAAGAGCCTTCCTTTTGGTCGCTTCGAAAATCAAATAGGGAGATAAATATGACGGCTTCAAATACATCTGTTTAATTTCGGTTAATTGATCGTTAATACATGTCTTTGCAAAGGAAATAAATAATTACACATCGCTACGGGTTTCTTGGTGTTATAATTTTGGTCTTTCTCCGTCATGTTTCTTTTTGTATAGCAATTCCTTTCATTTTTCTTATGAATAGTATTGCAGCCTTTGTGTTTAACTTTTAAATGGAAATGACAGGTTTAATTGTTTTCATTATCAAAAGGAGAGGCCAAAGATACCAAAGGGACATTAAAACTCATTAGTCGAATTCAAATTTACAATGTCAGGGTCAAAAACGAAAAACAAAAAGAAAAACCCCAGAAGTATACAAGACAAAACAAAATCAACTAAAGACTATGCAAACCGAATCCAAACGAAGGAAAGGTATGTAGAACGTGATCCCCATGTGACACCCTTAGTATTGCTCATTCAAGTTAAAACCCGGTGATAAGTCTAACTCGATAGGTCACATTCTGGAAAAAGGGGACAGGAATGTGGTTATGAATATAGGAACATATCCGTCGCCATCTGTGAAACAGGTGTCATATAACGGTTGGCGTCCGTTCGAAGGCATCATTTCCACTCCACAATGTGCAACTCTTGGACTCGAGCTTCCTTGTGAGCGATCTAGTTGATGCTACATAGAAATGGAAAATTCACCATTGAGAAAGCGTTTTGATGGTATGTTAGTGTTAAATACATAATATAATTTTGTTACAGGCTATGAACTAGTTGTCAGTAATTTCGAGTACTCTCAGATCTCTACTCTGTGTCTTTTGTGTTGTGATGAATGCATATATGTTGATTTAAGCCCTATTCAATTTATTTGTGTAGTTTGTTCTAATGTTGTAGAGTTACACCATAATTTGGGTAAAGGTAGGGTTGTAACTTTCTTTCAAACATTATTTACCCAATGTCATGTGGATATCCAAAATCAGGATCTTGTAGTTTAGTAGTTGTCTTTGGTTCATGTGTATTATATTTGTTGTTCGTAAATTGTTTGGTTATAAATTAGACTGTAAGATTCTCTCAATTAAAGTATTTCGTTTGTTTTATTTCGGGGCCTCATATACGTCTTCTTTTCTTGCGCTTTGCCCATTTCCGTCATAAACCATCAGTATTTTAATGTGTGTGTTTCAATTAGATATAGTAAAAGAATAAATATACCTCTAAATTCTCTGTTCCAAAATTTTTGTGTTACTGCCATTCCATCACGCAGGTCTCCGCCTTCGGAAATAGTTTCATTGGCAATTGAGGCATATATCATAAACGCTTCATACATTGATGTTATAAATGGATTCGCCTAAAATCAAAATATTTAATTAAGAACTGACTGTAATATTTTTTCTGTCTATGAAGAAATAACATAAAAAAATTTGGTGAACACTGAATAACGCGCGTACCGGGTTATTTAACAGTGTGCACCACATTTTTATGTTATTTCGAATAGACAGAAAAAATATTAGAGTCATTTCTTAAAATTTAATTCTCAATTTCATTTTAAACTGTAGAAAACCATGAAAAAACGTTGATGACGTCACGTTCACATGACTAAATTATGTCTATGGGCTGATAACAACATAACGTCAGCCAATCAGAAGATGAGTTACATCCAAATTTAAATTATTTATAGATATACCTAAATCATGATATAGATATCATAAAAGAATTGACGATTGTGTTCTATTTGTATTGTGTCTCTAGTTTAGTACGCAAATGGATTACAAATAGACTGCACATTAGTTATGTTTTGGTTGACTAAACAGGCTATGCCCTATAAGATATAAACTGCACATTAGTTATATTTTGGTTGACTAAACAGGCTATGCCCTATAGGATATAGACTGCACATTAGTTAAATTTTGGTTGACTAAACAGGCTATGCCCTATAGGATATAGACTGCACATTAGTTATATTTTGTTTGACTAAACAGGCTATGCACTATAGGATATAGACAGCACATTAGTTATGTTTTGGTTGACTAAACAGGCTATGCCCTATAGGATATAGACTGCACATTAGTTATGTTTTGGTTGACTAAACAGGCTATGCACTATAGGATATAGAATGCACATTAGTTATGTTTTGGTTGACACAACAGGCTATGGCCTATAGAATATAGACTGCACATTAGTTAAATTTTGGTTGATCAAACAGGCTATGCCCTATAGGATGTAGACTGCACATTAGTTATGTTTTGGTTGACTAAACAGGCTATGCCCTATAGGATATAGACTTCACATTAGTTATGTTTTGGTTGACTAAACAGGCTATGCCCTATAGGATATAGACTGCACATTAGTTATGTTTTGCTTGACTAAACAGGCTATGCCCTATAGGATGTAGACTGCACATTAGTTATGTTTTGGTTGACTAAACAGGCTATGCCCTATAGGATATAGACTGCACATTTGTTATGTGTTGGTTGACCAAACAGGCTATGCCCTATAGGATATAGACTGAACATTAGTTATGTTTTGGTTGACTAAACAGGCTATGCCCTATAGGATATAGACTGCACATTAGTTATGTTTTGGTTGACTAAACAGGCTATGCCATATATGATATAGACTGCACATTAGTTATGTTTTGGTTGACCAAACAGGCTATGCCCTATAGGTTATAGACTGCACATTAGTTATGGTTTGGTTGACCAAACAGGCTATGCCCTATAGGATATAGACTGCACATTAGTTATGTGTTGGTTGACCAAACAGGATATGCCCTATAGGATATAGACTGAACATTAGTTATGTTTTGGTTGACTAAACAGGCTATGCCCTATAGGATATAGACTGCACATTAGTTATGTTTTGGTTGACTAAACAAGCTATGCCCTATATTATATAGACTGCACATTAGTTATGGTTTGGTTGACCAAACAGGCTATGCCCTATAGGATATAGACTGCACATTAGTTATGTTTTTGGTTGACTAAAGAGGCTATGCCCTATAGGATATAGACTGCACATTAGTTATGTTTTGGTTGACTAAACAGGCTATGCCCTGTAGGATGTAGACTGCACATTAGTTATGTTTTGGTTGACTAAACAGGTTACGCCCTATAGGATATAGACTGAACATTAGTTATGTTTTGGTTGACTAAACAGGCTATGCCCTATAGGATATAGACTGCACATTAGTTATGTGTTGGTTGACTAAACAGGCTATGCCCTATAGGATGTAGACTGCACATTAGTTATGTTTTGGTTGACTAAACAGGCTATGCCCTATAGGATATAGACTGCACATTAGTTATGTGTTGATTGACTAAACAGGCTATGTTCTATAGGATATAGACTGCACATTAGTTATATTTTGGTTGACTAAACAGGCTATGCCCTATAGTTTATAGACTGCACATTAGTTAAATTTTGGTTGACTAAACAGGTTATGCCCTATAGGATATAGACTGCACATTAGTTAAGTTTTGGTTGACTAAACAGGCTATGCACTATAGGAAATAGACTGCACATTAGTTATGTTTTGGTTGACTAAACAGGTTATGCCCTATAGGATATAGACTGCACATTAGTTAAGTTTTGGTTGACTAAACAGGCTATGCCCTATAGGATGTAGACTGCACATTAGTTATGTTTTGGTTGACTAAACAGGCTATGCCCTATAGGATATAAAAATCAGTAGTGGGGAGCATCTATCAGAATGGCGAACATATTGTTTTTCCTCATTCATTTCACCATTCTGACATCAGATACCTGAACGTCTACGTCTAAGTTTTATGTATATTTCTTTATTCAATTGGAATATTGGATGACAAATTTAAATACTGCAAACCATATATATACTAGTACTAATATTTAACATTTGAATAAGTAATTATTCTATACAACCTCAAGATCTTCTGATGTGTAGTTGTAATGAGTCGAAGCTCTCGTTTTTACATCTCTTTCAAACTCCATAAATGAATCACTTGTTGGACGTCTGAGTTTAACCATTAACACAGAATCGAAGGCAAAAGCTGCTAACTAGAAAAGTAAACCATCGTTGTAAAACAATGTATATTTAGGACATGTAAACTGTTTTACTACAATGTAGAAACAAGGTAGTGACAATTAAACTTGAAAAGGGGGACTTTATTGAAAAATATATAATAATTCAAACGATAATAAAATATCTATAAAATAAAAAACGAGGCATTGTGATGCTCAATTGTTTAGTTTTCTTTGTGGTGTTGTAAAACTGTTTTAAATTGTTTTATTTTTCTTTATTTAACTTAATTTCAATTCTTTGATTTAAAACAAAACCTGATGATATATAATACCTCATCTAGAGAGTCATGTCTTCTCCAGCTAAAATCTCCTAAACTATCTCCATTGAATAAACTTATTATGATGAAGACATATTCTCCAGTAGTCATTCCAAGTTGGCTGGCTATTAACATCATTTCCCTGAAAGTGTCTCCACTACAACTGACAATAAATACTGAAAAATAATTGGAATGTAAAGATGTTGAACATTTTGAGTTATATCCTTTGGTTTTTGAATCATTAATAATTTGCTGTATGTTGTACATTTGCACCCAAGTTAAGGAAATTATGAAATTGTTTTAGACAGATTTTAATACGTACACAAACAGAACAACTTTAAAATATGTGTTCTCTTAATTTCTATTTGGTGATCAGATATACAAATTTTCGGGAAATTTTAAGACTTACAATGTGGCAGCACCCGTCAAAATAACAGGAACAAGGTTATGCACAAGCTCAATTGTTAGACGAAATTATATTAAAAAAAAAGAATGTGAGGATTGAAAATTTTTGTTTTCGCCCAACGCGCGTTTAACCATCAAAACAAAATCTATAACCATGTACTATAGAAACGTGACAGTAACAATGAATAAGAACAAGATGTAATGAAGGTATGGGTCAAAAACGTGCCTTTGTCAGAAGATAACGAACAGGTTAGCTATGGTGTTAGGTAATTAATAATTTCAGGGATAGATTAAGCATAAACAACCTCATTACAAATTGAAGAACAGGCGATTGTGTTGTCTTATGCAACCATTAAACCAACCTCAGCAGTTTTCATTAGAGATAGGCAAATATAAGACTACTATCAACCATTTTTGCAAACCGTTCACAAACAGAGCAAATTATAAATTGAAGTAAGTGCTTGAATGCAGGACATACAGCAAACATTTGTCCAAATGAATGGAAGTGTACAACAATGTGTTTAGCTAGACCACAAGTAATTTGAGTGCAATGAGCATTCGGATGGTGAATTTGATGTAGATAATTCAATGTAAGTGAGAATGAGGAACCGAACAAAGATCAAACTGGTGATAATGATAGATCATTCTATGAGAGGGACAGGAGAGCTCAGGACAGTAGATCTTTTTCGTCATTTTCATTGTCGAAATATATCCGCCAGATGCCTTGAACTCTCTGTTACCCGATTAAAATTTTTACTGGGACCTGCTCATTTATTGCTCTATAGACCTCTGTGTTTGTCAAAAATCATCGTATGCCTTTAAAATTTACTGCACTATTACCGATGACGTGTGCTTCAAGGAGAAATATTTGTTTGACGTTACCAATCGTGTGGTCTTCATTTTTGCATTTGTTTTCGCTACTTGCTGCTTCAGCACAGGAGGTGATCATTTTGTTTTTCTAATATTTGGATTGTGTTTGTCGGTATACATAAAAATACTAAAACTGATTGTCAGTTTTCATATGTTTTAGTCTCTGAAGTACTGAAAACATATTTTGTATACACGTTACATCAATTTCATGCTATACTTTAGTTGAAATCTTCAGAAATTATTATTTTCAAGGAGTTATGAAACACTAATCACATAAGGGCTATTAAATTTGTGTTGATTAAAACGGAACTATTTAATCGAGTATTTAGGGATTTATTGGATAAAAGCTATTATGGCTTACTGAAACAAAATTGGACGATTTAGTTGAAATTAAATTACATTTCATCATAAAAACAGATAACAATTCACTTGCTTTAGATCAGGTGGGATAGCTTAAGGCTAAATATCACAGCATGCAGAATTGAGTCATTGTATAAAAACAGACTGTTCTTTTGTTTTATGGTTTAGAGTAGATCGTTAATTATTCAGAAAAGAAGAGGAAATAATTATAATGTCATTCCTTTAAACGTCCAGCACAATAGAATGAAATTAATTTCTATTGGGTGTTTTATCACATGTAGTATAGAGAGCAGCTTCAAAATTGTTTTTGCGTTTTTTGTTAGTTTTTGTTTTCTATGTAATTATTCAGCACGACGCCGTCAATCTGAACAGTAGAAATTGTCCATTTCCAACTTTAGTTTGCCTCATTCAAAAATATGAAACACAATGATTACTACCATAAAATACAAATCAAAAGTTCGAATTTTTGTGGCGTCACTTTACAGTTCGCGAGTTATACCCCTTTAATTGCTGAATTGATTGTTCATGTTCTAGTACTTTGATCGTCTCAGCCAAATATCAGAAAATTAATACACAAATGATTATTACCTCAAAACACAGATCAACTTCGAATCTGGGTGGTGAACCGATTCTGGTAGCTTTTCCTTGAAACAGTTTGATGGTAGAACTGTTCTAAAATAGGGGGAAAGATACCAGAGGGACATTCAAACTCATAGATCGAAAATAAACTGACAACGCCTTCGAACTGTTTTAAGGAAGAAATGTTTAGAATAGTTCAATAACAGAATATTCTGACATTTCTAAACAAAGGTTAGAATTAAACACTCATCTACTTTCATTATATTTCCGTTCATACACATATATCTATTTCTTTCGTTAGGAAGTGAATGGTCGTTTCACCAACTGATACGATTGGTGCTCATTTGCAGCACTTATCTGGCTGATTTTTATGCCCCATTTATGTGCATTATGTTTTTCTGGTCTGTGCGTACGTTCGTTCGTCAGTTCGTTCGTCCGTCTGTTCCGTTTCAGGTTAAAGTTTTGGTCGAGTTAGTTTTTGATGAAGTTGAAGTCAAATCAACTAGAAACTTAGTACACGTGTTCCCTATGATATGATCTTTCTAGTTTTAATGCCAAATAAGAGATTTAAATAAATTAAATGCCTAGAATCCCCTGGGTAATCACTTTATGTCTCTATTTTACATTTGTACTAGAACACACCCGCGAAATCGCGGGCATATACAGCTTGTGAACTGCTGTCGGGTGATTTTTTGTAAAAGATATTATGTATGGAGAATTTCATAAAAGGTATCAAAAGCCCTCTCCCTTTTTCGAAAGTCCGATATTTGTTTCCTTTCTGTTAAATTCAATTATTTTCGTGTTTCGTGCCTCAGACAACAATTATTCTTCTCCTTTGCTACAATGCATCTTTTGGTAAAAGTTAAATAAGATTAAAAATTTGCACCGCTTCAAACATGAAATAAATGTAACTGCTTATATATAGACCATTATTAGTCTAATAAAATATGCTTCTAGGACAATCCTTAAGTGCTTTTTCTTTTGAGAGCCTTATTAACATGCCAATGGTAGGATATGAATCTTATATAAATGACTTAGACCGACTAAGGCCAATTTGAGGGTGGTCGGAGGGGTCCTGATCCCGAAATCCCGGGCTTAAAAACATGAAATCCCGAGATGCAGAATTTAAAGAAATTCATATCCCTAAATCGAAAAACATATTCCCGGATCCCGTAAGGAACAATCCCCAAATCCCGGGCTTAAAACACACGTCCCGAAAAAGGTCCTGCCTCCCTCTAATCTCTTCCCTACTTTCATTTGTGCCAAATCACTACTTTCACTTCCAACAATAAATTTTTATGACCCATTTATGGGCATTATGTTTTCTAGTCTGTGCGTCCGTTCGTTCGTCTGTCCGTCTATCCTGCTTCAGGTTGAAGTTTTTGGTCGAGGAAGTTTTTGATGAAGTTGAAGTCCAATCAACTCGAAACTTAGTAAATATAGTGCCGATGTGGCATCCGTGTACTATGGACACAAAGTCATTCTTGTTTCCACATGTTTTACTTATCTTAATATATATTCAACTGGTATGCCCTTTAAATAGTAATATATTTCAAAGAAAACTGCAGACAGCATACAGAGAGTCTCTATTTATTAAAGTATTATAATCGTAATTTACATGTAGATAAACGCGATAAATAATTGTCCTCTCTAAGAGGTATAATAGTTGTGGTTCTGGCGATCTAAACACCATGATATGGAGAACGCTCCGATTGGCTTATTTATTTTTTCATTTTTGTTATCTATCATACGATTGGTTGTACTTGTGCGTGTTTCAAACCGGAAGTTTATCTATGACTAAAAGTCCGTCTGATGACGGAATCAATATTCGGACTCCTTTTTTTTTTTCGTTTTTCTCCAAAAATAACACAATCTGAATAATCATAAGAATGGATGACAAATGCGATTATGCATGTTACATATAGAACAAAGAGGCATGATGATTAATTTATTCTGGAAGGAAGAGAAGCGACACACAAAATGAGGTCTTCTCGTTTAATAGTATAGATTCAAAATTTATACTATGTTAATTTATTTGTATATGTCTCTGTACCATTGTACTTTGGTTTAAGAGAATAAAGATATGTATGTTGAATTTTGCGATATTACTGAGAATTGAGATCTATGACATATGTTGTTTTCCCTAGAATTTAATCCTTTTTAAATACCAGGGTTTGAATTACATGAAGCATAATCATTGATTGAATGTTTGTAATTATCTTTGACATCATAAACAAAAACCTTGTGTATATATGATCAGTTTGAATAAGAATTTGAAACCATACAAGGATTAATACGGAGTGATACAATGATATCGCTAGAGAATTATTAAATTCAAGAAATTGTAAAAAAGTAATTATGTCGGTGTTTGCCTTTTACAAACATAAACAAACATTTCTTTTTTATAATTAATTCAGAAACTACGGAAGCCGATAAGGGCCATTCAAAAAAAAATAATTATATCGTAATTACGACATAGCATGTCGTAATTTCGACATAACATGTCGTTATTACGACATCGCTATGTCGTAATTTCGACATAACATGTCGTTATAACGACATCGCTATGTCGTAATTTCGACATATCATGACGTAATAACGACATCACTATGTCGTTAAAACGACATAGCTATGTCGTAATAACGACATCGCTATATATAAAAGAATATGTATTGATTGCCAAGAGACTAAATGACACAGAAATTAACAACTATAGGTCATCATAATGCCCCCAATAATTAGAAAAGCCCCACATAGTCAGCTATAAAAGAGGGAGGAAAGATACCAGAGGGAGAGCCCCCGAAATGCTGTGTGGCAGACAGTGCTATTAAATAATTATTAGCTCCCTTGGTAAAACTCCAAATTTCATATTTAATGTATTTCATTGTTAAATAATTTACATGAAGCTTAATAAGTACATATTTGTTAATTGCAAAGACTTTGCTATTTGAATTCATTGGTTAAAGATATTTATTTATATTGTAAAGTTTAATATTTGCATCGTCGCAAAATCTTTGGTTACCTTCTTTGAATAGATTCAGTGAGAAACTTATATATTTTATAGATCCCCTGTAATTATACCGACTGTGTATGTCAGGTCCAACATTCACTCAAATTTTATCAAGATAAAAAAAAAAAATTCACTCAAATTTTACAATGTAATATTAGGAAAAATGTGAATATATCTGGTATTATAATTCCAAATACCATTGATGAAGCTCTTATTTTTCAGCACGCAGATGACACTACTTCAACTGTATCTGACAAAAGTTCTATTGATGAAATTTTTAAAGTTTTTGAAATGTATGAAGCCAGTTCAGACGCCAAAATAAATAGACAAAAATCAGAGATATTGCCAATTGGCAAAGGTAGAATAGCTGATAATGAAAAAAACAAATATAATTTGCAAGTTTGCGAAAACTATATTTTATTGTTAGGAGTGTATGTTGGCAAAGACAAAACTGTTTGTGATCATTTAAATTGGAGTGGCAAAGTTAGTAAAATTAAGTCCTTATTGAATATGTGGATGCAGAGGCAATTGACAATACAGGGTAGAGTGAATGTTATTTCCTCATTATTTATGTCAAGATTATGGTATTCTTTGTTTGTAACATCGATGCCAGATCAAGTTTTACGAGATATTAAAACTGCATGTGTTAGTTTTGTGTGGAATAATGGTGCACACTTAGTAAAATATAACACCATCATTGATCAAAAGTGTAATGGAGGTTTACAGTTACCTGATATTGAATCAAAGATGTATGCATTTAGATTTAAAATTTTTAGCCAGGTTTTTAGACAAGAATTATAAAGTGCTATGGAAGTCTACATTTAAATATTTTATTTCAAAAATTTTAAATATGAACTTATCAGAAGAAATATTATTCATGTCTTTACCTGAAAACTTGAAGTGTATTCCTAATGTTTACAAAGAAATGTTTAAAGGTTTTGATCTCTTAAGAGATGATATTGAATTTGATCTTAGCACTGAAAATGTATACGATCAACCCTTATTTTGTAATCCAAATGTGTTGTTCGATGGAAAAACTGTTATATGGTATGATTTTATAAATGCTGGAATTGTTCAAGTAAAAGATATATGTTATGAAGTTATAGAGGGTTTTTTACCAGAAATGGCTATAGTTGAGATGATACAAAATGTAACTAATCATTGTGATATTAACAGTATTGTAAAAAGATATAATACTTTAAAAGTTGTATTGCCTAAAGAATGGACAGAAATTATTCATAAAAATATTCATAGGAGAAATGTTTCTCGCTCTATAAAAATTAATGTCATTTTCAAAGATAAATTGTCAGAATTTTCTATGTGTTCGACAAAAGAATTGTATTTATTACTTACTAGTAAACTATGTCAGCATCCTATTTGCTATAAAAAGTGGACGGAAGTTTTTGAGATTGAAGAGAATGATCTTTGTAAAGTATGGAAAAACGTTAATTTTTATTGGAAACCATCTATATTAATGGATCTAGATTTCAAAATAGCACATTATTGTATTTTCACAAATTCTAAACTTATGACTATGAAACTTATAAATTACAAAGTATGTGATGTATGTGAAAAGGAAGTAGAAAATATCACTCATTTATTTCTATTATGTTCTGAATTAGTAGAATTTCATCTGTTTATGCAACAAAAGTTGTCAGTTTTATTTGATAATGTTGATTCTGACAAAATTGATAATTTAGTGTATGAAGAGGTATTTATGTTTGGTTTATTTGGATCTATCAAAGGCGTAAATGTAAGTTTTGTCAATTTCATGTTATCTGTAGCAAGATATTGTATCTTCAGAAGAAGGAATTTACTTAAAAATTTAAACAGTAATGTTGATCTTATTAGACTATTTAAATACACTGTAAAACATTATATAACTTACCTGTATGAATATTTGTGTGATGCAAGATGTATGAGAAATGTTTTTGAGAAACACTTTTTAAAGAATGATATTCTGGTACAAGAAACCGAAGGTGTCATAACATTTAATTTCTAATTATTGTGCTGATTATATATGTGATTATACTTAAAAACATTGCCTTGTGATATTTTTGTGTAATATGTAATATATCTGTTGTATATATATATGTTGAAGAATTGAATAAAGATAAAAAAAACATTCACTCCTACCAAGGCAAGTCAAGCTATTCATCTCCCTACAAATAAGTGCAAACTGCAAGGCTTTTTGTAATAAGGTTGAATTGAAGTATTGATTGCTCTATTTCTACTTTCAAACGTTGGGCACGATGTACAACGCCTAGGATTTAAAACAGAATCTTCGAAATTTCATCCACAAAACAAAATAAAAATAAAAATGTTAGAAAACACGAAACAATATTGTAACAAATTCAGTATATGTTTTAAATTAAGTTTTTACAGCTCTTGATCATATACTAAGTAATATGTAGTTTATTTGAGGATTAAAATAAGAAAGCTATGTGAAAAAAACGGATGTCCAACGTTACATTTATGAAAAACTATTTTAACTCTTATGTATAGTGATCCTATTTCTTATTCTCTGATCTTCTTGATTCTTGGCAGGAACAACGACATGTGTTGGTTCTCTGTGCCGTTAAAGCCGTTATTTTGCCAAATTTCATTTGACTCGGTGGCTGCATATTAAGCTGGAATAAGAAAAATGTCCAACGACGTTTTTCATTAACTCAAAGACTGAAAGTGAATTTTATAAGTAGATATAGCAGAAAATGAATAAAAAGAGTAAGACAATAATAATATCTAACAAAAGTACAAATATTTGCCTCATGTGAGTTCAGATATTGCTGATTTAATAAAATCTTCTCTACACAGTCGTTTTTCAAACGGTAACCATTTTGTCCAAGTTGATATTTCATTTTTCAAAGCAGTTAACGCGTATTTTTTATAATTGATAAAAACAAAAGTTAGATACACGAAGAGTAAAAAATGCCAAGATTCTTTTCTTATTACCTACATATTTGGGTCTTAAAGGAATAAAATGCTTCCACACATTACAAAACGGTAGCCAGTTTGTCCAAACGTCTGAAAACGTCTAAAATCCTAAAGACGCTAATTTCCGACGTTACATGTGCTAAAGTTTCAATTAAATGTTCATGATAATTAAAACAAATCGTGTTATGAAATTTGGAAAAAGAGGTTGATGATTGCTGCCGAAAAAAAAGAATAGTGCATGTTGCTATAGACTCCGCCCGGGGACATAGGTTCGACACAGGTTAAATTTTGCAATTTTTATTAATCGTTTATAGCTTTAAACGATTTATTTAAAAGAATTGGGAAATGGGGAAAACATCCCATTACATGAACTTCGTCCAACTTTTGCAAAGACAAATTGGAGACACCAAGACTGTCCTCTAAATGTAAAATGCGAATTGAAATTTATGTTACGGAAGTACTCCGAAATAGATCATTTAAAGTCGTCACTTCAGTAAGGTGCAATCACCAATATTAAAAGACTTAATACCAGTTCACGGAATGTTTTACTTCGCGATTTGTCCTGCTATATAACGGTCGTGATGAAAATAATTCCTGTACTAACGAAGCTGGAACTTTTCGTCAATATAAACTTGTGCATGAAATGGAGGTAATTGAAAGACGAATCCCAAACAGCAACGAAAACCGTTTCATCGAATTAATAAAAACCCGGGATTATATTTGCCGTTTTCGCGGACGATCCAGGAGTAGATTACTATATTTTAGAATGTATATCAGAAGTTAAACGCTATAGATGACTTGGGAAATAATTCTCAAGACAAGGTTCAAGTAATTGAAGGGGTGTATTTCGACAACTTATGTGCCAGGGAAAATACAATTCTATTCAAATTTAACCA
Organism: Mytilus galloprovincialis; assembly: GCF_965363235.1. Classification (NCBI taxonomy): domain Eukaryota; kingdom Metazoa; phylum Mollusca; class Bivalvia; order Mytilida; family Mytilidae; genus Mytilus; species Mytilus galloprovincialis. The sequence continues at coordinate 7,994,654 of NC_134840.1, forward strand.
AGGATAAAAATGTTCGATTTACTTGCAGAGTGTCAGATATATTTGTATTGGTTGAATTAAGATATAGAAATTTTACAATGACAGATGATATGCACCTTGAAAGTTAAACATCCTATGATAAAACAAAAATATGGAAAACCGTATACATGTACTTCCGTCCCATCTTTCCTTCCTACATTACTTGCGACAGTACTGCATTTTTAGTTGAAATAACTTAAAGGGTAAACATTATTAAATCGATTTCCACAACTCGAGGTAATTTTTGATAAAATGACATCACAAAACGAACAGAACCAGAATCAACCAACAATATAAAAAACCGAATAAAACTTGCAAAAATTACGAAGTCAAAAACCCTTTTCGACGCCGCATGTTAAAGTGTAACGTCGTGTTGTAGGAATGTCGTGCCCAACGTTTGAAAGTAGAAATAGAGCTATCAATACATCGATTCACCCTTATTACAAGAAGCCATGTAGTTTGCGCTTATATAAAGAGAGATGGAATGCTTGGCATGCAATGTCAGTCCTCATATATTTCCACGTCTTATTTGTTTATTTCAAACTTGTCTGGCTGTACAGCCCATACACGGCAGACAACTTAAACGGGATTTTAAAAATATATAAGTTTCTCACTGAAGGTATCCAAAGAAGGTAACCAAAGATTTTGCGACGATGCAAATATTAAACTTTACAATATAAATAAAAAATCTTTAACCAATGAATTCAAATAGCAAAAGCTATGCAATTAACAAATATATACTTATTAAGCTTCATGTAAATTACTTAACAATGAAATACATTAAATATGAAATTTGGAGTTTTACCAAGGGAGCTAATAATTAATTAATAACACTGTCTGCCACACAGCATTTCGGGGACTCTCCCTTTGGTATCTTTCCTCCCTCTTTTATAGCTGACTAATCGGGTGCTTTTCTAATTATTGGGGGCATTATGATGACCTATAGTTGTTAATTTCTGTGTCATTTAGTCTCTTGGCAATCATAATACATATTCTTTTATATATAGCGATGTCGTTATTACGACATAGCTATGTCGTTTCAACGACATAGCTATGTCGTTTTAACGAAATAGTGATGTCGTTATTACGACATGATATGTCGAAATTACGACATAGCGATGTCGTTATAACGACATGTTATGTCGAAATTACGATATAGCGATGTCGTAATAACGACATGTTATGTCGAAATTACGACATGCTATGTCGTAATTACGACATAATTTTTTTTTTTTTGAATGGCCCTTATCGGCTTCCGTAAGAAACAACTTCTTTCCTATTTCAAACTTTGTCAAGGTAGCAGCCTAGAGATTTGATATTTGTTTTTGAGATGAAATATGCAGCATTAAATAAGATCAAGGAATTGAAACAACATGTAAATTTTAGAATGGGACATCGGCCTATTGGTAAAATTTTAGTTTCTACGAATATAATACATTCAAATGAATATAATAACATATACCTCTAGATCTAAGGCTTGCCTGTTTAAGGACAACTCCAATATCATCGTTTTGTGAAGAATCAAATGAAATTCGTTCCACATTTATACCAGCATATTGAAATGCGACCATTAAACTGTCTCCAGCAATTATGAAGAATGAATGTGTCACGTCATGAATTATTGTAACGTCTGTCCAATTATATCTTCTAAAAATACTCAAGTACATCTGTGAAAACTTGTTCATGCCAAAGGAAAGCCTTGTTAGAGTTGGAAAGTTATTTTTGTCCGCAAGGTCAGCATTTGTTCCAACTGGTGTAATGACTGGAAGATTCCAGGATGCTGCAAGTCTACCAATGACATCAACTCCAAAACTACAACCTGCAAAATTAGTTCAAACATCCACAGGAATAATATTTTGTAATAATTTATAACACAAAATGCATATATGTTCTTTTATATATATTAAATGATTGAATAAATATTCAACGATAAATCTTACGGGGCGATGGATCATATAATTATGATTCAGTACACTACAAAATATAATATATAACAAGTCTAAAAGGGTACAACATCACCAAAAACACAATAAAACTTTTATATATATATATATATATATATATATATATATATATATATATATATATATATATATATATATGTAAAACACATGCTTATTCCAAACATTAAAGTTTAATTTGCTGTTGTTCATAATAAATCAAATTGAATGTTCACCTATTACTCCATTTTCTACATAAGAAACGCATACACCAAATCAGGAATATGACAGTTGATTTCCTTTCGTTAGATGTGTTACAGCTTTTGATTTTTTCATTCTATAAATCTACCTGTATCTGTACCAAATCAAGAAAATGACAGTTGTTATCAATCTGTTTGATGTGTTTGAGCTTTTGATTTTGCCATTTGATTACGGACTTTCTGTTTTGAATTTTCCTCGAAGTTCAGTATTTTTGTGATTTTACTTTTTCTAATACTATTAATGAATAACAATATATAACAAGCGAACTAATTATCCATCGAACTTACATTTCGAAAGATAAAAAATGTACGATACTGCTTAGACCTCAAAACTTTGCAAACAGTCAGAATTAACGATAACGCCAAGACCAAAAAGACAAACAACAGTATACAAAACCAACCGTTCAAAACTAAAGGAGGGACGACACGCAAGGTGTCGTGTGCATAAAAAATTATATCACGTGACCGGAAATCGGCTTGTTTACCGTTATGTGATTAAGAGATTAGAGACGACTTGTTTGACATTTTGATGAGGTGATAACGGTGATCAATGATAGTGAAAGGTGAGTTATGTTTGTTTATACCCTCCAGTTATATAAATATTTTAAGGGTATATTATCGAATTAGTGTAAAACAACGATTTTTGTAAGAAATTGAAGAGTTTAAAAAGGGTACTATCGGAAGCCATTACGTTTTTCTCTCTCAGCCTCTGGACCTGATGTCAATTTTTATAGTCGCACAAGAAAACCTTAGGAGATTTAAAGTTAAAAATTTAACATGATGAAGAATATTCATAAAGAATTTTAAATTTCAAAAGGTCTCCTTAAGTCTCCACATTTGACTACACAGTTGACCACGGAAAATTCCTAATTTTTCAGTTTTTTGCTGATGATGCATGAAAATTTCAAAGTGAAGAAAATTAAAATAACGATTTAGTTGAACAACCCTAATCACACATACCCTTAAAATAAAGAAAAATCTATAGGTCATGTGTCATAAGACAACAAAAAAATGTGCATATAGCTTTAAAAATAATTTTACATGGTTTAGATACATGTACAGATGCAGATTAAGGGGGGTTATATTAAAATTGATACATAAACTGATTTAAAAGTATCATTCAATACACTGTCTTTCCATGAGTCTCCTTTTAAAAAAAAACTGTAAATAAAGGTTTTACATGTTCATGTGCATGATGTATGTTATCAAAATGATATGAAGTATACATGTACATGTATATATGCATATGTTTAAAACTATAATAAATACATGTCATGTACATTTACATGTATGTCAGAGAGCATATAGAAATATGGAGATCATACATATGTTGTATGATTCTCATTGAGACGACTTAAAACTAGAATTCCAAGTTTAAATGGTGATTTTTTTATTTTTTTTAAGTATTCATGTACAATGTATTTTTAAACTTCCATACATGGCTTTCAAATTGTAAATGGAGATCAGGTGGTTTTACAAATTGACCATAAACCCACTTATTCATGGTATGGTATCAATATTTCTGACCTGACACGTACTTTTTATTGCTTAAATAAATATATACGCTTTTCTCATTAGTACATGTTGCTATGGGCAGAGTTGCCTCCCTGGAAATATCTGATATTGCTATATTTGACCATAATTATAGACATAAAACAGAGAAATATGCTATAAAAATAATATTAAATTCCACTTAAGAATGAGAATTGATGGATTTAATAAATTTAATGAAGAAAGTGAACAAAGTGAACAACTATTTGAAATAGTACACTGTTTTCATTCCTTCGGAAGGTACGAGAATTCTTAGAAACAATAGCAACATGTACTGATGAGAAAAGCGTATATATACGTTTCTAAAGTATACATGTCTTGCACATTTCACCCTAACGAAACAGTTAGACTAAGTTAGCATAGATGCATATAGCAACTTTCAAAGAAACCAAAGATTAGAAAACAAAGGACTGAAATATTTTTGAATATCTTAACACGGTATTAACAAAAAATTTTGGTATATAATTCGGAAAGATCCGATTGCCAAAAGATAGATAAAAAAAAAAAAAAACTATCTAAATCCAAACCAGATAGTGGTTTAAATAAACAATAAGAATATTGGCAACATGATAATTAATCATTAAGCCAAAGACATTGATTCACAATACCCCACCACGGGAGGCTTTAGTATACAATCTGTGAAACAGATGTAAAAAGACGTGATGCCGTTTACTTTCAAGCGATCACATACAAGGAAAACCGAATGGTTCCTGTTATATTCATGTATAGACCCGACATGGTATCTACACAAACCTCTTCAATTGTTAAACATGGAGACATTTGTATATTATCAAATAGGTGTTAAAACATACACGACAGTCTGCTGTTGAATTCCACAGTATAGCACTGATAACTACTATCTCTATTAGATCTCGTGTAGATTTATGATAGATTAGATCACGTGAATAAAGACAATAAGTCTTTTCATTATATATATGAATAATTAACCAAAGGTGCTGATCTACTTGGTCAGTTTCTTTAGTCTGTAAAAAGACTAGCTACAACGTAGACCTATATGCACGTGTAGTAAATTTGAAAAAAAAAAACTGTTATGAAACAGACACACATCTATCTATGATACTAGAAACGAAATAAATATAAAAAGGTCGACCTCTGATGAGGGTTTACCTGGGATTATTCCCGAAAGAACCCGAAACATTGCATATTAAATTCTAATGAATTAAGCAATAAAAAGTACGTAGTGTCAGGTCAGAAATATTGATACCATACCATGAATAAGTGGGTTTATGGTCAATTTATAAAACTAATTGATACGGTGAATTTTTCACTTGTTGTGATCTCACCCGTTGAATCAGGTTCTATTTCATTATAGAATTTTTGATCCTTATTTATGCTATGGTACGACGTATTTCTGATCGAGAAACTACGTACGACACTATACTATATGCACAATGCAATAGTATGCATCTTTGTATATGTTTATAATATTGTACATCGTATACAATCTACATATACCATGAGATACAAATAATAGAAATCTAATATATAAGTAAAGTGAATAACTTATATCGATGTATACAGAATGAACTGGAATAAAAATAAAAATAATAGAATACAAAAATAAAATAAAATTATATAATACAAAAATAAAATGTATATATAGAACATATAAACAATGTTGAATCATATTTATTATTTAATAATTATTTAAATGATAATAATCCCGTTTCATTGAAACGGGAGGTGAAAATAATATTGTCACACAATATAGGACAATATAATGCACCAATGACTAATGTGATATTTAATTTATGATCCTGTCACCACTAATGAAGCTAATTCATCGCTGTATCATGTCAAACCTTACAAGGTAGCATGAAAACTGACTAAAACAAATATGATTGTCAATGAACTATGGAAGTTATACTATTATACTAGCAAACAACCTTATGTCATTACTATATCATAGTCCAAAACCTACATGAAATACTTGCCACTGGATGTTAATCAACAAACAACCAATAATTCATCGCTGTATCATGTCAAACCATAGAAGGTAGCATGGAAACTGACTAAAACAAATATGATTGTCAATGAACTATGGAAGCTATACTATTATACTAGCAAACAACCTTATGTCATTACTATATCAGAGTCCTAAACATACATGAAATATCTGCCACTGGATGTTTAGCAACCAACAATCAATAATTCATCGCTGTATCATGTCAAACCTTACAAGGTAGCATGGAAACTAAAACAATTATGATTGTCAATGAACTATGGAAGTTAAACTATTATACTAGCAAACAACCTTATGGCACTACTATATCATAGTCCTAAACAGACATGAAATATTTGCCACTGGATATAAAGCAACAAACAATCAATAATTCATAGCTGTATCATGTCAAACCATAGAAGGTAGCATTGAAACTGACTAAAACAAATATGATTGTCAATGAACTATGGAAGTTATACTATTATACTAGCAAACAACCTTATGTCATTACTATATCATAGTCCTAAACATACATGAACTATTTGCTACTAGATGTTAAGCAACCAACAATCAATAAATTATCGCTGTATCATGTCAAACCTTACAAGGTAGCATGGAAGCTGACTAAACAAATATGATTGTCAATGAACTATGGAAGTTATACTATTATACTAGCAAACAACCTTATGTCTTTAATATATCATAGTCCAAAACATACATGAAATACTTGCCACTGGATGTTAAGCAACAAACAACCAATAAGTCATCACTGTATCATGTCAAACCTTACAAGGTTGCATGGAAACTGACTAAAACAAATATGATTGTCAATGAACTATGGAAGTTATACTATTATACTAGCAAACAACCTTATGTCATTATACTATATCTTATATAGTCCTAAACATACATGAAATATTTGCCACTGGATGTTTAGCAGCCAACAATTAATTATTCATCGCTGTATCATGTCAAACCAAAGAAGGTTGCATGAAAACTGACTAAAACAAATATGATTGTCAATGAACTATGGAAGTTATACTATTATACTAGCAAACAACCTTATGTCATTACTATATCATAGTCCTAAACATACATGAAATATTTGCCACTGGATGTTAAACAGCCAACTAATAATGCATCGCTGTATCATGTCAAACCATAGAAGGTAGCATGGAAACTGACTAAAACAAATATGATTGTCAAGGAACTATGGAAGTTATACTATAGTATACTAGCAAACAACTTTATGTCATTACTATATCATAGTCCTAAACATATAAGAAATATTTGCCACTGGATGTTTAGCAACCAACAATCAATAGTTCATCGCTGTATCATGTCAAACCTTACAAGGTAGCATGGAAACTGACTAAAACAAATATGATTGTCAATGAACTATGGAAGTTATACTATTATACTAGCAAACAACCTTATGGCACTACTATATCATAGTCCTAAACATACATGAAATATTTGCCACTGGATGTAAGCAACCAACAATCAATAATTCATCGCTGTATCATGTCAAACCATAGAAGGTAGCATGGAAACTGACTAAAACAAATATGATTGTCAATGAACTATGGAAGTTATACTATTATACTAGCAAACAACCTTGTCATTACTATATCATAGTCCTAAACATACATGAAATATTGGCAACAGGACGTTAAGCAACTAATATCGATACTAATTAGTATGTCAAGCCGTTTAAGTTTACATAGAAACTAATAACAAATAAATATGATTGTCAATGAACAACGAAAGTTATACTATTATACAGATTGCTGGCGTTTCAATGGGCAGAGTTGCCTCCCTGGAAATATCTGATATTGCTATATTTGACCATAATTATAGACATAAAACAGAGAAATATGCTATAAAAATAATATTAAATTCCACTTAAGAATGAGAATTGATGGATTTAATAAATTTAATGAAGAAAGTGAACAAAGTGAACAACTATTTGAAATAGTACACTGTTTTCATTCCTTCGGAAGGTACGAGAATTCTTAGAAACAATAGCAACATGTACTAATGAGAAAAGCGTATATATACGTTTCTAAAGTATACATGTCTTGCACATTTCACCCTAACGAAACAGTTAGATAGACTAAGTTAGCATAGATGCATATAGCAACTTTCAAAGAAACCAAAGATTAGAAAACAAAGGACTGAAATATTTTTGAATATCTTAACACGGTATTAACAAAAAATTTTGGTATACAATTCGGAAAGATCCGATTGCCAAAAGATAGATAAAAAAAAAAAAAAAAAAAAACTATCTAAATCCAAACCAGATAGTGGTTTAAATAAACAATAAGAATATTGGCAACATGATAATTAATCATTAAGCCAAAGACATTGATTCACAATACCCCACCACGGGAGGCTTTAGTATACAATCTGTGAAACAGATGTAAAAAGACGTGATGCCGTTTACTTTCAAGCGATCACATACAAGGAAAACCGAATGGTTCCTGTTATATTCATGTATAGACCCGACATGGTATCTACACAAACCTCTTCAATTGTTAAACATGGAGACATTTGTATATTATCAAATAGGTGTTAAAACATACACGACAGTCTGCTGTTGAATTCCACAGTATAGCACTGATAACTACTATCTCTATTAGATCTCGTGTAGATTTATGATAGATTAGATCACGTGAATAAAGACAATAAGTCTTTTCATTATATATATGAATAATTAACCAAAGGTGCTGATCTACTTGGTCAGTTTCTTTAGTCTGTAAAAAGACTAGCTACAACGTAGACCTATATGCACGTGTAGTAAATTTGAAAAAAAAAACTGTTATGAAACAGACACACATCTATCTATGATACTAGAAACGAAATAAATATAAAAAGGTCGACCTCTGATGAGGGTTTACCTGGGATTATTCCCGAAAGAACCCGAAACATTGCATATTAAATTCTAATGAATTAAGCAATAAAAAGTACGTAGTGTCAGGTCAGAAATATTGATACCATACCATGAATAAGTGGGTTTATGGTCAATTTATAAAACTAAAAAAAATTCACTTACAAAAAAATGTACAAGTACAACAGATACGTCACAACCTGAAAAATTGATGCAAAAAAGAATCAAGACCAAACAATCAATATCAAAACAGTCAGTTACAAGTCTAGACAGACTGCTTAAAAAGAGCCACTTCTGTTTCTAGAACCTGATTTAAAACCATTTATACTTCCGTCATTGATGCATGAAATCTACATAATAAAATACAGAAAGCCTTAAACAACACTCCACTTGAACATAAATCTATTTGTACAAACAAATCAATCACATGAATCATATGCACACACAATGGGTTGAAAATAGAAGCAAAAATTTGTAAAGTCAACATAAATCTTTATTACAAATACAAATATATATATATATATATAAACATTGATCATCTTGAGCAAGACAAGAGATATTTCATGAACATTTAGAAATGTCCCATATACATGACATACAGTACAGTTGATCAGAACTCAGAGTTGTACATATTGTCCTGTGCATCTGATAGCCACTTGCCCGTCTTACATAGCAACAGAGAACCTCTTAACTTTCTTTCATTAATGTTTTTCACAAACCATGAGGTAACATGTTTAACTGTAGTTTTCACTAGTTCATTTTTCCTCATTGCTGCTGCAACCTTGGGGATATGCTGAAGTCCTACATAACCTAGGGGGTGTAGCTGACCATCAATGTTTGCCTTGATTACAATAGCGTTTTTGTCTTTTGGGTTATCTGTCTCACGTGACAGTTCAACTAAAACTTCTTTTTTCAATCTAATGGAGGTACGTGCAAATTTTAGATTGTTCTGGTACTCCTCACCATATGTTGAACCTTTGATTGGTATTGTAACTGTGTACTGAACAGTGTCTACTTTAACTTTATCGTCCATGTTGACAGCTACAGGCATACACATACTTTTACTCTGATCTTGTTGATCTGTTGAAGTTGTTGAGAAAATACTTGTTCCGCGTACACATGAACAGTTTAAATCTTCATAATCACAAACTGGCATTCCTGGCAGGTCGACTGCATTGCAATGGTCTGGTTGGGATCTCAGCTGAGCTCCAGGAATCATAACAAAGGACCAAATAAGCACAGCCAATGAATCTGTCCCATCACTGAAAACTTTAGAAACTGCATCTTTGTTGAACTGAAACAAAATTAAAATTTCATATAATAGTTGCTTTATATTGTCTTATTGATATAAATAATCTATCGTATCATAACTCGATATGGTTTTAGTATATAATTAATAACCAAGACATTAAATAACTAAAACCTAACAACTATATCAGTGGCGGATCCAGAGGGAGTTTTAACCCCCTTTTTCTTGGATGATCAATGCATTTAAATGAGGACTTATAATTGGACCCCCGTTTTTGACATGGCTGTGTACAACAATGACACGGGCAAAAACAAAAATAGTTCATCATGTGCGTGTTTAATGTTACTATTAGTGTGTTTTTTCTATTGTATGTGGTCTTTTGAAAATGATTTGGTCCGTCATGTCTGTGTATTAAAACAATTAATGACTACTGCTTGGTATCTCAGAAACAACAAACTTGCTATTACCCTGAAACTCTATCAATAGGAGTACAATGTTACTTGCAAAAACGATATGTACAATAAATTGATGGCTCTATATAATTTAATAAAAATTAAGTTCAATGTTGACTTCCCAACTCGGTCCTTTCATTAAATTAATTCATGCCGTCGAGGCATTGAAAGACGTTTTGTATATCAGGGTCAAAACGATTTATAAATAAACATAGATAGTAACAAAATAATACCTTAAAATCACATGAGTTAGTGATGAGCAGTAACTGTGGTGGGGGTTGGTTGTACAACGACGTCAGACAACTGCTATCCGCCATCAACACTCGTCGTCTTATCAATGGTTTATCTGCTGGACTGATATGAGCAACCCGTGCATTTACTTGCACAGATGGACAGTCTCTCATTGACACACTGTATTTATCTTTTTCTATGCAGAAAAGCCATATATTTGAAGAATTTAAACACACGCTTTTTGATGTGACCACTTCGACTTCCATTTTGTTAATGAACCGTAAACTTCCGGTGATCGATAATATAATCCGTTTCTGCGTGCCGTGTGCAAAGTGTCGTCCCTCCTCTGGACTGAAATGGTAAATATGCTAGCTTGAAAGACTGAAATGGTAAATATGCTAGCATGAAAGACTGAAATGGTAAATATACTAGCTTGAAAGACTGAAATGGTAAATATGCTAGCATGAAAGACTGAAATGGTAAATATACTAGCTTGAAAGACTGAAATGGTAGATATGCTAGCTTGAAAGACTGAAATGGTAAATATGCTAGCTTGAAAGACTGAAATGGTAAATATGCTAGCTTGAAAGACTGAAATGGTAAATATGCTAGCTTGAAAGACTGAAATGGTAAATATGCTAGCTTGAAAGACTGAAAGGGTAAATATGCTACCATGAAAGACTGAAATGGTAAATATGCTAGCTTGAAAGACTGAAATGGTAAATATGCTAGCTTGAAAGACTGAAATGGTAAATATGCTAGCTTGAAAAACTGAAATGGTAAATATGCTAGCTTGAAAGACTGAAATGGTAAATATGCTAGCTTGAAAGACTGAAATGGTAAATATCCTAGCTTGAAAGACTTAAATGGTAAATATGCTAGCTTAAAAGACTGAAATGGTAAATATGCTAGTTTGAAAGCCTTATACATATAATTTACATCTTTTACAAATAATGAGTTGATGTCTGTCATTTAAGGTGGTACCTAACACTTTAACTTAAATTAATTTGGCTCGTTTAATTTTCTTAAAATTTTGACAAAATATTTACTTTGACCCTTTGACAAAAATATAAAAATTTCAAAAAATTTGAACCAACCGTTTAATCAGAAAAATTACACTGGTTATATAGCAGTTTGACAAACACTTATTTTGATCACTGAGAAGCTTAATATTCCCTTATGAACACAACGTCATTAAAACGTTCTCCTGATTTTACAGAGTTATCTCCCTGTAGTGTTAGGTACCACCTTAAAGACGGATTTAAAATTTATTTGGCTTAACGCTGGATATTTTTTTTTTTTTTTTTTTTTTGACGCCAAGATAAACAATTGAAAATATCATGACAGTCGTCTTTTTACTGATGAGTCTTTTGTAGACGAAACGCGCGTCTGGCGTAAATATGAAATATCAATCCTGGTATCTATGATTTATTAACGAAATAATATATATTATAAAGTCCGATTCGTCGTGTTTCTATTACCATAGGGGGCGGAAAATACAAACGGACTGGAAGACAAATAACAGTCTACAACAACAATAATAACAATTATAAAATGGTAAAACTTTTATTTTGTATGAGCTAATGTTTTGTCTTTTTAGTTACATTTTATGTCAGTATTTTGAACTGATAAATTTTATGTTTTTCCTGTAGCAGTTTTCTTATGCTGGTTTACACAATTAAAGTAATTAACTGCTGGCTTGTGTAGGCCTTCGGAAGTCATGTTTGCTATTTCAAACTGCATAAATCATATTTCTAATTAGCATAGCAGACGTGTTATCCGTTTTTATCTCCGGTTACTCTTAACATTATTTGCAATTATATAAATTTATCATCTTGTTAAAACATTTGTTGAATTTTTACAATGACATACATTCTTTTATGCTGAATTTTATATTTTCCTTTTGATAGGTGTTTCAATTATAGTGTTTTAAAAAGTAAATCAATTCTATATTATATAGTAAGCCGAATTAATTAGGAAAAAAAACATCATTATAGAAAAATACGAAATGTTATTCACCTGTTTGCTTTGAGACGAAAAATGTTTTTTTTTGTTATACAGTTCTACTTTAATAGTCAGGCTTGCGTAAGAAAAGAGTCCTACATTCTGTTAAAGAGACTTATGACACATCAGAAGATGATAAGCTTAAAGAATAATGTTTTTATCTTTATAACGTACACAGTTAGAGTAAATTAATAAATCACTCGTAACATATATTTTCTATTTCGAATCATATGTGTGTAATTGTATATGTTTTACTACGTGTATGTGTTACAGGGAATTTGTAAAATCGGGTCTTTTGTAAAATCACTGAACTGATTAGTGATTTTATAATATCCATGATTTTGACTAGTAATTTTACAAATTTACTGAAATAATTTACAGAGTCTGTGATTAATTTCACAAATTTTTAAAAATAACCACCTAGGTTATGGATGCGAGATAACCATTGTAATAACTGGCCTACTGGGAAAAACAGAAGTCACCATTCAGGCATATAAAGCAGAGCTCCTTATCAAGCTATATTTGAGGTAGATGCAAGAGTTGGGATAACATCCTCCTCACTCCCCGATGAACTTATAGCTAAAATTGACAGCGAAGAACATTTGTCCGATTTAGCAAACATGGAGCTCAACATATATACTGATCAGATGACGAAAACACATGTACAACTGATGGTGAACAAATAGAGATTTCTGAACCACAACATAATGAACCAAAAACTGACATGTGTGTTATACAAATAAGGAAATGTGACAAGATTACATAATTTAAAGAAAAACTATCCACCAGTGTCCGATTTTTATGCCCCATTTATGTGCATTATGTTTTCTGGTCTGTGCGTACGTTCGTTTGTCAGTTCGTTCGTCCGTCTGTTCCGCCTCAGGTTAAAGTTTTTGGTCGAGTTAGTTTTTGATGAAGTTAAAGTCAAATCAACCAGAAGCTTAGTACACGTGTTCCCTTTGATATGATCTTTCTAGTTTTAATGCCAAATAAGAGATTTAAATAAATTAAATGCCTACAATCTCCTGGGTAATCACTTTATGTCTCTATTTTACATTTGTATTCAAAATTTATACTATGTTAATTTATTTGTATATGTCTCTGTACCATTGTACTTTGGTTCAAACCTGTCCAAAACCGTGCAATGTTGACTGCAGTAAAAATTTATTTATAAAACAAGTGAATAGCTCGCTTACTTATTGTGGCCGTTATTGCCTATTACTTTCGTTTTGTTCTGGCATTCGTCTACCGTGGCAATAAAGGGGATGGTAAAAGTTCAACTTTTTTTTCTTTTTTTTTTTTTTTTTTTTTTAATTGATACTTGTTTATTCCAAATATTTCCTGTTTACAATTTCCTCAGTTGCCCAGGATGCAAACTGTGGATTCCCGTTTACATTTAAACCAACTGTCCGGGAAGCAGGAGGCTGAAAAAGTACACTGTATTATCAGAAAAAAATAGTATACATGTAATAATACTTATATTCTTTTATATAACAATGAGTGAAAAAAGGAATATCTTTCTAGAATGTAATACTAGTGATAAATAATATAACATTATAACATAAACGAGTGCACCTATAAACCAGATTCACATAACATTATAACATAATCGAGTGCATCTTTAAACTATGGATTACCGTAATCAATATAAATTAAAGAGATATAAAAAAAAAAAAACAGACTATATAACACCGTGACTGTTATCTCCTGCAAGGTATGTACTTATAGTATAAAATTAATTAATGTGTTTATTTTCTCTTTTTCTAATGTATTATTCGATAAGTAACATGGTACAGATTTCAGATGTGTTATCGTGTATGATTTCCAAAGATTCAAAATATATGTAGAGGACATTTTTATCCCATCATATTTGATTTTGTTTCTTATTTTCCACAAGGACCACTTTGTCAAAATAAAAAAGAGATTTACAAGTAAAGTTTGGTTCGATTGACCACTGCTATCTCCCAAAAGCATAAAATGTTTTAAATTTTCATCATCTAATTGAACATTCCATAATGTAAAAATATCTTTGATTTTACTATTAATTTTGTTGTATAATTGCAATCGAAAAATAAATGTTGCAGATTTTCAGTATTATTAGCTGTTTGGCAAATATGACATTTTCCGTTTGACAATTGCATTTGTTTAAGTCTACTTTCCGTATATATGATATTGTGAATGCATTTCCATTGAAATTCTTTCATTTTATTGGGGATATTAACTTTTTTCAAATTGCTCCATACTATTTTCCAATTAATTTCGTGGCCATAAAATTCTTGCCATTTAAGTTGACATTTTGGATATATATTCTTATTAATCATGTCTCGAATATATTTGAGTTTTAATTCTGTAGGTTTGATTTAGTTTTGAAGCCCGTCTCACCCCTATGGATTTTATTCACCCTCTATGGTTTCGTAGGGGGTCAGTAGTTAACCGTAAAACGAATTTATCGCACGCTGGACTTTTTTTTTGAAAAAATAAACAATGAAACACAGCAACATTAATAGATGACGTCACCATTGACGCATCACGAACCCCTTATGAAATTTACTAACCCCTTATAGTCTCATTAGGGGTCACCATGTGACGGCGTTTAAGGGCATACGATACAGTTTTGATCCTGTATTTACAAGTTCGTGAAAATTTGCATATAGGCTATTTTTTACCAGATTAAATCAAATATGTAATAAAAAATATACCTTCATGTGCTACTTTTTGAGTAAAATGAGGTCGAAATTTTGTATATTTGCTCAAAATTCAGATTTGTGGCCGTAATTTCTTTTTCGAAAGAAAGACATAACTTTTTTGTTATAAAAGATAAACACAAATTGTTTTTTGTTAAATAATCGGTGATTTCTGTATTTTATAAGTATCATAAAAAAATACGCATTTTTTATTCAAAAATAACTCATATTTATCAAATGTTCATGAATTGAGGAAAATACGTCATTTTTTGCTGCATGTTTATCAAAATTAAAAAAAATCCTCTATTTACAGTTTTATAAAATTTTGGTCACATAATCTCCCTGCAAAATGAAACAAATTGCTGTTTTGAAAAATAGGGGTCCATGAACTCGTTTTCAAATTAAATCAGTTTGAATGTTAAAAATCATTCGAAAAATGCATCTTTTCCCGATATGTCACAGTTTGACGTCGCGAAAATATCATTTTACGTTAGCAACGTCATTACCTCCCCTGTAACTGTATCGTATGCCCTTAACCAATCAACACGCGATAATTTACCCGCGGTGCGATAAAAGGATAGATTGACCATGATAGAAGTATATTGACTGAGGACGAAGTCCGAGGTCAATATACTTCTTTGGTCGATATATCCTGTGAATAGGCTATAATTGTTATATTATTAATTTTCCGACCATACTTGTCATTTGATTTTATTGGACTTTTATAGATATCATTGTCTCCTAGACAATAACAACATATTGTTGTTATTTCATTTACTTTCTTTGGTGGTTATTTTTTTATTTTTTTTTTTTTTTTACATCTTATTTTCTTCAAATAATCGATCGTAGATATTTTTATAAAACTTTTAACAATATCATGAAATTTATTATATGACGGTACAAAGTATATCGGTTTTTAGATATTTTAAAAATAACCGTGCAATATGCTTTTTGCTGTGCAATATGCTTTTTGTTATCCGCCGTTTCCTATCTACCTTCGAAAATATAGTTTAGCATGTGACTATCCCTAAACGAATCAGATTAGTTAAAATATACGAATTAATGATCTACATCCATACAGCTCTCTTTTTAGCAAGGGTTTGCTGTCAGACGGGAGACATCAATTGATGGCGACATTATTATATCCAAGACAATCCTTTAGGTTCGAAATAAAGAAGATTGGGATTTTATATATGAGACAGCAACCTAACGACACAGACAAACAAAAACAGAAAGAGTTAACAGAAGTCTTTATGTAAGAAATGTATCTATCAAATATCAGGCTCAAAACGTCTCCATGACTAAAACGTAAGGAGTAACTGTTAATTTAATAATATCGTAAGCAGACTAAAGAGTATAGATGTCACCCGATATGCATTAACGCTCTCTGTACATCAACAATTCTTGCACCAAATCTTTTACGGGTGCGAAAGTGACCAGATGTTTCATGGCTAGTTTCTGTCGTTATCCAATAAACCCTCATTTTCCATTGTCAAATCCAAGTTTCCAGTGGTGTAATGGAGAGCCGTGGTGTAGTGGTTAGCGCATCGGACTACTAACACAAAGGTTTTAAAAGAGAGTCATATCTCTTGCACGTAAAAGACACTCTTATAGATTTCGAAATAAAGCAAGTTGATGCCGCTACAAGGCAGCACTCGCACCCGCAAAGAGGATAGGAATTAATATATTGAAGTTACAAAATCTTGTTTCCTAATCCACTATAAATAAATATGTTTAAACTAAATTAGGTTTCTCTTCCAACCGCACAGTCAACAACTTATTGCAAGACCTTTCTGTTGTATTCAAAATGTATGTGTTTTCGTCATGTTCATGCTTGAAATATTTGCTACTGGTCGTTTAGCAAAACTGAAACAATCATCTGTATAGAATATTATTCTATGTTTTAAACACCGCACACGATATTGTAAAATGCTGTAATATATATTTCTATTTTTAAAATCATTCGATAATAATGCAAACTAAGTATTCTTTGCAAACCCTTACATAACTGAATACTAACGTCTATTTGTTTATTCTTTGCAAACCCTTACATAACTGAATACTAACGTCTATTTGTTTATTCTTTGCAAACCCTTACATAACTGAATACTAACGTCTATTTGTTTATTCTTTGCAAACCCTTACATAACTGAATACTAACGTCTATTTGTTTATTCTTTGCAAACCCTTACATAACTGAATACTAACGTCTATTTGTTTATTCTTTGCAAACCATTACATAACTGAATACTAACGTCTATTTGTTTATTCTTTACAAACCCTTACATAACAGAATACTAACGTCTATTTGTTTATTCTTTACAAACCCTTACATAACTGAATACTAACGTCTATTTGTTTATTCTTTGCAAACCCTTACATAACTGAATACTAACGTCTATTTGTTTATTCTTTGCAAACCCTTACATAACTGAATACTAACGTCTATTTGTTTATTCTTTGCAAACCCTTACATAACTGAATACTAACGTCTATTTGTTTATTCTTTGCAAACCCTAACGTCTATTTGTTTATTCTTTGCAAACCCTTACATAACTGAATACTAACGTCTATTTGTTTATTCTTTGCAAACCCTTACATAACTGAATACTAACGTCTATTTGTTTATTCTTTGCAAACCCTTACATAACTGAATACTAACGTCTATTTGTTTATTCTTTGCAAACCCTTACATAACTGAATACTAACGTCTATTTGTTTATTCTTTGCAAACCATTACATAACTGAATACTTACGTCTATTTGTTTATTCTTTGCAAACCCTTACATAACTGAATACTA
Source organism: Mytilus galloprovincialis (assembly GCF_965363235.1). Classification (NCBI taxonomy): domain Eukaryota; kingdom Metazoa; phylum Mollusca; class Bivalvia; order Mytilida; family Mytilidae; genus Mytilus; species Mytilus galloprovincialis. The sequence continues at coordinate 8,012,697 of NC_134840.1, forward strand.
ACGTCTATTTACTAACGTCTATTTGTTTATTCTTTGCAAACCCTTACATAACTGAATACTAACGTCTATTTGTTTATTCTTTGCAAACCATTACATAACTGAATACTAACGTCTATTTGTTTATTCTTTGCAAACCTTACATAACTGAATACTAACGTCTATTTGTTTATTCTTTGCAAACCCTTACAAAACCTTACATAACTGAATACTAACGTCTATTTGTTTATTCTTTGCAAACCCTTACATAACTGAATACTAACGTCTATTTGTTTATTCTTTGCAAACCCTTACATAACTGAATACTAACGTCTATTTGTTTATTCTTTGCAAACCCTTACATAACTGAATACTAACGTCTATTTGTTTATTCTTTGCAAACCCTTACATAACTGAATACTAACGTCTATTTGTTTATTCTTTGCAAACCATTACATAACTGAATACTAACGTCTATTTGTTTATTCTTTGCAAACCCTTACATAACTGAATACTAACGTCTAGATTTGTTTATTCGTTGCAAACCCTTACATAACTGAATACTAACGTCTATTTGTTTATTCGTTGCAAACCCTTACATAACTGAATACTAACGTCTATTTGTTTATTCTTTGCAAACCCTTACATAACTGAATACTAACGTCTATTTGTTTATTCTTTGCAAACCCTTACATAACAGAATACTAACGTCTATTTGTTAAATTCTTTGCAAACCCTTACATAACAGAATACTAACGTCTATTTGTTTATTCTTTGCAAACCCTTACATAACTGAATACTAACGTCTATTTGTTTATTCTTTGCAAACCCTTACATAACTGAATACTAACGTCTATTTGTTTATTCGTTGCAAACCCTTACATAACTGAATACTAACGTCTATTTGTTTATTCTTTGCAAACCCTTACATAACTGAATACTAACGTCTATTTGTTTATTCGTTGCAAACCCTTACATAACTGAATACTAACGTCTATTTGTTTATTCTTTGCAAACCCTTACATAACTGAATACTAACGTCTATTTGTTTATTCTTTACAAACCCTTACATAACTGAATACTAACGTCTATTTGTTTATTCTTTGCAAACCCTTACATAACTGAATACTAACGTCTATTTGTTTATTCTTTACAAACCCTTACATAACTGAATACTAACGTCTATTTGTTTATTCGTTGCAAACCCTTACATAACTGAATACTAACGTCTATTTGTTTATTCGTTGCAAACCCTTACATAACTGAATACTAACGTCTATTTGTTTATTCTTTACAAACCCTTACATAACTGAATACTAACGTCTATTTGTTTATTCTTTGCAAACCCTTACATAACTGAATACTAACGTCTATTTGTTTATTCTTTGCAAACCCTTACATAACTGAATACTAACGTCTATTTGTTTATTCTTTGCAAACCCTTACATAACTGAATACTAACGTCTATTTGTTTATTCTTTGCAAACCCTTACATAACAGAATACTAACGTCTATTTGTTTATTCTTTACAAACCCTTACATAACAGAATACTAACGTCTATTTGTTTATTCTTTGCAAACCCTTACATAACTGAATACTAACGTCTATTTGTTTATTCTTTGCAAACCCTTACATAACTGAATACTAACGTCTATTTGTTTATTCTTTGCAAACCCTTACATAACAGAATACTAACGTCTATTTGTTTATTCTTTACAAACCCTTACATAACTGAATACTAACGTCTATTTGTTTATTCTTTGCAAACCCTTACATAACAGAATACTAACGTCTATTTGTTTATTCTTTGCAAACCCTTACATAACTGAATACTAACGTCTATTTGTTTATTCTTTGCAAACCCTTACATAACTGAATACTAACGTCTATTTGTTTATTCTTTGCAAACCCTTACATAACAGAATACTAACGTCTATTTGTTTATTCTTAACAAACCCTTACATAACTGAATACTAACGTCTATTTGTTTATTCTTTGCAAACCCTTACATAACAGAATACTAACGTCTATTTGTTTATTCTTTGCAAACCCTTACATAACAGAATACTAACGTCTATTTGTTTATTCTTTACAAACCCTTACATAACAGAATACTAACGTCTATTTGTTTATTCTTTACAAACCCTTACATAACAGAATACTAACGTCTATTTGTTTATTCTTTGCAAACCCTTACATAACAGAATACTAACGTCTATTTGTTTATTCTTTGCAAACCCTTACATAACAGAATACTAACGTCTATTTGTTTATTCTTTACAAACCCTTACATAACAGAATACTAACGTCTATTTGTTTATTCTTTGCAAACCCTTACATAACAGAATACTAACGTCTATTTGTTTATTCTTTGCAAACCCTTACATAACTGAATACTAACGTCTATTTGTTTATTCTTTACAAACCCTTACATAACTGAATACTAACGTCTATTTGTTTATTCTTTGCAAACCCTTACATAACTGAATACTAACGTCTATTTGTTTATTCTTTACAAACCCTTACATAACTGAATACTAACGTCTATTTGTTTATTCTTTGCAAACCCTTACATAACTGAATACTAACGTCTATTTGTTTATTCTTTGCAAACCCTTACATAACTGAATACTAACGTCTATTTGTTTATTCTTTACAAACCCTTACATAACTGAATACTAACGTCTATTTGTTTGTTCTTTGCAAACCTTTACATAACTGAATACTAACGTCTATTTGTTTATTCTTTGCAAACCCTTACATAACTGAATACTAACGTCTATTTGTTTATTCTTTGCAAACCCTTACATAACTGAATACTAACGTCTATTTGTTTATTCTTTGCAAACCCTTACATAACTGAATACTAACGTCTATTTGTTTATTCTTTACAAACCCTTACATAACTGAATACTAACGTCTATTTGTTTATTCTTTACAAACCCTTACATAACTGAATACTAACGTCTATTTGTTTATTCTTTACAAACCCTTACATAACTGAATACTAACGTCTATTTGTTTGTTCTTTGCAAACCTTACATAACTGAATACTAACGTCTATTTGTTTATTCTTTGCAAACCCTTACATAACTGAATACTAACGTCTATTTGTTTATTCTTTACAAACCCTTACATAACTGAATACTAACGTCTATTTGTTTATTCTTTACAAACCCTTACATAACTGAATACTAACGTCTATTTGTTTATCTATTTTTTTCTATGGGTCGTTTCTACTATAATATTAAAATGTCTATTTTATACGATTATGTGCGGTAATTATGGAAATAAGAAAGTACCTAGTATTGTTAAAGGGGTTTATGCTTAATTTAGACGTGCAAAGGGAATGACAGTCACTGATGACTTAAATTAAAATGTTTTTGTTTTTATTTTATACCTTGTAATTCAAATTTATTCTAACATAAACTAGTGTTAATTCCGAAGATGTTACATTTAGGCTGTTTCAAGACGATTGTATTCATTGAAGTTTACCATGTTTACATGCATAGTTTTTTTTTATTAAAAAAAAAGATTTATTAAGGGGGTGACCAACACCAACATTTCGCCATTTTGACCCAGATATTGACCAACACATTTTAGTGTATATCTTAATAAACTTATGAAAAAAGTTAATGAATCTTTCCCCAAATGTTCAACACAATAGTTGACATAGATATATATACTTACTAAGTTGTTTTTTGATAAAATAAAGAAATTATTAACATCCAAACATTGACTCTGGGCGGGTACATATGCTGCCCTATTGTACGAACGATTTTCCAGAAAACAAGTGAATATCACTTCTTTCACCATTTATCTAAAACAAAGGCGTCTTAGAATTTCCAATTTGTACTCCATTCATGAGATATCTTCATTGAAACACGGGTGGTGGTTGTTCAAATTTGAAACCATTTTGAACTGGAACTACTTTCTGAAAAATGTATGGAGCGCACTTCTGCTCAAATACAGAATGTCGGTAAGAATGGAAACTAAATTTTTTTTTCTGCTCAATTTTTGTTTCTGTTTATAAAATAAAGTAATGAGTATATAAATAGGGTAAAATATGTATTTATTGGTGTGCAGTTGTCTTAAATGTTTAATTTATTTGTTCCTGTCACACTAACATCTTTATAATGTCAACCAACGATAATAAGGCATATATGTGTTAAATTAAGCTCCAGAAAAGATCAGCAAATGAGTGTCTACAACAGCGTGGTTTGCTGTTGAATAGTGAAATGAATGTTTATCCTATAAATAAAAATACACATATATGACGTTTGTTTGATGTTCAACTGACGCAGAAGCAAACGCCAATGTGTAGGATGATCACTGACGGTAATTTGTAATGAAGTTTTTCTGATTTGACGAATAGTAAAACGATAGACAATACATATAGCGTTCAATATCGACCATTAAAAAAGGGTTCGCGGGTCAACTTTCGTCCTCCGGTAACAGAAGATTGCAAATTAGGCGATCATCGGATAACGGATAATTTTTTTCGGCAATGTGTTGCTGGGATACCATTACTAACACACCGATTGTTCTTTCAGGCCTATATTGCCTACCGTTTAATTTTAAATTACAAACCAGCTGTGTTCAATGAAATTGTACCGAATTTATTCTTACACAGACGATTTTCAACTTTATTTTGTAATCTCAAAATCAAAAATGTTTTGTATTGCTTAAAATGCAAATAAAAACAAATGAGCCTGAACTGTACACATAGTTATGCATTATAGTATTGGAACAGCGATTTCATTGCTGGCATTGTACAATTGCCGTGAAGCGTTTAATAATGAGCAAATCACATTGTCCACAAGACATATAGAACGCATGATTGTCAGTCGGATCCAGTGTTCGAAGCTATTTTAGCTTAATTTGTGAGAGCTGCATTTTTACTGTTAATTTATTGAACCTGCTACACAAGGATTTACAGGAAACGGATCTTTTTTAGTTACTTTGTATGGTGTTTAACGTAAAATTGGACCTATATTTCAACAATATCAAGACAAGAATAAGGTGTAATACATTGAACTTGTATATTTTTTAATAGTGGCAGTGCTGTTGAGAGTTTTTCGCAATTAGCACACATTACCCGGCCACAATTTATTACACTCGCAAGCCAGCTTTGACAATAACGTAAATATTATGATATCTCCGGAAACGGCTACGTGTGTCTGGTATGATATATAGTAAAGGCCACACCTGGAAGATCAAAACAAAATAAGCATCAATACAAAAAAAGAAAACAGGAAAGGACAACAATGATATACCCATCAATAATAGGCAAACGACAAACCAAGCCCTCTTCACGACAAATCTTTGCCAGATCGACCTGTTCCTATCAAATTATGGAAATTGATATAGTTTGGTTACATAGCGTGTTGTTCAATGATATTTAGACAAAATTATGAAAACGTCATGCAATTAGGGTAGTGGAAAATTCACATACAACAATTTTCACTTTCGCTCACAGATGAAGTTCGTCATAATTATAATGCTGCAGGCACATATTAAGTGGCAAATGCTTACCTACTCGTACACTCATAACCAACATCTTCATTAAATATAGTGCATAATTACTCAGTTATATATTAGGTATCGTCCGTAAAGCAAATGATTTTTGTTGTCTTGTCCTTGGTGTGTGGGCGGATTTTTTTTTCACTGTTGTCATTCGTCGTTATTCCGTTTAATAAAGAGATGTGGACGTGCAAAAAAATAAAACCTGCTTAATACCGTCATAATTTTTCGGACAGCTGCGTTAAGAACAAATGTATTTGCTTATTGTTGTCACCTTGTATAATGATAGTGGTCAACTGTGGACGTTGTGTTTATAAATTTCAGTTTCAGATGCTTTATAATGTTTGTGCTATTTGCTCTCTATTCTTTTGAGATGGGCGGATGCTGCAATATAAAAATCCTGGAGGTCCCCCTCTTAATTATTGTCTTGTATGTTTCATACTCTCATAAACAGCCAGACAATTATTGCAACAACATTTATCCATTATAAATAATCTACATGGACATTAAAAGTCTACCAGATATTGCAAAATCGTATGCAGAAATTAATAATAGACATGACCAAGACATAGCACTCTCTCAATATGTTAAAAATTAAAATAAACACGAGTCTCCTGGTATTCTGTAATGGTTCACCTAAGCATTTGGCAACCCCTTATCATGTAAGGGACATAACATTTTATGCAATTTACATTTATTTCTTTCGAGATGTTCTGGAGATGGAAGTTCAAAATGTCTTCACCAATCAGACAGGTAGCTTAATTCTCGGATAGAAACTAGGTATCGCACGTATGTAATACTGGCAATTTCAAACACAAGGTAATAGAGAGTTGTTTCAATAAATATGTGTACAAAATCTCTTTTCCACAACATTTCTATGCTTGTCTTCCACCAATTCTATGTTTGTAAAACAATTAGTTTAAGGGGGTTCAATTTATCTTCTTGTATTTGAGAACAACATTTGTATGTTTTTTTTCCTTTCAACATTTTGAAATGGGGTCATGATAGAACTATTAATTTTCCGCAAATTTGGGTATGGATTGGCCATTTGGTTGCTAAAAAGATATTTGTTTGATTGGAAACATTGCTTATTTGCACATCAGCCATTTTCGCAATCTAGGATAGTAGACTGGATGATCACTCATAGACTTTTTGGTAAAAACAATTTTTGTTCCACTTACTGGTTCTGAAGAAGAATTTTTTTCTCACATTTCTTAATTTCAACAAATGAGAGGCCTTGGTGGAAATCTCAAATGGGGGAAAGGTTACCCTACATTATTTTTTGAAGAACACCTAGATGAGTATTCAAGCAAAGTTTTGTGTAGCTCTGCACAAGTCATTTTTGAGAACAAGATGAAAATGTGAAAAAATTAACAAAATTAAGACAACAGCGAACAAAAAGTGATGAAAAAACCTGAGCAGTTTGCACTGGTAAAAATTTATATGAAAACTGGACCATGAAATTGAGGTTTAGGTGAAACAACACATGTCCATGTAGCATGTTCTTATCAGGATGCATCAACTTAACAAATATTTTTGACCTACCAGTAGTCTGTGAACATGACAAGTGCATGCAAAGTTTGTGTGAATAATGCCTGTGTGACATACACCCATCAGGATGCATCAACACTCCAATCCACTTCTTGTTTACATGGATTTATACTCAAAGAGAAGCAGCAAAACATATTCTTTTTTCTTATTAAATTTGAAGGAAACTTTTTGCACCTTCAGCAAATATATACTTGATAGGTCCCGACATTTTAGGCATGACAAATTTTTCATGTCTACAGTGGGTGAAAATAACTTAGTTAGCACAATGTTTACCAAAACCAGATTTTAAAATATATATTTATATACAGATAGGGTGTCCGGTGGTTAATGATGATTTAAAAAATCACTGTCTCCGATGGATCCTAGTACCAGAGACTTTAATATAAACTGTAACCCAAGATTCCTGGTGTGTGCAAATCATAAAATTTTTGAAGTATGATATAGGAACATCATTTTAAATGATGTCATTGTAGCGTTATGCCTTAACCGGCATGCTTTGTGTGCAGGTCAAGGTCCTCCCAAGGGGTCATAAAAAATTTACCATATATATACAGATATATGCATGTTTGAACAGATATATACATGTTTGGGTATCAGAGTTTGATTATTTACTTGTTTCCTCTATTTCAAATAAGGTCAATATCAATTTCTGGTCAACATTTGTATAGGTTAATAAACATAAAAGACATGGTTTCACAAACATTTAGACATGGCATAAGTTTATCATTTTTACAGTGAATTAAATGTGCCTGTCCCTAACATAATAAATGCATTGTATTGGAAAGTTCAATATATTTTATCTTCAACAATAGGCTAGCATTAACAACTCGGATGTGCACTGGGGTGGTATAATTGTCATTTGCAACTTTGTCCAGACAGATTAAAAATGAACTACTCATGATTTGTTTGTTTGAATGGTGTTTTACGTCAAATGAGCAGTATTTCAGCTATATCATGACGAGAACAAGGTGTAGTGCATTGAAATTGTCTGCTGTGACTAGACCAGCACGCTGAGCTGGATTTGTTTCAACAGTGCTAGCACACTGGAGAACTGCCCGCAGTTAGACAGACACCCCACTCAGACACATTATACTGATTCTGAGCCAACCAGCCGTTGCTCTCACAACTGAATGCCACATGCTTGGCGGAAAAGCAGCAACTACTTATTTTTAAGTCTTCTGGTTTGGGAGACCGGGGATCAAACCCTGGTCTCCCACTCTTGAAGGCGAGCACGCTACCAATTGCGCCACAGAGTGGTTATAACTAATTATGACAGAACATTTAGTAAATATTTAACAATTGTATTATAATTTATCAAGCATTTACCCTGTGTAAACAAATCCTAAATTATATCTTATTACATAAAATACTTACAAAAATACATCAGGAATTGGTTATGACTAATAAAAAATTAACTCTACAATACAACACAAGAACTACAATGTGATAACATATGTTCTATAAATAAGTTAATATTAAGCTTTAGTTTGAAAACATATCTAAAAAAGGAACATGGATGGCCATGTCCACATAAAGAGAAAAACTACAAGAAAACAATGCTAATTTCAGTGTTTTGTTTTATAATAACCCCAAAATACATAACCTTCATTTTCGTCCTTTTAAGCATTGTCCACAATTTAGCTCAGGATAATTTTAATATTAAATGAATAACATTTTTGTTTTTTAAATATTTTCTCACTAAAGTTTTAGAACTCTAAAACAAGAAAAGTCTTATCCCTTATGTTTTAGTTTCCCTGCTTACTTTTAATATAAGAATTAGTTGATCAATACTTAAAAATTCTGTTACAGTAGTAAAACTTAATGCCCCTCACACCATAATACAAATAAGACCATGACAAAATAATCATAATCTATACCAAGATACTGGTTAAATGGGTCTCAATTAATATCCTTTTTATTTTAAAATATTAAACTACAGCATTATATTGCACTATTAACACTATTGTACAATATAAAAGTTTGTATAACAAACTTTTGTTCAGGAACAATAGTTTTTATGTTATATTGTTTCCAATTTATGTATTATATATTGTAACATAGAGGAATAGCAAAACAATATTTGTGTTTGAATTGTCTCCCTTGATAATGCTTACACTACATGAAAACAGAGGTTCCAGATACATTTATGCACAATATGCGCAACAAGTTAACACCATTATGTGCTTATCAGATGGACTGTACTGATATAAAGTTAACCTTCCAACATTAAGCTGTCATCATTATTAAAAGACAAGAACAAAATTAACTTCCATTATTATTTGTCATGTTCAATATCTCTTAACATACATCATCTTCTCCATTATCTGAAATTATAAAAAAATATATATATATATACAATGTTTCAATGCATTGTCAATATTTGAAGTAATGTATTAAATAAAGGTAACAACTGTGTGACTGGTTAAGGTTTTTGAAAATCATAGTTGCCTATGATGTTTACTAAATTTTTTCTCAACAAAAATAATTTTTGCCTCAAAATAAGGTAGAAGTTCTGATTTTACATACAATTGTTATAAGCAACAGTTTTGTTAAATTGAAACAGAATATTTTATGATGCAATGTGTTAATGTGGTATAATGTTAACATGTTGATTTTCTCACCAGAGCCTTGGCTCAGGTGATGTTTGCCATCACTCAGGTGTCCATTATCAACACTTTAATTTTGGTGCTCCAGAACAACCGGGACAAATTATACAAAACCTAGCTTAGGTTCTCCTTGGACAGACCTCTTTCAAAATGTTGTCTGCTGACATTGTTTGTGTTACAAAATGACAACATAGGTCTTTGTTTGGTTAAAAATTTGACATCTTAATAATAGCCACTGTTTCAGATATGTTTGTTTGTTTGTTTGTTTGATTGATTGGTGGTTTACGCCACTTTCAGCAATATTTCAGCTATATCATGGTGACCAGCTTTACTGACGGAGGAAACCGGAGTACCCGGAGTAAACCGCCGACCTTGGGCAAGTAACCGGCCAACTTTTTCACATATGGGTGGAAGTCGAGTGCACCCTTTTTTGTAATATACAAAGCGGGGGTTTCAGATATGCAAATTACCACTGTTTTCATTTAATTTGAAAAAAAATTATTTTGTAATGTTATAAATCAATATTTTCAAAATGTTATAAATTTCGGTGGATAGTTGTTTATGTACATAAGAAAAAGAATACATCCTTGCACACTTCCCTGTGGAACTCCAGATATTACTGCTAAGTTGTCAGATGTTGTGTATTCAAATACTGCTGTTCCATATTCATATATTGATATTATACACTTAAAACAATATTAAGAATACTTCTATACTTACAATTTCAAATTTTGTATTATCATAATTATATGTTCATTGTGGTAGTAAAACTGTTTCACCAACATACACACTATGTCACTATGTGAACTATACAATAATCATACAGTGGTATCCTACAAAAACATTTGTAAAAATAAATAATGACACTTAATTAAAACATTACTTCAACAAGGATTTAGGTTTCATAAACTGTTGGCTACTTTCCGAAAATTTTATAACAAGTATGAACATCTTGTAATTAAATATAATGTAACCCGTAGACAACTTATCTTAGAAGGTGTTTCGCATCCTAAATTTTATGGCAATGTTGTAAATAAATGTAAAAAACTGAAAAATCAACTTTCAAGACTGGGTAAAACTTTAAAATCTTATGTTTGTAAAGGATATAAACATGATATTTTGGTTGTATCGGTTAATTTAACACTATGTTCCAATGACTTGAAGATTCTCAATAAATACTGGCCTCTCACTAAAACTGCCGATTTCAATTTATTTTGATGACTGAATGGCACCAAACCAATCCCAATTGGAGTGTAATTTGTGATAATTTTTCAATTGTGCGACAGTTTTTATACCAACAGATATATTAGTCTTAGCTAGCTTCCAGTAGTTGCGAGCACAATTTGACCCTGCTTTTGTTTGTGATTATTGTAATTATTGTCTTTTTATATTATTTGTGTATCAGTTTTACAGTACTGGCTATTTTAAATCTATTCTTATTTTTTGCATTCGATAAGTTTCAAGATCAATAAATGACGCGTCTAGCGTCAAGACTTAGTTCACCTTTAATCACCATCACAATAGGCAGTGATTTAGCACTGTTATAAATATATTTTATTAAACTTATTAAATTCCGGTTATGATTGCCTTATTTTATTTTATAATATGTTTAAACAGGTCCCGTGGACGCTTGGGATGGTTTATTACATACCCACACACAACGTGTTCAAATTGACAGTACACACTTGGCTTGTACTTGCCTACTTGTTTCTTTATAGGCATACTACGTGTGGTTATGAGTCAAACTCGTCTCTACTTAGTGTATTTGGGACCGGTTTAAATCTATTTTTGTGTTTTGGCATTTTGTAATGTAGGTGTTCTTCAGTTTTTTAATGCTTTTATTTGATTTGTTGGTTGTTATAGTATGAGGTCGATATTGTTGACTGTATACTGTGCAGGTATCTTATTGTGTGTCTTTCAGTGTGTGTGTTTGAATTTGGTCGGGAATATAATGGAGAGGTTTGAGTACTCACTAACCGGTTCAATCCAACTATTCCACTGGTGGAATACCTGTACCAAGTCAGGATTTCCCGGCTTCTTGTTGTCTTGTCTCTGTCTCTATATTTGTGCTTTGAGTGAGGTTGAGTGTTGGGGAGTTGTTTAGGTGTGTTTTGATGTTTTGTGTGGCATTGTAGTCATTTGCTGTTATCCCCTTTTTTATATCACAAGTATATGCCCCAAGTACAACAATATGTTGAACCAAGTTTTTTTTTCAGAAAATCTCATGAATAAGAATGGGTTAGAATCCAACATACTTGATCCTTTAGTATTATCTACATGTATAATCCATTATAATATTTGTAATCTACAAGTAGGTAATGCCTTTCAATAAATTATGCAAGTTATGAAAAGGTGTTAATTAAATGTCATTTGTTTAAATAATGTTGCTGTCAATAATTGGCTTGTGTCATATAGCTGAAATATTGCTAAGGTTAGCATAAAGCAACACTAAATCAATATTTTCTGTTGTTTTGGTGTAGATTTTGCAATCAGAAATAATTTTAAATACATCTCCACATAGTTCTTCATATATTTGTTTATACTATTTTGTACCTTGTTTAAAATTTAACTATTACATGTATATAGATGACGGTTCTAACCTTCTAGGGTGAATAAAACACATAATATCAAGCAATATATTAAACACATTTCCACTCAGATATTCTTACGTGATACAACATGGCAAAATCAAATCATCCACTATTCATTAATAGCACATGTGATATTGTCTAAAACATAAATATAAAATCTATATAATTAAAAGTAAAACTTATTTGTTTTTCAAATAATAAAAAATATACCACACACGTCAAACAGACTTAAACTAACTCATGCTAGGCACATTCTTGAGTTACTTTGCTGGTGATATATTCTTGATAATCAATAAGACAAATTAGTTATACTTTAAAAAATACAGATAATAACAACTTACTGTTCATTAATAATTATAAGGTAGTACAGGTGTTCAATCTAACATGACCTTTGACAAACATCCATGTCCATTTAAATGTTCAGTGAATTCTCTGTGTTGATGTCTCTTGGGAGGACTTCCATCATAGATACATGTGCAGTGGCATATACATGTACTTGTATATAGGAGCAAACAATAACAATGTTAGCTGTATAAGAAAAAATAGAAAGTTTTGTAATTGTAATCTTACAATTATAAATTTTACTTGTAATTTTACTTGCAATTTTTTAATAATTGTAAAATTATTGTAAAAAAAAAGTATGATGTTTTTTTGTAATTGCTTTTTTTGTACAGTAAATGTAATTAAATTACCATTCAAATAAAAAAGAAAACATGCATGTGTCAATTCTCTGAAATGGAAGCAACACAAATTAATACTTCTGATGTGCTAAAAACAATACCAAACAGCATCAAAATGATCATATACCTTAGATGAAAGTTGATGTCAATTAAGACAGACACATATCAGATGTTGAGTCAATCCCAACAATTGTCTTTTATGCAAACATACATTTTAAACATATACAATAATTACCTTGCTACATGTACTTCATCAAACCATGGATACACTTTTGATGTCCTGTTGCAAAACTTTATCAACTAGTAAACTTGAGGCTCATGGTTTACACACACAAATTTTGGTGAACATCATGAGGTTTGATGAAAGTGTAGTGGAAGCAATTTCACAATTCATGTTAATGATATCAAATCACACCATAAATATATTAGCCTAAAAAATAAAAACAGTAAAAAATATACATATTTGAAGGACTATTTGCAATACATGTATGTTTATCCACACAGTTTTTAGGCAGCTATAATTTATTATTTGATTGTTACCTTTTTAGTGTCACTGTGCTAGTTATTTGTGCACTTATCATACATGTATGTAAAAAGTATAATTTATCAATGGAAAATTGAAATACTAACCTGCAAAAGGTTCTATAAATATACATATTAAATTCTTTCAATACATGTAGTATGATGTACATTGCACATATTTTTTAATGCATATTGTTTACATGTAAGTACAGTATATTATTTTATGCTTTCATGATACACTCATGTACATCAGTGAATTAGTGGTGGTCCAAGTCCGTCAGTAAGTTTTTAAGTCCTTGAAGTGTATATGAAAATAAAAATAGTTTAAGAATACATGTAGGTATTATTGTGTTAAATTATGCATAAATTTAATGCTTGATAACTAATTATTTTTTTATAACTTTAAATAGCACTGGTGCTGCAAAACTGGTGGTACCTTTCATCCTTGCATTATTTTAATTAATATTATGAATAGAGTGAAACCAGGACATACACATTCATGTTCATTGAAATACAAATCTATTGCCACATCTATAAACTCGTATCTGAATACAAAAATAACTAAACATGTATTGTACTAAACATGTCAAAATGCATATGATAATAATACTTTAAACTTATTTATTCACGGTGAATTGGGAAACAAGTTATTACAACTTATATAAATCCCTCTCCATTTTGCAGTGTAAAGGATCAGCCCTTGTAGTGGCATCAGCCTACTGTTTTGTTTTTTAAATCTACAAGGTACTCTTTTAAGTGCTTGGGGAATTGCTATCCCCTTACACTGTCATTTTTCCTCCCCATCTGACAGTATATCCTTGTTTTTCGAGACCATCGTCACAAATGGTGTCAAGGAAGAGTCGAAAATTGAGTATCTAAAATTTTCACCCAGTTTAACATGATTTAAGTACTTGCTACATATGTACAATAAATTAAATGAGCATGTGTAAAGTCTATAAATAATGAGATCTTGACATCTGCTTTTGCTTATCAGTTTTTTATAATTTTACCAGTTGATTGCTATATAAATTATCTAAAATATTAAGAGTCCTGCATGTTTTGGTCATTTATAACTGACAGATTTCGAGAACACAGTTAATAAATTCAACATTATGACACAGTTGCATAACCGTATAAGAATTCAGACAAACAGTTAATTGAGCATATAATAAGAATAAATATACACTGAATCACACAGGCATTTACATGAATATGCAAAGTAAAATACAAAAAACTTTTTACTCATTTTGGTTAAAGCTCCTGTACTGCCACAAATGAAGGTCTAATAAGTTACTCTATATGAATGTTAAGAATGTGTATTGTAATAAAAGATTGTATACTTGCATCCCACTCATGGTATTTTAACGATAAAAAATACACCTTTCTTTATATTATATAGCCAATATGAAAAATATGCAGTGGCGGATACAGAAATTAAAAAAGGGAGGGCCCACTCCAGTGATTTCCAATTTTTACTAAATAATCAACCAAACTTTTATAGCATAAGGGGGAGCCCATTGGATTCACCTATGATATGTACTGTAAGAGACCTTTTAGCATGGATACATTTTTAGTAAAAAAAAAAATTAACAATAACAATTACTAAAACAGATACCAACGCCGTAATGGACATGTCTAATATCTGTATGCTACATTCAGAATAAAGTAATTTAAAACAAATAAATGAAAACTTGATTCAACGTTGTTTAAATTGTAGTAAAATTAAGTTTAAACTTCTGATAAATATATGAGGTATTCCAAGACTATTATTTTTGTTTTGTTTATGGAAGATCATTCATTACAACCAAAATGAATTATGATGACACTTTTAATATGTCCTATCAGTTTAATGATCATGCAAGTGTTTACTGCATGTCCATGTATTTAGTCATTAGTATTTATATCTGAATTGATTAATGTTTTTCATATTCATAATCAATAACTATTTGAAATATCTTTACATTTCAAGTGGTGTCCCAAAAGTATTATTTAAATTTCACCTATTTTATTTTGACACATATAAAATGAACTGGATCTACTCAATAACAACATACCACACTACATGTATTGTAATCATCAAGATAGTGAACCACATAAGACTCAGGTTTCATTTTTAAATAACTCACATCATTTCCTATATTAATTTCTGTAACATATTGAATCAGTTTTTAACAATAAAGTATTATCAAAGCACAAGAATTAGAAAACATAGGTAATCACAGATTACTGAGTCCGCCTTAATAATGCAAGTTGTAACATTCAGCTATCTCACAAAATGCCATGTTGTTCTGGCAAAAAATGATGCTTCATTACTTTATTTATTCAATATTAACCATGGTTTTTGGATATGAATCTTGTGGAAACTATGATGTAAATCTGCATCAATCAAAGTTGAATGATCATTGACCAATGACCTTGAAATAAAGCCTATCTTATTTTGGCCTTGGATCGTGTATACTTTTAATCTGAAACTCTTGGTGAAGTTTTTTAACCCAAGTCAAGGTTGTAAAACTATCCTAAAAAAAAGTTCCAATGTTCAATGAATCATTACATCAAGGTCAAGGTCTTCTAATTTTTATATGAGTCTGTGTATAATTATATTCTGAACATACATATGAAGTTGCATGACCTAGCTATTATAGTCTGTTAAAATAGAAACTAAAACGTAAAACTGCATCCAAAAAAAAAAAATCAATGTTCAATGAACAATGACCTTGAGGTCAATGTCATCTAATTATGGTTTGGGTAGGTACATAATTTTATTCTGAACATTGTGACAAAGTTTCACATCTGTAGCTATTATATTATTTGTAAAAATACAAACTAGGATGTAAACTGTATCTTGGGAATATCAATGTTCAATGAACCATGACCTTAAGGTCAAGGTCATCTAATATTGGCATGGGTAGTTGCGTTATTTTATTCTGAAAACTGTGATTTAAAGTTTAATGCCATTAGCTATTGTAGTCTTTGTAAAAACAGAAAGTAGGACTTAAAACTGCATTTGAGAAAAAAAATCAATGTTCAATGAACCATGACCTTGAAGGCAAGGTCATCTAATTTGTCCATGGGTAGGTGTGTAATTTTGTTTTGAACATATTGGTGAAGTTTCATGCCCCTACCTATTATAGTCTTTATAAAAACGGAAACTAGGACGTAAACCTGCATCTTGAGAAAAAAATCAATGTTCAATGAACCATGACCTTGAAAGCAAGGTCATCTAATTTTTCCATGGGTAGGTGTGTAATTTTGTTTTGAACATATTGGTGAAGTTTCATGTCCCTACCTATTATAGTCTTTGTAAAAATAGAAACTAGGACGTAAAACTGCATCTTGAAAAAATCAATGTTCAATGAACAATGACCTTGGGCTCAAGGTCATCTAGTTTTGATATGGGTCTGTGAGGAATTTTATTCTGAACATATGTGTAAAGTTTCATGACCCTAGCCTTTAAAGTCTTTGCTTAAACAGAAACTCGGACGTAAAACTGCATTTTGAGAAATTATGTTAAATGAACCATGACTTTTGGGTCAAGGTCATCTTATTTTGTCATGGGTATGTGCGTAATTTTATTTTGCACCTACTGGTAATGTTTCATGACCCTAGCCATAAAAGTCTTTGAAAAAACAGAAACTAAGACGTAAACTTGGAAAATTTCAATGTTCAATGAACCATGAAGCTGAGGTCAAGGTCATCAAATTTTAATATGGGCAAGTTCCAATTTTTGTTTCTGAAACAATAAGCTAGATTTCATGGTTCTAGCTATCATGGTCTCTGAGAAAACACCTCGGACGCGGACATGGACGCCGGGGGTAGTACAATAGTCCTTCACAACTTCGTTGAGGCGGACTAAAAAGGCAATAGTTTGTAATTAGGGAAATTAATTTAAAGTTATGAAAAATATCACAAACATATAAATCAGGTCTTGTAAAAGCATTGGCATAAAAATATGATTTTTTAAAAAGTTAGTGATAAAATCAAAACCCTGGTCTTCGGCTACATGTACATGTACTTGTGAATGTACTTTTTTATTAATACTTTGAGCACATTGTGTAAAGGTTAAACTTTAGTGTATAACATTTTCATTTTATTATAACAGATACATTTATATGTATCTCGCTGTGAAATGTTTTTAAAAGTTTTGTTGCATATACAAAAATGTACATGTATCTATATGAGTTATGGTTGCAAAGGGTCAGATGTCACAAGCTAAAAACAACTAAATACTGTAGCTACACAACTATAAATGTCCTGTACTGTAGTATCACATATACTTCTTATCTATCATTCTAAGGTTATCAAATGTACAGTCGGGTAATGACGTACAGGTATAGTATACACCCCATTCAAAAAGTATAACAAAATGTGTAATTCAATCCAATGTGACCACGACATCAACCATACACAACTATATTGTTGTCCAAGTATTTCATTTATATGACAGATATCGATATAGACTTTATTAAACAAATGTTCATTATATACAATACAAATCATCATAATGAACATGATGATAGCCACTAGAGCAGTCAAAGCTGCATGCATTTTTTTGCACAGATTTAATTATTATTATTATCATATATAGACCATTCTGATATCAATATATTTACTGTTAAATAGACTGTTATAAATTTTGTATGCAGTTAAATTTATATTACTAAAACAGAGACAGATAACAGCTTAGTACTGGTATAATGTTTCATTTGAGGGTGTTAATATTGCATTGGGTTGTTATAACCTAGTTTTAAAAAATTATGTAGTTATAAAAAATCAATGTATATTTGAATACTGTTTAATTTCATATTACATGTATTGTTTAGTTCTCAAAGATTTAAAGTATCAATTTCTCAAAATACTTTAACACAAGTTGTGTGTTTCTACACTGAAAAAAAAGACAGTGTAACTGCAGGTATTGAGATTTAATCAAACTACTGTAAAAATGAAAAAATATATAAAATAATAAACACTTTTAAGGTTTCAAACCGCCAAAGAATTTTACTGTATAACTCTTTGTAAATTTTGATTTTTCTACCCTCTTTCCTTTATTTACCTTAAGTTTAACTAGACTGGCATTATGATTTCCTCAAATGTATTTATGCCTTCTAACAGCTCTCAAAAAATCACCATAGGTTAACAAGCATATAAGAAAAGTCTGACATCCAGAAGTGACGGTTGTCAAAAATAAACAAACAATAGTTTCCCAAAATTCTTAATATACACATTTTGCAAATGGCTTTCATATTTTTTAAAACTTTAAATAATCTTTTATATTTGGATGTGAGTATTCCAGAATTAATTATCTTTCAAATAATACCAACTTTGTGGAAATACAGCTTGTGATACATTTTATACAGCAAATCACAGTAACTATTTTTTCTTAGTACAGTTTACTTTATGCCATCAAACTTCTGAGGGAAAGCGTTTTAGTGGTTTGAAACCTTAAGTGTGGCCTATATTATGAAAAGGTTGTGTCAGATATGAACAAAAATTTATTTCATGAATCTAATTAACATATGAGTACATTTTATGTATTTGTTTAAATCAAGATCACCATGACTTTGATAAACATAAAATTTATGTTGTTATACAAGTACATTGCACTTTTCCTTTCCAAGCACCCTTTTAAAACCTGATATTAAAAAATTCTGCATTACTTCTTGTTAACTGCAAGAATTGACCAAAAAATGCAACGTTGCATTAGATATGTACATTGTACATACATTGCTTACATTTATGTAAAATATTTCATATCTCAATTTTAAATGTAACAAATGAATGAATTGAAAATAAGAAATGTTAAAACAAAAAATTTAAAAGTGAATAGGGGCACCATGTAGAACTTTTAATTCAGGTGAGCCTGAGGCCAGGCCCATAATTTGGTTAAATTATTCCTGTTTTTTTAAAATGGCTTTACAACCTTGTGAAATAATGAAAAAAACTACATTGTATGACTGCTACATACTGTATGTACATTGTACCTGTTATGTAGATAATATTAATCAATAAGCAGAAACTCAAATGAACTAAAGGTTCTGCGTACAATGTATATATATAGAGCATACATGTACCTGTGCTAATTGTTTTAATAATCTCAAACTAACGTTGCAGACTGTAACCAAACAAATTTTTATCAAGATTTTTGTTTTAATAATGAAAACTTATTTGATTTTTTTATTTATAATATAATATTAAGAAATCAATTCAAAATGATAATTACTGAAGAAGTTTAACTTTTTCAAACTCTATATGCAAAAATGAACAAAGATAAAATGTATAGTTTGAAATATTCATATACATGTATGCACTCCCAAAATTTTGTATTTATGTCAATGTCGTCTATCTGTCTGAATACACAATGGTGTCCATGTCGTCAACATGCAGTATCAAGGATAATTAAAGATGTTGAGAATAAATAAATTAGCAAAATGTATACACACCCTTATATTATGAAAATTGAATTAGTCATTGAAAATATATATAAAATGGATCTTTTATTTTTTTGCCTTAATATGAGTATAAAAGCACCCTTTTTTCTTATCAATGTTGATTGAGATATTTTTTACAATGTCATATGCGAAGAAAATGATGGCATTGTGGTTTATACAAAACAACAATTGTGTATATATTGTATGTTAAATATTGAAGGAATACAGTATTAAGAGTTAGCGCTACCTACTTTTATCAGACACAATGGTTCCACAACTAAAGGCATACATGTTATATTTAATTAATGCTTATATTGTCATTTTCGCAGCGTTGTCCTAAAAGGTATCATGCAAGTTGCACTTTATTAATTAAAGGGATAAAAATATAATCATAAATATGATTGTGAATAAAGAAATTGCAGATCAAATTTAAAATTTAAAAGCCCAGTTAAGTGTAATGTTAAACATTATAGTTTGCTTAAAATTATCGAATATTTCTAAAAATTTGATGTCATGTACAAGTTTGTGTTAATTAAATATAAAACCAGTTTTCAACAATATTGAATAGCAAAAAATTGATATGTGCAGATTAGGGGTACATGTTGTAATATTGATCAAAAGGTGTTTTAGATAAGGCCTGTATAGCAAACATTGAATGTGAAATTACTTTAAATTAAAATTAATACTGATTAAAAAATAAACTGCAAATTCTCAATACAATATTATATCTATATGTATTTATATTAAATCAACAGAAAGCAGTATGTAGAATAAATGTTATACAAGATATTGCTATACAGGCCTTACAAAAATTTCTGTACAGTGTACTTGTTAGACGATAGGGTTTACCACCAGCTTTACAGGACCTTCTTGCTCTGGTCATATTGAAAAATGACCTTATAAAGACTAAATAATAAAAATAAATTCTTCAAAATATCAATGTCAGTCTGTGGACCACCATACAAAATTGTAAATGTAAACAACACACATGGTTTGCTATTAAAATACATTTTTATTTGTTGGTTATATGCAAAACTGTTTTGAAATGCACAATAAGTACACACAATTATAGGGAAAAAAATATATAATAAAGGGAAAAAGTTTAATAGCAACGAGAGTTCTAAAAAAAGAAAATATGTCATCACGTGAACGTTGCCCAGTATGCACATTTCATTTTGATTATAGTGAAATAAAAAAGATCGGATAGGCCGATCAATATAATTTTTAGCTAAATAGACGAAGAATATGTTGTGTGTGTCTATTACCTATACCTTTTATATGAAAAGACTATTGATTTCATGCTAAAGACACAAATCCTTATCTTGTTTACAGTATCTCATTCTGTGTTTGCCTAATTGCAAGTACAGGATATTACTACACAAAATATAATCCCTACATACACAAGCAAAAATAGATTGAATTACTTTAGTTCGTATAAAATAAACCAAGCTCCGCATTAATATTTTTAAAAGAAGTATTATGCATGTTTTGTATAAAGAAATAATTACAATGTTATTGCATTGCACCAATAATTTTCAAGCGTAGGAATCTAATGCAATTTTTGATATAAATTTTGCGCTATTTTCACGTAAACACTCCAAAACCTTTTCACGGATTAATCAGGTTTTATATTGTATATATCTTAATAACGTGATAGATTTTAACTTAGAAAAATGTTAAAAATCAGGTTAAGTTTATATATTAAATTATAGCATATTTAAGAATTGTCGTAAAACCGGAAGTCAACTTGCGATAACAGATGCTTTGAAGAAGTGCAAAATGTGCACAGCAGAAAACGAAAATCAAAATTCCGGCTCGCCTTTGCCCTGACGAAGATGTTAAACTTTATAAATACAGTAAGAACACAATCCCAGCTTCCACACTCAATCCAGCATATGTACCCGCGCAGACCCAATTTTTAGCTGCACAGAAAACACATTCAAATATATTTTTTTTATCAAACTTTAATGTTATCTTCAAGATACATGTACAGAGCGTCTACGGGGATATTTTCGGGAACGACGGTTCTCAGAATAAAAAGAAATAGCCAAAAACAAAATTGCGATTTTATTTTCTTGAAAAAATGGCGTCAAAATTCAGGTGTTGGTCACCCCCTTAATTACTGGCTGAACAGGGAACATCAATTATTTTTGCATTTGCATGTCACGTAGTGCAGTAAACTACAAAATCAAATCCATCTAAAAGTCCTTATACATCTAGGGTCTGTTTGATTAAGTTGTGTAACAAGCTGTTTAAATATGAAAGATATTTACGTACTTTTTTCAGATGGTCTGGTCTTTACGAATCAATTTCACGATTACTGACAGATTAAAACACGTGAAATATAAACAATACGAAGATATTGTGCATACCATTCATTGGCCAGTTGTAATTGAGGTCTGTATAGGGTTTTAATAAACTCGATTATTTAGTAAAAAATTACTATTTAGGTTTAAAAAGTTGCAATTCCAAAATAAAAATTTACCTACGAAATTTTATAAAAGCATCCTATGGAATATATGATAATAAAAAAATGTATTGCCATTCAATTTGTCCATTTCTTATTCATTAGGTAACTGTTATTTGTATATAACAGTCTGAGTACTGTTTACAATGTAACTATGATTTGAGTTTTATCCGATCTAGACTCGTCCATTCAAGGGGACTAAGACTTCTGCAAAATGATTTTCAAACCGTTTTTGACGAATTGTAATTCAGTACAAGTGCAATGGCAAGTTAATATTGACATTTAAAGACCTCCTCAACAAAAGGGTTGTTCAAATCATCTGGACCTCCGACCTCGGGGATCCTTACATACCTTTTTGTTCAAAGGTCTTGTAAAATCAATAACAGCTTATCTTTGAACTTTAATTTACTATTACTTATTCTTAGAAGGTCTAACTTTGGCCTTACTGATATCAACCATTACTATGTTAAATGACTCATTTCAGGTCGATCTCGCTGCAATTGAAAACAGATAACCATACTAATTTCTTATATTTCTTCTTATTTTATGATATATCTTAGTAAGCATTATCAGTTCTGTTTCTGTAAATCTATTTTTGATTTAAATCTGTTTTTGTATTTCGGATACAATTTTGGAGGTTTTAATACAAAAGAAAAACCAACCTGGACCAATAAATACATCAATCGTATTGCTGTAATAAACCTCGGCTGCAATGGCACCAAATCCGTTCTCTGAACATTCCGAACCAGCATCTTTAAAAATAAAATTCACATCAAATAATTCCGAATATAAAGATTTAATTTCTTCTAATGCAATGTCAGCAGCTGGTCCACTTTTTCTGTACTCGTAAGGTAGTCTTCCGCCGTTCAACATTATAGTACATATTGTGATAGTTCTTCCATGTACAGTAGAAAAAAACATAAGTATGATACATATTACATTAATAAACATTGTTAAGCTCACAATATAGTTTGTCAGTTTTATGTAATCATCCCAATATAACTATTCCACTGGAGCTTTTGTTTCTAAGACCTGATATATATTATGTTTTCCTTATTGTGATGATATTTGTACCTTGTGTTAATTACAGGTAAATCAATAACACAATCGTATTATGAAATTGAACGCCTTTTACCCTTACAGTATCGCTGTCGCCTAAAAGAATTGTCGACAATCGTTAAAAATCAAATTTTGATTTGAAAAGTAGATATACCCAATGCCCACAGCAAAATATTTTTAAGTTGCTATAAATTCAAAGACAGGTGTCAATTATTGTATCCCCCATCAATACTATGCATGTATGAACTGTTATGTACACCGGGTGTGTAAAGCAGAAGGTTAGGCGATTCGCCAATGATTTTTTTTAGTTTGAAAAATGTAATAGTCTCAATCTTGCTACTTTTTAGTTTGAAAAATATAATAGTCTAAATCTTGCTACAGCTAATAACTAATCAATTGTATACATTTATAGGATATTTCTAAAACATAAAGAGAATAGCATTATGATGTTACTTCACATTCTGCTGTTGAAAATATGTCTTCCGTTTGAATAATTCAAAGTTCAGTGATTATTCTGATTTTTTAAATTAAAACTTGGGGAAAAATACATTTAAGATAAAAGAGGTCAAAGATATCAAAGGTATATTCAAACACTAAAGTCGAAAAGCAAAAGAACAAATAACCGTTAACGTCATACATCTCTTAGATAATACGATATCCAAAGTTTTTTCGTGATACAGGGTCGCTATTTTCTCGCAAGCTACAGAAACACTTTTCGGGGTTTAATTTCTCACAGCTTTGGACCCCTTTTCCTCGTTCAAGATTCGTTTGGTTCTTGTTTGTATCCCTGATTTGATTTCTTCAACGATGTATGAAATAATCATCGGTACCGTATACTACTTTTCAATACCCTTCTGACATTATCGGAAGCGAATTATCGTCGACTTGATAATTGTCGTGAGAACATTGAGGAGGGATTACTGGTTTAACAGGATGTGACTACCACTTCGGAGCACTAATATGGAGTTATATCTATGTTACTTAATTTTACGTTTCTATGTATTGTTATATTTTAACTTTCGTATGTTTGAATGCCTCTGTGAATCTTATTAATTTTGTTCCAATTCTACTAGTAAAAGAATATATTCTGAAAGGCCTTAATAATAGAAAAAATTACGTTACATGTATGTTTCATTATAATTAATTCTTATATGATTGGCATATTAGGGAATACGTTTATATGATTGGTCTAGGGGGCTTCCGGTAGTGGCTCTTTACGTTATTTACTTTTCGATAGACTACGTTGACCTAGACTGGTTCCCTGTCTTTTATCTGTTTGGCACTTATGCTGAGTTCACATGTAATATGAATTCGATTCGCATTAACTAACTCGAATTAGTTAAATTCGCATTCGAAACGTTTAACGTCCTAACGTCAATTCTAATTCGAATTGGAATACGCATCAAATTCGCTTTACTGTCCTAACGACGTTAACTTTTAATTCGGATTAACAAAAACGTATTTCTAATGCGAATTAGTTAATTCGAATTAGCCAATTCGAATCAATTCGAATTTAAAAAGAAGAGTATGTGAACGCAAATAGCGAATTCGATTCGCATTCCATTCGACTTCAATTCGAATTAAAGGTACGTGTGAACGAGGCATAAGATACCCGTATGTCACAAGGGAGAGGACCTGCCTAACGTTGACCAAATTACTTTTTTGCAACCAATGTAAAACAAGATGGCGGCGACGCTTAACAATTTTTTTTTTCGTCACGTTCATCGTTAAATTTTATTACAAACACAACACATTTTTTTGAATGATTGTTAGATATTTTTTTATTTTTTTATTCTATTTATTAAATAGGTTTTTTAATTGAGTACATTCAAGTGTTAACCGTCACTGTTTGCATTAACCAAAAAATAAATGCATGCCCAAGCCAATTCAAGACTCAAATATACAAATTACGCCAAGGTTACGAGAGGGAAAATTAAATTCCTTATCTCCAATTCTTCTTATGAGGATTACACGCCTTTTTAAAGGCATTTATTGGCCTATTAACTTGACCAAGTCAGTCACAAACATTTCATACTTCGGACTTTGTTTGTAAGTGATTTGGTCAAGTTAATACATCAATACATTCCTTTAAGAAGACGTTTGATCCTGTATTATTTTGATTGGCAAACAGCAATTTCGCGTCATTCTGAAATAAACCTTCCTTTCAAAATGAAATTTAGCATTCAAGATGGCACGAGCTTCCACAATAAAGTGCACAGGATTAATACAAGATAGACTTGATAGATATCGTGTTTTAAAGATCCTAGCAGAAAATTGTAATTATAAGTACTGGATGTTTCTTTTAGCAATTCTATAGAGTTGTAAAAGCGTTGATCGTTCGCACACGTTTAGAATGAAGCGCTTCCGAGATTCATACAAAACGTACTTCGGTCGACGTTTTTATAACCCTAAAACAATAGCCTAATATTACCAATAGGTCTACACACAGCAAGAAGGTGGGCAACAGCTGGCCCCTAAACAAACATATGTACTTGGATGGAGAGTTGTTTCATTGGCACTCATACCACATCTTCTTATATCTAGGACAGCAAAAATGGACATCATACATCTCACAACTCCGAAACATACACATGAATTAAAATTTAAAAAAATAAAATAAAAACAAAGGCCTGAAGTTCCTGACTTCAGCCAGGCGAATACATGTTGAGGTGTTAATATTAGAAGATGAGGTATCATGGCCAATGAAACAACTCTTCACAATAAACCAAATGACACAAAAAAATTAACAACTCAGACGTTACGCACGGTATTGGTGCCACTTAGCGTTACACGACGTTCCTAATAAAACGACGATTTTGACGTTGTTCCACGAAAAGTTTCAAACGTTGAACTTGTATTCTACTCATGTGAAAAAGCCGCTTAAGGGCATACGATACAGTTTTGAACCTGTATTTACAAGTTGATGAAAATTTGCATATAGGGTATTTTTTACCTCATTAAATCAAATATGTAATAAAAAATATACCTTCATGTGCTACTTTTTGAGTAAAATGAGTTCGAAATTTTGTATATTTGCTCAAAATTCAGATTTGTGTCCATATTTTCTTTTTCGAAAGAAAGACATAACTTTTTTGTTTTAAAAGATAAACACAAAACGGTTTTTGTTAAATAATCGGTAATTTCTGTATTTAATAAGTATCATTAAAAATTATGCAATTTTTATTCCGAAATAACTCTATATTTATCAAATGTTCATGAATAGAGGAAAAAACGTCATTTTTTGCTGCATGTTTATCAAAATTAAAAAAATTGCACTATTTACAGTTTTATAAAATTTGGGTCACATAATCTCAATGCAAAATAAAACAAATTGCTGTTTTAAAAAATAGGGGTCCATGCAATCGTTTTTAAATTAAATCAGTTTGAATGATAAAAATCAGTCGAAAAATGCATCTTTTCCCGATATGTCACAGTTTGACGTCGCGAAAATAACATTTTACGTTAACAACGTCATTACCTTCCCTGTAACTGTATCGTATGCCCTTAAAGTAAAGAGTATATACCGTACGGCTTCAACAATGAGCAAAGCCGATACTGTGTGATCAGCTTTAAAAGGCCCCTAAAAGACTAAGGTAAAACAATTCAAAAGAGAAAGCTAACGGCCTAATTTATGTACCCAAAAAACGACAGCAAGTTCAAAGCCAATAACAACTTATAGAAAAAAATCATACATCTAAAACTAAATATGTTTTGTGAATCTGAAGCCCTCTCCTATATCTTTAGCAAATGTAGAAATAAACAAACACACAATGATATATTTTGTACGCACAGTAAAACTCAGTTTAAAAGAAGTCCGAGTCCGATGTTAGAATAGATAACAAAAGAATATTAGAAAGATGACAATGACACAAAAAAATAACAAAGGTTAACTAATGAACTCTTTATTTCCCTTCAACGTAGAGTACTGAAAACCAGATAGTGTGAGGACAAGAATTTTATAGTGTTTTTAAAAAGCTGAGAAAATTTCTTTTTAATTTTACATTGCTGTTTGTAAAAAGTAATTTTTTCTATTAGATCATTGTGCTTAGGATTTTAATATTCAGGTTTTCTAAAAATTAATATTTGAGATGACTCCAAATAGAATGAATTAAGTAATTTTAAAATTTATTATCTCTTCATTCTAGTTAAAATATGTAATCCCTGCATTTTTTCCCCTGTTAAAGTAATTATATATAATCACATGTATACAACTTGATGTATAAATTCTGAGTACCGACGTTGATATTTATCTAAATAGCGTGTATTAGTATGTCCTTTATTTGTCTTTATTAATATAACTTTTACTGTTTAGTCTGTTTTTGGTGAAATCCGTTTGACGTGGCTCTGTACTTACACATCCCGTCACTGTGTGATTGTTCTTTGAAATTTTTTGTATTCTTGTCTTTTATATTTGTTTACTTAGTATGTGCTTTCTTTGTTACATATTTGTTTGTTTTATAGAGATTAAGATTATAACACAATGTTGACTGCTGTAAGATTATAACACCATGTTGAATGCTGTACCTCTATCTCTGATATTTTTACTTATAATGTCTGTTTGCTTTGTTAACAATCATTTTCAATATAATGGAATTTTGTGCGACTGTCATACAAGTGAGAGGTTAGCTAGTTATAGAACTAGGTTTAATCCACCATGTGATACATAAGAAAATGTCTATATCAAGTCAGGAATATGTCAGTTGTATGAGCTTCTGATTTTGCCATTTGATTATAGACTTTCCGTTTTGAAATTTCCTCGAGATGTATGAATTTCAGTGGGCTTCTGGTCCAACACAATATGTTTCGTGAAGAGAGTATATTGCAAAAAAACTTTTAAAACTCGGACAAAGAGTACTAAGGAATTATTATGTGTTCAACTGAATCCGTATCGTTTGCAATTCTTATATCCTAGGTATAACGGAAATTTGTTCGAAATAGTGATTCGAGTATGAGCAATGGTATGGAAAACTGTTTACAACAATAGAGTTCCAAGAGGTGTTTTTTTTTTGGACAAAATACGTACAATATATACCTCCAATTTTGTTCTCGCATCCATAAGGATGTAGTTGTCCATAACATTTCTAATCCTTACACATATGTTGCTGGCATGGTGAACTCATTTTTGAGTGATAAGTTTTCTCTATAAAACTGACATAAAACAATCGACTAGGATGTTAATTGTATCTAATTTCGTATTCCACATATGAAAATACAACAATTCTAAAAGAGAAGGTACACTCAATGAGAAATATGTCGTTATATTTAATTTACTAGTGCCTGAAGTGGAAAGTCTTCTTAAGATAATGATGGAGATACCATTAATGATGCAGATAACGTTCGTTCAGTTGCAATTATGACAATAATAATGTGTTTTACTGGCTTCGGGAATGATGTGGGAATATTGATATGCCCTCCAAACAACTTGGGGATGATATTTATATTGACAAACATGAAGACAAAAAATCCCGACGGAGTCTTTGTATGATACAATCAAAAACTATGGGTACAAACAATATTGTAAATATCAGACCTGTCAAAATTTACAACCACTGGTAAAACATATAATTAGAATTAATCTTCTAAGAAAGTTCCTTTAGACAATAAAATTATGTTTGAGTCACATAAGGTCAAGAATTTTATAATAATTTTGTATGACAAAGTTGAAAAACAGTCAGAAATGAAAATTTCGCAAATGCTGTATTTCAAATAATGAAAATCAAAGCAATGGGCAAAGACAATTTTTAGTACCGGAAGAATCGCTTCAACGGAGCAAAATAACAGCATTCGTTTCTCAGCTTTCTCTTTCTACATCTTATCCATAAAAGCAAAGTAAGCAATAACTTGATAAAGTTGATATAACAGAATAATTACAATAGATGTTTGTTTCATTGTAATACGTTATTCTGATTGGCTACACTGCAATCTCGCGTTATTCCGTAAGCAACTTCATTACCCAATAAAACTTATCATTCATGATGACATGAGGTCCCACCATAAAGTGCACAGGTAAATTAAATAATAACTTGATAAAATTCGTGTTTTCATGATCCTAGCTAAAACATTATAAGTATTGAATGCTTCTTCTTGTAATTTCATAGGGTTATAAAAGCGTTGACCGTGCGCACATTTTAAGAATGAAGCACGAAAGCGCTTCATACGAAATGTACTTCGGTCAACGCTTTTACACCACAATGAAGTTACAAAAAGAAGCATTCATATCTTAATTGAATCGTGATTGAACCGTGACGAAAACGTATTTTAAAAACTTAAAAAAGTATTTCCTGTCTATTAAAATGTATTCTCGTTTGAATTGTTTTACATTGTCATTTCGGGGCCTTTTATGGTTGACTATGCGGTATGGGCTTTGCTCATTGTTGAAGGCCGTACGGTGACATATAGTTGTTAATTTCTGTGTCATTTTGGTCTCTTGTGAACAGTTGTCTCATTGGCAATCATACCACATCTTCTTTGTTATATGTATTTTTACATACATTGATATTTGTAGTAGTTCAATCAAATGAGCCTACTGTATGCAACAATTAATTAAATTATTCTGGTTTAATCCTGAAAATTTAAGAAGTTTAGTGATTCTATCAACACATATACAAATATTTAAAGTCATAGTTGCATCACTCACTTCAGCCAACAAAACTGTACGAAACCGATTTTAATCTTATTTTGCCTCCCAAAGACTGAATAACAAAGTCAGATGAATTAAAATCTAAGTCAGTGTACTAAAGGGGAAAATGTTGTGAGATGTCCATTTGCTTTTTTCCATTCTTCCAATATTGTAATTCAACAGCTAAAAGGTCAAACTATGTATTTTGATTGGCACACAATAGTGTTCGAATCCTTTTTAAAAGGTTAAATTGAGTTACTTGCCTTTTTGAAACTGTGGTATTCAAAATAACAGATACTTATCTGGAAAATATAAGATATTTTTGAAAGATTTTTTGCAATGAGTAAAACGCAGAAGTTGTTGGTGTATCAGCAATATTGTGGGTGTATGGGGAGTCATTATAGGTTTTAATTTCAGGAAAAAGCTCAAAATGTAACTATACAAAACAAGAGGCTCTCAAGAGCCTGTGTCGCTCACCTGACCCTACTTGGGCTTTTGAAATCATATAAAAAAAAGATAAAAACATAACAGGTACTTAAATAATGATTGAGGCCAAATTTGGTTTAATATTTAAAAAAGAAGATGTGGTATGATTGCCAATGAGACAACTATCCACAAAAGACCAAAATGACACAGACATTAACAACTATAGGTCACCGTTCGGCCTTCAACAATGAGCAAAGCCCATACCGCATAGTCAGCTATAATAGGCCCCGATAAGACAATGTAAAACAATTCAAACGAGAAAACTAATGGCCTTATTTATGTAAAAAAATGAACGAAAAATAAATATGTAACACATAACCAAACGACAACCACTGAATTACAGGCTCTTGACTTGGGACAGGCACATACATAAATAATGTGGCGGGGTTAAACATGTTAGCGGGATCCCAACCCACCCCATAACCTGGGACAGTGGTATAACAGTACAACATAACAATGCATTTCATTCTCTGGTTTTCTAAAAGAAGACATTTGTATGTATTTCTCATAGAGTCCTATGTTAAACTAAGTCCCCGCTGGCAGCCATCTTGAAAGATGGATCGGATATAACGTTACAACACTTGGATAGCACCTCATAAGGAACATTTATGCTATTAGTTTGGTTTCATTCCGTTCAGTGGTTTTCTAAAAGAAGACATTTGTATGTATTTCCAATAGAGTCCTGTGCTAAACTAAGTCCCCCGCTGGCGTCCATCTTCTATGATGGATCGGCTATAAAGTAACAACACTTGGATAGCACTTCATAAGGAACATTCATGCTATGTTTCGTTGCATTCCATTCAGTGGTTCTCTAACTCTCTAAAAGAAGACATTTGTATGTATTTCCAAAAGAGTCCTATGTTAAACTTAGTCCCCCGCTGGCGACCATCTTGAATGATGGATCGGCTGCAAAGTAACAACACTTGGTCAACACTTTATAAGGAACATTCATGCCATGTTTGGTTTCATTCCATATAGTGGTTCTCTAAAAGAAGACATTTGTATGTATTTCCCATAGGGTCCTATGTTAAACTAAGTCCCCTGCTGGCGACCATCTTGGATGATGGATCGGCTACAAAGTAACAACACTTGTACAGCACCTCATAAGGAACATTCATGATATGTTTGGTTCGATCCCTTCAGTGGTTCTCTAGAAGAAGTTCAAAATGTAAAAAGTTAACGACGACCACGACGGACGACGGACACCAAGTGATGAGAATAGCTCGATTGGCCTTTCGGGCCAAGACAATAAGTTATAAATTTCATACGATCGAAGTTTTTTCTTGATTTACCTACATCAGTAAAGCTCCAAGCCGAATATTTGAAAATACTATATTTGGAGGTCATAGGTGAAGGTCATAACGACCTTCAGTGTATTTAAACGATTCTGGTTACCTGATAAATATCACAGGAAAAACAAAATAAGTAGGAAGTACAGTAATGCTAATTTATATTCGTAAAATTCTCAAAATTCTTTCAACATGCATTCTGTAAAAGTCATGTGATAACCAACCGAATGACAGTAAATTAGGATTGCTTGCTTTGACATCGCCATTTTCTATTCCGTTGGACATCTCAGATAGGCTTTGTGTGCTATTGTATGGTAACGAAATTTTTAAAAAAATCGGATTTTCAAAATGGAAAGTCGTATGTAATGATTTTAATGACGTTTTGAATAGAACCGTCTAATTTTAAGAAGTATTAGAACTAAAAAAAGCATTTCGATGAATAAATGTTTTATGTATTTTAGTATCATCCACTTGTCTGAATGTTTCATAGAACAATAATTAAAAGACAATTCGCATCAAAGTAGTAGATTGATATTGCTGTAATGTCTGACGGTCTGTTTTCAGAAGAAGATGTCATCTGTTTGGTGTCTTATTATGTATATTTGTACCTCACGTATCCGATAATCTTATTAATACCTCAAATATCCAATAATATTATGTGTACCTCACACATCTGATAATCATATTCCTTAACTAAAAAATAGTACCACGAACGAGGTTCCTGTGCGGGGAGAGGCACATAAACATAATGAAGAGTTGAACAAGTTTGGCATGCCATTAAACCAGGTTCAACCCACAACCTTATTTCAATAAATGTCCTGTACCAAGTCAGGAATATTGCAGTTGTCATCAAATAGATTGTTTCTATGTGTGTTAGCGTTTGTTTTTGTTGCACTTCGGTGTTCCTGTTGTTCATTTGTTTTTGTTTTATATGTGATTTTCCCCCCTTCGATTTGGTTTGTAACCCGGATTTGTTTTCTCTTAATCGATTAATGACTTTTGAACACCGGTAAACTACCGTTGACTTTATACTCGTATGATAAATTTCAGTGTTTGAAGAAGTAACAACAGTTACCTACCCACCATAATTTACAACAGCACACTAGTACATGCAAAATGACAATAAAGAATACCGGAACATATGTTTATTATGTTACATAGTTAACCCTATTATTTTAACCTGACTTATTTACAAGAGTCCAACGTTCCAGAGCGTTAAAAGTTTGTATGTAAAACGTGAACACCAATTTCTTGTTCAAAATAATTCTTTAAGATGTATTTTGTTTTGAGTGAATTATATTAAAGGAAGATATATATTAATTGTATAATGCAAATCCTTTATGATAAATATATTGCCCCAAGCTGTTGTACTATACTTCTACGTGCCTTGTAGTTAGTGCATTGAGATACTACTACGGTCATTTTGAAACAGTTGATCATGAAGTCAGCTTTCTTGTTAGTATTTGTTATCAAACTAGGACTTCTTGCTCAAAGCCAAGTATTAAAGAAAACGTTGGTATGTATTTGCATGGAAGAATTGTCTTCTGACCTTGAGGACCCCCTCATCATTCAGAATGCCGGTGATGGAACAGAACGTCTATTTGTTGGCGAGCAAAAGGGTGTTGTGCACATTTTCGATCATAATGATGTTAAGTTTAAAACACCATTCTTAAATATAGCAGATCAAGTTTTGACTGAAGGTGAACGAGGCTTACTGGGATTAGCCTTTCATCCTAATTTTTGGAAAAATCGTCGTTTCTTTGTTTACTTTTCCAGTAGAGTTAAACCTAAGAAGTCAACAGACGACCACGTTACTCGTTTATACGAATACCGTGCATCTCGACGGAATCCATATATTGCTGATACGTCATCAAGAAGATTAATCCTGGAAGTACAACAACCATTCCGTAATCACAACGGAGGAGAGGTAAGGCAATCTTTTAATTACAGTTAACTATTATATGTTAGTAAGACTGAAAAATGCATAATAATCACTGAATAACTAGTAGTCTCGCTTTCTATTGAACGAAAAAAGAACATAACAGGAAAAGACCAATCAAAACCGCATGTCAAATGAAGGCATAGTAGATTATTAGTAAAAAGAAACACAAAAAACAAGACACTAAATAATAACATAAAAACACTGATATTAATGATGAGTTTACTTACCTAAAAAAGTCAACCAAATTTGAAATATTGATTAACAACCTTAGGCGAAAAAGGATGGAATCAGAAGCCATTAAATAAGTTAAACAAAAATAGGTATCTTAACAAGCACCAGTTAGCGATATCATGGTCAAAAATGGAGATTTCAAGCGATATATTGGAAACAAAATAATGCAATTAAAAAAATCGATAATCTTCATATTGCACCCTAAATACTCTACTTAATGAAACCACTGTTTATTTACACATCGTCAAAAAATTAAAGTCATAGCTTTTATTTTATTAGCATATCTTTTACGCATGAATACAGTAGCTTATTTTGATTGGGTAAACAATTGCTGAAGGAACCAGTTTAAAATGGTTCGTCATTATGAAGAAATACATATAACGTAAACAAAAGAACAAAAATAACGAACTCCAAGGAAAACCTAATTCCCCCCTAATCAAAATGCAAAATGAAAAGCTCAAACACATCAAACAAATGGATAACAACTATTATGATCCTGAGAAAAGATGATGGGATTTTGGTAACAACAAGTGGAATAAATCCGTTATCATCTGTGACAAAGATATTCCAAAAACACGTCTTGTCTCGTTTAGTTAAGTTCTCATCTGAATATCATTGTCAATTTCAAGATGTGGAGCAGACAACTATATCTTCGGTATCCATCCTTTTTAATTTATTATGATACATGCAGTCAACATAGTTACCATTTTTGTGTAAAACATTGAGTTGAAAGACCTCATCTATATAACGGAAAGTGATATTCAGCCATCTTCTAGTCATTTTTGCTTGAGAAACGTTTGTAAAATCTGTAGCACAAGAAGACTGGAATAACATATTTTGACCTTTTTAGTATCCATATATAATTCACACCACCTAGGTATATTCACAGTAATTTTGAAGCCCGGTTTTGATTCGTGGATAATATTGAAATATTGATGTTTCTTATTTGGGATGAGGTTTAGTTTAGTTTAGTGGACCCAGCAATTGCACTTTTCTAATTATTATATAAGGAAGAATGAACAAATTTCCAGTTCTTCATCTTTGGTTGAAATTACAAAGGATCAGAAAACCTATCTAAGATGGTTCTGAATTGCTTTGTTTGCATGTGTGTAGGATATGTTGGATTTTCGAGAAACTATTTCCGTTATCAAGCAATTACTGTAACGTAACGTGATTTACAAACAAATTAATATTATTTGGACATTTTTCTGCAGAAATAATACGTTATTTGTCATGAAGTTAGTAAATTGCATATATTGGGTCTTTGAAGATTGATTTTTCACGTGTGTACATAGTCTGCCTAAAACTTTTTGTCCCAATGAGTCGAAACTTTCTCAAAGAAGTCTTAACCCACATAAAAAAGTTTATCTGCGTCTTTTTTCTTGTTTCGTTCATTGTTCGGCAAATTCCTGGAATGAATCCATGTTTATGTTACAGTCGTGTTTCCATGAAATGATGTTAAGCTCACGGTATTTCGGTATTATACGTACCTAAATATGGTATTTTGTCAAAGGCAGCCAAAAAATATTCAAACTCATAAGACGAAAACAAACTGGCAATGCCATTGCAACAAAGAACGAGCAGCACAAACTCCACCAAAACAAACTGACAATGCCATTGCAACAAAGAACGAGCAGCACAAACTCCATCAAAACAAACTGGCAATGCCATTGCAACAAAGAACGAGCAGCACAAACTCCACCAAAACAAACTGGCAATGCCATTGCAACAAAGAACGAGCAGCACAAACTCCACCAAAAAATCGATGGTGATCTAAGATGTAACAGAATGAAAAGCAGATTCATATGTGAAGCTCTTCGTGTTACTCATGTAAGAACAAACCCGGTGATAAATCTCATTCGGTAGGTCATGTTCAAAGACCAAAGGATCGAATGATGGTGAAACATGCAGAATTTACAGGGATATCACATCTGTATTTTTATTTTTAAATTAAACCTGTAACGTATTTTAAGGGACACTATCTGTGAAAGTCATGTTAACTGATTTGACTCAAATTCTCATATTTGATTAAGAATCTAGATGGTTTGTTGTGTGTCTCAAATTTTATTGTTTGTTTTGTTTATTTATTAAAATGGAATATAAGTATCTTAACAAATGCATAATATTTGGTACGCCATCTTTGTTTAGCAGTTACAACTTATATTAGATCGTATGCGTTTCAACATACTTAAGTACGGATTCACATCATTCTGAAGAATAGAGATTATTTTCAATTATCACGTTCATTGCATATTCTATTTCATGTTTATATTTCATTTGTAACATAGGTAGCTATATAATTTTAAATCATGCATGGTGATATTAGTTTACATTACTATTAAAGTCATATGAAACGAGTGACAAGTGAAAAATAATGTTTATCCAATTCTTAAACTAATGCATGTATATATCAATGACTTAGTCTTCTGTGCACGATTTTATCAATTCTTTCACAAAAATATCGTATAATCGTCAATATTATTTTGTCTCTGTTATGATTTAACAAATATTACAGCTGATTAATTGCCGTGTTTTAAATCCGTCGTTTACCGATTGTCCTCTTATAGTAAACAATCTACAAAGAAGCATGGATGGTGAGCACGTGTATATTATGTACAATCAGATAATAGTTTATTTCAATGGCAGATCCATGCGTATTGAGATCACCGGATTTTTACGAAAGGGGTCACGCTAAGGTCACATGCATACGGAAAATATTTCGGCGAATTGCTTCCTGGAAGCAAGCAATTAAAAAAAGTAAAATTCTTCTTTATGTCAACAAATTGAAGGATTTTTTTCAAATAAAACTATATGTACATAATTTTTATAATGAGAACTATCCATTCAGTTATAAAAAAACATTTGCGGTTTTATATAACTTTAAGGATATAATGGTCTACTGAATCTTGCAAATAGTTAACATCATTTTCATTTGACCTGTTATGTTATATAAATGTTATGTTAAAAGTGACAAGCTGGCAAGAAAAGTCATAAATTTTTATGGTACAAACTGATGTACAATATAAAGATGTTTTTATGTTATCATTCATTCTATGTAATGTCCTGTTTCATTATTTATGGTCATATATGTTTGGCGTAGTTAAGTTAATGTACTATGGCATCTCCGGGATCAAAATAATATAATTTATTGAAAGGTTTAAAAAAGATTGTAAGCGACTTATTCAATATGTATGTACTAAATCAAAAATATGACAGTTGTTATCAATTCGTTTTGATTTTGCCATTTGCTTAGGGACTTTATGTGAAGGACCTTCCTCGGAGCTCGGCATATTTGCAATTTTACTTTTTTCATTTAAGGCTGGCTTCATACAGGAACTTGTTTGGAAGAGAGAAAAAAAGTTAGCAGTATTTTTAAATTTATTTTCCGCTATATACTGTATACATTGTGTTTTTTTCAAAAGCCAGTCACTATAAAAAAAAAAAATACCCACGGAACGATATATAATTTCTGAACAGACTGGAACGAGGTCGTCTTATTTACATGAAATAGTAATAAATTTACCGTAATTACCTTAATCCTTTCATTTATTTTAACCAACATACTAATGTTCTGTCACGTAGTGTTTTAGCGATATTTTTTAACATTGTCATAAAGCGTGAGGTGTGATATGCCATTAAACCAGGTTCAAGCCACCAGTTTTTACTTAAAATGTCAGGAATATTGCAGTTGTCATCAAATAGTTCGTTTATATGTGTGTTGGCAATTGTTTTTATTGCACTTCGGTGTTCCTGTTGTTCCTTTGTTTTCCTCTTATAGTTGATGTGTTTCCCTCGGTTTGGTTTTGTAACCCGGATTAGTTTTTTTTCTCAATCGATTTATCACTTTTGAGCACAGGAATACTATGATTGCCTTTATTTACTAGGACCAAGGAATTACTTCGACTCATCCGAGTTTTCGACACAACCGAGTTAGACACAACAAAGTTCGACTGCTGTAGTAGATGATGTTCTTTCATTTAAAAAATAAAACTTTGGTGGCTATGTTGAACGTATCTATCCAATCGAACTCGAGATACAGGATACAACAAATACAATTAAGTCGCTCTAATATCTTGATCTAAAATAAGAAATTGGCAATAAGGGTCGGTTGAAAACAAATATTTATGAAAAATTAATCGATTTCAGCTTCCAAATTATGAACTCATAATTTCTATGAAACAACACTGTAGCAGTGCCTTCATACGTAGTTCATATATTTTCTAGTTGATACGGTATTTCAACATCACGTGTTGGTTGACCGTTATGAAATATATGTTTCACATATGCCTCCGAATACGTCCAAAATGCTGTTTTTTTATTACTCTGGACTCTGCTTTTATTGCAGATGCAAAAGTAAAACAAAAATATCAAACTCAAAGGCAAAATAAATAAGGGGAAGTCCTTGAAAACTGATAAAAATCAAACACTTTGGTACAAGTGACAAACAACTGATATACTGATGACTTTGTATAAGCATTTTCAAGGATCTTTCCATTTCGAGATTCGATATTCGAACATTCGTTATTCACTAATGACTTAACAAATCATTACGGATCAGCCTTATAAAATAGAGACAACTTTTTGATTTGTAGTTATTCAAGCAAGCGTATTTATTTTGTTTGGAGACGACGGTTATCAGTATAAATTTATTTTTGGAGAGGACAGTTATGTTTATATATTTATATATTCATTAAATGTGGAGAAGACGGTTATATTTATATATTTATTAAGATTATCTTAGGAGAGGACATTTATCTTCATATTTTTATTTAGATTATTTTTTTGAGACGCCAGTTACATTTATATATTTAATAAGATTATATTTTGAGAAGACGGTTATCTTTATATATTTATTTAGATTATATTTGGAGAGGACGGTTATCTTTGTATATTTATTTAAATTATATTTTGAGAAGACGGTTATCGTTATATATTTATTTAGATTATATTCGGAGACGACGGATATCTTTATGTATTTCTTGGTGATGGAGGTTCCCAAGGAGATCCAGAAGGAAATGCCCAAAACACGTACGTCAGATTGATAATTATTTAAACAATGGGAAACATGTTTGTGTACCAGTTTAAATTCTACGTTGATATAAGTTTTAATTTGCTAGTACATTAGAGTTAATAATAGATATGCATCTCGGATGACAGATGTGACATCTTTTTTATATGTTAACATATAATACAGGTTTGCACAATAGGGATTGTTTTAACCTGGCCCTCACTTGTATGGTTCCTTGATTCAGGTCATATTCTTTGATAATTATTAGTTTAAACATATTTATTTATAGTGGATTGGGAAACAAGTTTTGCAACTTATATTAATCCCTTTCCACTTTACGGGTGCGAGTGCTGCCTTATTGTAACTCAGGGTTCCTTTGTCCTTTGTTGCTTTGGAAAAGGTATTTAGATCAATATAAGACATGATTAGTAAGAAGGTATTTTTGACATTTTTGTTCTTTTAATTGTAAAAAGTCAATTTTACAACCTTAAGTATGTATCGAAATCTTACAGGTTATCCTTACTAGGAAAAGTTCTTAGAATAGACATCGACACAATTGGCAACAGAAAGGGCTATGCCATACCACCAGATAACCCTTTTATAAATAAGCGAGGGACTTTCAGACCAGAAATATATGCTTACGGTGTCAGAAACATTTGGAGATGTGGAAAGGAATCAGGTGAAGGTTATGTTATTTTTAATTGTAGAATGTAGAGGTGAACCAAAGAAAAGAACTGTCAGCGTTGTATATACCTTACCACTTTAATTACTCAATGAAACTCATTTATCGTTGGCTTACGAAAATAAGTGTTTGACGATCAATTTATTTGATTTTCAGATTGATGTTTTGAGGAAGTCTTATCTAAACAGTTTAATGGTTTCACAAATTTTACAAATACCTAAGGAACCAATATTAGCTTACAATTAAAGAAATAGCTCCATGCCCTTTTTAATCAATATTGCAAAAAATAAATGCTTAATTTCTTTTTAGAAAACCATTATTCAAAACAATCTTGAAAGAAAAATCGTTTCACATGTTGTTCACATTTAACAGAATTTGATTGATTTTCGGAATATGCTTCCATTCCCAACTTCGAATATTGAGCAATCTTTTAATTCATACGAGGTGTTTTAATGTTTTACAGCACTGGACCGATACCGCTGCTGATGGACCATCCGTCCCCGGGGATATCATCAGCTCAGTAGCAAGTACTGACATGATTAATAACAAACCTTTCTAAATTTGCCCGTTTATAAATTTAACTCAAGGTAAAGTTGGTATAAGATTGATATTGCTATTATTTGGGATAATTTTTGGTTATATAGCACTTCAACAGTTTCGGTTTTATACATCCTTGGCTTTAACATATTCGTGATGAAGCTAAATCCAGAAAAGCGCTTCCGATGCATGCAATTTGTAATTGTTGGTTTTACGGTACTGATTCAATACCAATGCTGGTCGACTACAAGTCCCAGAGGGTATCATCAGCTCAGAAGTCAGTACTTCGGTACTGACATGATTAATTACAAACCTTTCTAAATTTGAAATTATAAAGAAACTAAGGTTTCAGCTCCCTTAGGCAAGGTTTGCCTTAGAAGGATTTGGCTCTTACTCTAGGTCATTTTTGATTATAAAGATCGTCAACTTTTTCGGTGTTATAAATCCTTATGTTGAAAATATTCGGCTTTGGGCGATCCTTATGAAGATCAATCCAGAAAAGTGTGCACATAAGTCAGGAGCCTGTAATTCAGTGGTTGTCGTTTGTTTATGGTTACATATTGGTTTTTTTTTTTTTTTTTTTGTTTCTTGTTTTGTTGTATATATAAGAATTAACTTAAAGATAATATTATACTCCTTTTGTAATTCATACGATTTCCTCAGTTTTTGTCTCGTACTTATCGATTTACAAGGTTTGAATCTTCGTATTGGTATGTCTTCTTAATTCTACTAATGTAAAATTGCTCACTGAAATGTATCTATTTTTCAAGGAAGATACCACGGAAGAATACTGTGTGGGGATGTTGGACAAGATAAGTTCGAAGAGATTGATGTAATAAAGAAGGGAGCTAACTATGGATGGAAAGGTCGTGAAGGATTTGATTGTTATGAGAATAGAACGTGTGGAAAAACTGGTCAGTTGTTTATTTATGTATTTGACGTCTCCTTATCTCCAATATTAAAAACATTTATCAAAACAAAGTGAACTATTAGAGGTATGAAAGTATCACACACAATTCATATGTAGACTTAATTTGCTAACTAATAACAGTGACAATTTGCCAGTGTGATACACCTATTTGTCCTGTTTTGTTTATACAATGACATATGCCAATGCACTTGCCTATTGGAACATGTGATAAATGCATATCAGATAACTCTAATCCTTTTGACAAACCTGGTCTATATGTATAAAGTAAAATCACAAAAATACTGAACTCAGAGGACAAAACAAACAGAAAGTCCCTAATCAAATGAATGGACAACAATTGTTTTATGCCTGACTTGGTACAGGCATTTTTTAGGTATAATAATATACATCCAATTCTTATAACTTGCACTCCCTTTATATTATAAGCTAATTTTGAACCAACTGGTCAATGCCGCTGCTGGTGGTGACTTTGTCCGTGAGGGATTTACCAACCAAATAGTCAGTATTTCTGTGATGACATGAATAATCATTAATATGGTCAACATTATAAATTAGCTGTTGACTTTGCGATTATTCAAAAATATTAAGGAGGTT
The DNA here is from genome assembly GCF_965363235.1 of Mytilus galloprovincialis. Taxonomy (NCBI): domain Eukaryota; kingdom Metazoa; phylum Mollusca; class Bivalvia; order Mytilida; family Mytilidae; genus Mytilus; species Mytilus galloprovincialis. The sequence continues at coordinate 8,054,417 of NC_134840.1, forward strand.
AAAGAATCGATCACATTGGCTGAATTTTTCAACACCTTCATGAATTTTGTGTCTTAAATGCTCTCCAAATGAGTATTTCATTTGGCTGTTTAACTTTTTTTCGAGTGTCACTGATAGGTTTATGTAGAAGAAACGCGCATCCGACGTGAACATTTTAATCATTGTATATATGATGAGTTTATTGTGACTGTCTGTCATAATTCAAGAAGCTCAAATCTTTTTAAAATATTTGATTGAAAGAAAGACTGTGTATGCCCGTTGGAAGAAAAAAAAGCATTTGTGTTTCGAATAATTCAACATTTTATAAATAGAGCATTTACAAGAAATAAAAACATATCAGTGATAATTCATGTCGCCGAAAAAGTGCTAACCACTTTTCTGGTGATACCTTCTATCTAAAATCTTATAAAAAAAAATGCAATATTTATACATAGTAAATCCTATTGTGTATTAAAGTGTTATATTGTTTGAACAAATCTTAAAAGGTGTATTATCTAGACTCTGTAAAAGTAAAATTCTATTACGTTTCGAAATGTCATGATTCTATTGTCGAAAAAAGTAACTAAGTCATATCTGATATTTTCTTCGAACTTTGTTTACATGTCACATTAACATTCTTTTCTAATTGGTAGTTGATTTATTTGTTATTTAACTTATAAGCATTGACTATGGTTAAATTTAATGTTTGTGATTTAGGACCGGAAGTGAAACCTGTATTTGCATACTCCCACGACATCGGAATTGCAGTCATCGGTGGACAGTTTTATAGCGGATGTCTTAACCCAAGACTAAGTGATTTTTATATATTCGGTGATTTTAATGGGTGAGTCTTGTTAATACACTCACCTGGTTTCAAGTATTAAATATATTAATTCATTAAAATTCCATTTAAAATATTGCGTAGTTAAATTTAATTTATTATATAATATTACTAGGTTATATTTTCTTATTAATATTACCAAAAGCTTATATTTATATATTTTTGTTTTCAAAAATAAGATTGTTTGTCCTTCTAGTTATCTCATCAATAACAGTCAAATTCCGGTATTATATTTTAATTCATGACTTATTTAGCATACCCCATTTACCGTTGTTTATACATGCATATACCATGGGAAAGAATAAATAAATTGTTTACATTGTTTAAAATTAGTCATATCGGGGCCTTTTATAGCTTGATAATGGCTCTGCTCGTTGTTTAAGGCCGTATGATGACATATTTCTTCTAAATAAAGGCAACAGTAGTATACCGCTGTTCAAAACTCATAAATCCATGGACAAAAAACAAAATCGGGGTAACACACTTAAACTGAGGGAAACGCATTAAATATAAGAGAACAACGACACAACATTAAAATGTAACACACACACACACACACACACAAACACAGAACCGGACTAAGCATTAGACAAAATCCTTTTAGAATAACAAATATAACATCAAAATCAAATACATGAATTTGGGATAGATAAGTACCGTGACACGTCTTATAGTAATGTGAATTCACACTCAAAAATAAGAGAAAAGTAAAATCTACCAACAACGACCACCGAATGAGTGTTCAACACCATACAATCTATGGCCACGACAATGCATTTACAACATTCTTTTATCTCTATAAAATGTTATTAGTCCGGCGGCTACAAGCATATTTCAGACGAATTGTGCACATCCTGCTACAAGCATGAAATTTGGCATAGATCATCCTGAACTATTACTCTTTCATTTCAGAAAGGGAGGCATTTGAAAAAAATATCTCAATTCCGGTAAAATCCAAAATGGCGGACATCATACTTAAATCAGTATTATATCGAAGGCTATTAAGTGAAAAGGTGTTATTTTCATGCTACTAACATAATATTTGGTATCAACCTTTATTTTGTACTACTTTTGGATATATGATATAGATAAGATGTCTTCAAAAACCCTACTTCCGGTAAAATCCAACATGGCGGATATAGTACTAGAATAAGCTTTTTTTTAGGGAGGGTAATTGAAATGTGTTTTAATGTATTGCTACTATCATAACACTGGGCAGGAACCTTTCTTTTGTGCCTCTAATGGATACAATGTATAAGACATATCTCTTTAAAAACCTTACTTTCGGTAAAATTTAGAATGGCGGACATAGAAATATCAATTTTCTATTTTAATATTCAACTTTTTTCAAAATGTAAAGAAAATGCTTTTTGTTTGTTTTTTTTTTTTTTTTTTGCTTGTCATTAAACTATTGGCTTCTAGTTATCCTCAAAACCACTAAATTTTTTTCTAATGTAAATTTTTAAATCACACTTCCGGTATTAAAAAAAACCAATATGATGGAAATTTCAAAAATGAGTCCTCAATACATATCTTTGATTTAGAGTTTTATATTTTAGATAGATTGATTAAAACAAAATAAAATTACTGAAGTACTAAAACATTTTTCAAATTATTACTATTTGGCTGAAAATACATGTTTATTCACAGTCACCACCAGATGTAAACAAAACGGTGCACGGTAGACCCGATTTTCCACATTAACAACGACCGCGACATCCTCTGTATCTGTATCTGTATGAATGCGTTGTCAATACCAATTCTGGCTTTAATATAACGGTTTGAGAGAGCGCCGCCAATTTATTGACGAGGAGTAAGAGCAGATTTGACGCTCTATACGCTTGATAAACGCACTACAGTGTCGTCTTGCTGATTCGACGCGATCACTGTCTTTATAAAGAATGAATTTGAGTATTGTGGTGTTTTGCTTAGTGGAATGTCAAAACACTTAGAGTGATTCTTTACTTGCTTTTCCACAATATTTGTTGCGTGGTATTCTTCGAACTTCTTTGCAGTTATGTTTCTCTTAGGACGTGCTTTTTGGAGAAATTCGTCTGGTTCAATAGCGGGAATCAGCCCCTAAACCACTTTGTACATAAATATCAACTTCTAGCTTGTTCGTCTTGCAATTGTCTGGAGGTCTTGTAGTTCCAGTTTGGCAAGCATATTGGAGACACACCCGTCCTCTCTTGACTTGTAACCTATGGTGATAAATCTTCCCGTTTGACGTTGTATCCTTTCTAGCTTATTTATGTTTGTTACCATGTTGGGGTCCCATACTATGGCTCCACATTTCATCGTTGATCAACGAGCGAGATGTGAGCTGTTTTTTGCAATCTTGTGGGCAGTATTTCAAGTTTCTTCTTTGAAAGCCTAGTGTTGAATTTACTTTTTTTGCCACGTTTGATATGTGGGTGGTCCATTTGAGGTCTTTCGAAATTTGTAGGCATATGTACGGGTTATGCTTGACTTGTTGTAGTATGTGTCCATTTAAACTGTAGATTTTATGGCTTTTGTTTCTGATGCTTAGGATGTAGTATGTTTTGGCATTGAACCGCATTCCCAAGTACATCCACAATGTACAAGCTTCTGACAAAATGATGAAGCCTTAGAAAGAGTTATTTAAAAGTTATCCTCTCTGTCCCTTCGCTATTCATAAGCGCTTGAACTGGGTATCATAAGAGTCAATTCCAAGCTCGTCTCCCTAAACACCTGCCTTAGTATATTGCACGTTTTACCCTCAATTAGTCTTCCCTTTTGCGCAAATAGTTATCTTCTTGATTCGTTAACCATGTTAACCCCATCTGATAAGTTTGTGTGATCTTACAGTTAAGCCTCGGTGATTTCGGCTGATCAATCATCATTCTTTATTTCAAAATCACATCTTCAAATGCTATCAATGTCTCCCACGCAGTCTTATTTTCCTTTTCAAGCAATCAGAGAACCATATCACAACTGGTAAAGACATGTAGCACAATAAGTGTTTGTAATCAAGTGTGTGTAATCACTCATTGCCAGGTGCATTTGTAAATATATTTATCCAAAGCTTTTTGCCCTCCCAAACACAATCCATAGTTCGTCTACCCCTGTCACGGAATAGCGAAACAATAACGACTTTTCGAATCATGACTCGTGCAAGTTCGTGGTTCATTGCATCAAACACAATAAGAAAGAACTTTTAAGTTTTCATTCGCAACAGCTTGCTCAATAGATTTTGAAGGAAAGGTAGTTGTAGCAACAATTACTCAGGATGTTCTGTGCTATCCATCACATGGTGATGTTTCAAGCTTAGCATCATGTTCACGTAAAAGAGGCTGACACTTGAATCAAGATGCATGTGTCTGATGCAGTGAAACACAGACTTAACTGAGTCATGACTCGAACATTCGATACTGATGTTGCTGTCATTGCGGTTTCGCTTTTCAGTGACCTAGGGGCAGACAAACTTTTGGAAGTGGGAAAAGCTTCAGATATATATCTATCCATGACCTTTCAAATACACTAGGCATTGAGATATTACACGTTTGCTGGAAAAGGAACTGCGTTGGTGACATGGATGGTGTTTAAAGATATGACTCTATCATTTAGAAAGATGATTGATCAGCCAACATCACCAGATATGGATTTGACAATGTCATTGATAGAACGATACGTGGTTTTGTTGTACGATCGAACAAACTTATCAGATGGGGTTAAAGAAGCAAGAAAAAATATGTTTTTGGAAGAGGGAATACTTATTGAGGCTATTCCCACGACTCGGTCTAGTCTTTTTCAGCAAGTAAAACGTGCAATATACCATGGCGGATGTGAATGAGTAACAAGCTTGGTATTGGTTCCTTTTCTAACTAGTCCATCCCTTATGAATGGCGAAGGGGAAAATATTATCCATGGCACCCTTTTCAACAACTCTTTTGTGAGGCCTCTTAATCTTATCAGGAGCTTGTGCATTATAGATGTAGGAATACCACGATCTTTGTAAATTTGGAAATAAGCTCTCCGATTGTGAGTAAACATGTATATGCGGCCATAAATAAGCCATTCTAAAGATGTTTAACAACTTTAGTGATTTTATTTTGCTTTAATCAATCTATCCTAAACTCTACATCGAATATATGGATTGAGGACTCATCTTTATAATTTTCGCCATATTGATTTTTTACCGGAAGTGTTAATTTTGTATTGAAACATATGCAGCTGAATAGAATTAGTGGTTTTGAGGATGACTTAAAGCCAAAAGTTTAATGACAACCCCCAAAAAATTCATTTTATTTACAGTTTGAAAAGAGTTGAATATAAAAATGAAAAATTATCAATATTTCTATGTCCGCCATATTGGATATTACCGGAAGTAAGGGTTTAAAAGACATATGTCTTATACATTGTATCCATGAGAAGCACCAGAGAAAGGTTCCTGCACAATATAATGATAGTAGCAATACTTTAAAACACATTTCAATTATCCTCCCTAAAAATAAGCTTATTGCAGTACTATATCCGCCGTGTTTGATTTTACCGGAAGTAGGGTTTTTGAAGACATCTTATCTATATCATATATCCAAAAGTAGTTCAAAACAAAGGTTTGTACCAAATATTATGATAGTAGCATGTTAATAACACCATTTCACATTCTAGCCTTCGATATTGGGCTAATTTAAGTATGATGTCCGCCATTTTAGATTTTAACGGAAGTGAGGCATTTTTTTCAAATGCCTCCCTATCTGAAATGAAAGAGAACTAATTGAGGAAGGTCTATAACAAATTTCATGCTTGTAGCAGGATGTGCACAATTTTTCACAAAGCCGCCGTACTATATGGTAAATAAATATCTTTGATATTTATTGTATCAACGGGTTCAGTTTGGATACTTATTTTCTTTTGCATGTTTTAAATAAATTTTCGAGATTTGAATTTCGAAAACCTATTCTTGTCTGCTATATGACAGTCATTAACAAAAGAAAATCGTTAAATGAGGACAAAAGATATATATCTGATGTCGAAAGAGAAATTCCGTCCATTGTTCATTATTGATGACAACATCAACGGACGGGACTTCTGTAATACTTTTACATGAACATCTAAAAGGAAACGGAAACTTGTTACTATTTCCCGGAGCACACAAATTCGTCTTGGTTTTTTTAATGGCGGTCGATCGTTTCTTAATTTTGTTTTGCTATATTGTTGTGTTGTATGTTATTATATTTATTTCGTTTGGGTTCTATCTGTATGCTTTTATATGTGTCATTTCCTGAAATCTTGTTATGAATACATAAAGAACTTTCACATAACGCCATATTTTACAATTATCATATTATAGAATACCTGTTTACTTCTTTTATTATTGATTCAGTTATATAGAATGTTTAGACAAATGTGATAACCTGCTATGGCTTTAAGTTATACTTTCTGTATGAACCTTCATCAGTAAAAAGATAACCAGGATAAGTAACCTGATTTGTCTATTGAATATTTATCATTACCATTGTTCACAACAAACAGATGAAACACGTATGCACTAAATGATGTCATATGTATTTTTAGAAAGATACATTACATATTTATGTTTGATTTTGTAGACGATTGTTCCGTCTTTATGAGAAACCCAGGATACAGAAATGGAGTGGTCGTGAATTACGACTTTGTGATTCAAGCATGTGTACTCCACCTCTTAATAATACATATGCACAAAGCATTACATCTTTTGGGATTGATGAATCAGGTACATATCAGATAATTAACTTTTTTCTCATAATGCAGAGAGAGGGTATTTGATAACAGCCATTCATATGCACATGAAATTTGAACAAAAATATTGTTGATTCTTCAAACCAAAAAATAAAGGACATCATTTTAATAATTGAACATCTAAATAGTGATATGGATCAATTAATTAAAATATTTTTAATTTATTCCATAATAGGGGGATCGAGATGTCAATGACAAATGACAAAATGACAAAATATTGACAGTACATATAACAACCACAAAAAGACAACCGGGATTCAAGCCTTAATTCGTTATAAATAATCTAATTGATAAAAAAAGTTATGAATGTAAATATACATAATTTTACTTGGAAATGAAAAGGTAGCCTCAGGGTCGAATAGATCTAATATTGATTGGTAGCACTTAAATACTCAAATAGATATATGTTTATTAAAATCGTCGGCGATTCAGTATACTGATCATCTTAGTTTTTGTATAACATTAGAAATTGGAATGAATGATGTAGTGCAAACAGTTCAGTTTAAATCTAGATATTAACAACGATGATTGGGAACAAATCTTGGCAAAATTAAATGCAGCTTTCCAATTGTGAACTTATCACTTCAATGCGGCAGTTTATGCAGATCTTCATAAAGAATGAAACTAAAAAGAGTCCAAATCATATTTTTATAAGGAGACTGTAGAATGAAGGGTTCTAAGTGTTAAAATTAAATTTGTCAGTAAAAAAGTTTAACAGACGCCATCACGACTTGGTTCGGCGTTATGTAATATCTTTGTCACACATAACTACATGTTTGCTTCAATTTTCGTTACAGCAATCTCGCTCTCTTTTCCTATGTCTATGATATTAGCAAACGAGACTCATCAGCAGATTTCGTCTTACCATGAGCAAAACGATGGCATCTGGAGCACAAAAGATCATCAATATGCCAGTTATTGGTTTCGTTGGCCATTCTTATGTTTTATATGTAGTGTTGGTTTTTTTTTTAATTAGTTTTTTGTTGTCTTTCTTTTTCGCCATGACGTTGCTAGTTTCTATAAGCTTTTGTGCCTCCTCAGTATGTTTCGCCTCTTTAAAATGACACAATGTTATGTCATAGAATAAGCATACTTGAATAAAAGAAACCATTTTACATGATGACTTAAATCATATAAAAGAGTTGCTAGTTTGCGTTTGAATTTGAATTTGCTTTTGAATTGTTTTACATTGGTCATGTTTGGGTCCTTTATAGCTTGCTGTTTGATGTTAGCTAAGGGTCCCTGTTTTAGGCCATACTTTGGCCCATAATTGTTCACATTTTATGCATTTGTCATTAGCACTCGTACAATTTTTATTTATATGTGCTTGGGAATTGTCACAGATTTCTATCTGCTTCTGTAATGATGTTATGATCCACTGAAATATTAGTAAACTATTCAATTCAACATTATTTACCGAAAAAAGTTATGTCTATAGCATTGTATTTTTAATTACACGAAAACAGATCATAAAATTTCTCATTTTTATATCATTGTGTAAATAAAAGTTATAATTTAAAATCAATTTTGTTTTAGGAGAAGTATACATGGTGTCAAAAGATGACACGAATCCAGGAAAACTTTATAGAATTGTTGATCCTGTGAGGTAAGGATTATATTTGGATATATGTATGAATATGTTCTATGTGTTACAAATATAATCTAAGTGTGTAAAACAATTGCTTTTTCGAAAGGTATCAGCATTCCTAGTGCATATTACCTATTAAAAGATAAAATCACAAAGATACTGAACTCAGAGGAAAATCAAATTGGAAAGTCCCTAATCACATGGCAAAATCAAATGAAAAAACACATCAAAAAACGAATGGACAATAACTGTCCATTCAAATCATGCCAAGCTATGGAAACGGCCTCATTTCACAAAACACATAAAATTCCAGTATATATGTCCAATACGTGGCCTACATATTTTAGCAGCTTAAACACGCAACATTAATCGAAACTTCAATTGTTTTGAGAGGATATTGCTTTAATAAGAAATGTGCGTCTGAAAAAAACAAAAATCTCATTTCAATCTGAGGGACCGTCATCCAGACACGTGTTATTTTCAACAGAATGTTGAACAGATAATTACTAGTATGCCTGCTAGTTTAGTAATTTCACTTTCACTTGAAGTGACTGAGAGAAGTATAATTAATCATTATTTGTTCTTAAATACCTTGTTATACTTGCATCTTATCTGTATTTTTCATGTTTTGGTGTTTCTATTTATTTTTTTCCAAAAGTCACACTTACATAAATAGAACGAATCGACTGAGATTGTTCCGAGTCATATTCTTTAGTTTTCCATTCCTTCTGTATATATTGAAGCTGTGCCATATCCGGGGAATTGTCCCCCTCATGACACTGACTCATCCCAACAGTACGACCATATTTACGGTTCATTTTTACAAAAAAACAGAAATTTATTTTAATTAATTTTTGCTAAGTTTGTCATGTAGTAGCAGATAACTCTGATATAAGGGGAGATAACTCAGATAAAGTAATTCTTTTAATAGAATGTGTTGCGAATTTACCTATTTTATTATATATGGTAAATAAAGGCAACAGTAGTATACCGCTGTTCAAAACTCATAAATCCATGGACAAAAAACAAAATCGGGGTAACAAACTAAAACTGAGCGAAACGCATTAAATATAAGAGGAGAACAACAAGATAAGTACCGTGACACGTCTTATAGTAATGTGAACGACACAACGGAAACACAACGTTAAAAAGTAACACACACAGCAACGAACTATAATATAACAATGGCCATATTCCTGACTTGGTACAGGACATTTTTAAAGGAAAAAAAGGTGGGTTGAACCTGGTTTTGTGTCATGCCAAACCTCCCTCTTTTATGGCCATGTGAAATATAAATAAAGGCAACAGTAGTATCCCGATGTTCAAACTCATAAATCCATGGACAAAAAACAAAATCGGGGTAACAAACTGAAACTGAGGAAAACGTATTAAATATAAGAGGAGAACAACGACACAACACTACAATGTAACACACACAGAAACGGACCAAGCATCAGAAAAAAATCCCCCGAGAATAACAAATATAACATCAAAACCAAACACGTGAATTTGGGATAGACAAGTACCGTGACACGTCTTATCGCAATGTGAATTTACACTCAAATATAACATTAAAATGACAACACAACATTACAGGACTACAATATAAATATTTTAGGAAAACATAGTAGACAAAGAAACACACGAATAACAGTTAACAAAAGGCAACAAGTTTGAAATTTTAATACGCCAGAAGTGCATTTTGTCCACACAAGACTTACTAGTGACGCCCAGATACAAAAGTTTAAAAGCCGAAACAAGCACAAAATTGAACAGCATCGAGGACCAAAAGTTCAAAAACGGCCAGGGTACCAGCACATCCCTATTATTTTGGAATAATTTATACTTTTGCAAACAGTAAATTTTATAAAATGACTATTCAAAAGATATATGATAAAACTGAAGTATTAACTAAACACAGGAAACAACCGAAATACACTACATAACCCGACGAAATACAGCACATCCGAATAAGTTTAAACCTCAACGCCAAGTGACGTCATATTTGAAATTGTAAAAAATGACAAAAAAATTACGTCACATTTGAATTTGTAAAACAGATCATTTAAAAATGAAAAATGACGATTCCAGTGACCCCATTATTTCTTTTTCTTATTATAAAATTCTATGTTTTAGTTTATGTAATACAATAAACTCATCAAGTTCAGTTGTCTATGCATAATCTATAAAAAAAATATATATATATTGACAATTTTACACAAGCTATACAGTGAAAAAAAAGCCCACTGACCCATACTTTTTATCTTATTTTTGAAAAGCATGATTTACACAAATCAATGAATGTGTTTGTAGATGTTTTTGTGTTCTGTTAAGGGAGCTGACTTCTCAGTTTCAAAGTAATTAACTTTTCAAAACACTAGCATATATTGATAGGGGATTAATAAAGGAATCAAAAGAGCAAAAAAACTATATACGTCACCGTGCTTGTTTTCGAGACATTAGCCATTGAAATTTTGGCGGGAAAATGTTCTCTCTTGACTTTTCATAGCTTTATCATTGACAAGTTTAAGTCTTCAAAAACTATTAAAAAGTAATTAAAATTTTATAAGACTTTAGCAGGCAGCTTATCATTATACATGTAAAAGAATTATAAAAAGAAAAATTGGGGTCACCGGGCAAATTTTGTTAAGGCATTCAAATGGATAAAACTAGAGAATTCCGAAAATCTGACCAAAATTCCAAAACATGACAAGCGAGCTTCCTTAAATTGTTCCTTTTAACATTGTTATACGATGATGAGTGATGTACCCATATTTTTTCTATTTTATTTATTGTGTCTGTTTAGTTAATGCATCAATGTAAATATAACGGAATTTGATGAGACTGTGATAAAATTTACTGTTTGCAATAGCATAAATTGTTCTATATAATAAGGATGTTCTTTTCACAAGCAAAAAACCCTAGCCGTATTTGGCACAACCTTTTTCAACTTTCGATCTTCAGAGCTGTACAACTTTGTCCCCCCTTTTTTTGACTTTCGAACTTTTATATCTGGGCGTCACTGGTAAGTCTTGTTTGGACGAGGCGCGTTTTTGACGTAATGAATTTTAAACCTGATGCCTTTTGTTATCTATTATTCATGTGTTTCTATGCCTAATACGTTCTGCTATTTATTTGTATTGTAGTCCTATATTATTATGTTGTCATTTTAATGTTATATTTAACGGTGCCATCAAAGTGCGAGGTTTGGCATGCCACAAAACCAGGTTCAACCCACCATTTTTTTCTTTAAAAATGTCCTGTACCAAGTCAGGAAAATGGCCATTGTTATATCATAGTTCGTTTCTGTGTGTGTAACATTTTTACGTTGTGTTTCCGTTGTGTCGTTTGTTTTCTCCTATTTTTAAGTGTGAATTCACATTACTATAAGACGTGTCACGGTACTTTTCTATCCCAAATTCATGTATTTGGTTTTGATGTTATATTGGTTATTCTCATCGGATGTTGTCTAATGCTTAGTCCGTTGCTGTGTGTGTTACATTTTAATGTTGTGTCGTTGTTGTCCTCTAATATTTAATGCGTTTCCCTCAGTTTTAGTTTGTTACCCCGATTTTGTTTTTTGTCCATAGATTTATGAGTTTTGAACATCGGTATACTACTGTTGCCTTTATTCATTAAAGTGAGAGGGTTTGCGCTATAGAACCAGGTTTAAACCACCATTTTCTACATTTGAAAATGCCTGTACTAAGTCAGGAATATAACAGTTCTTGTCTATTCGTTTTTTGATGCGTTTTGTTATTTGATTTTGCCATGTGATTATGGACTTTCCGAATTGATTTTCCTCTAAGTTCAGTATTTTTGTGATTTTACTTTTTAAACTACATTTTGACAAATTATTAAAAATATCTATGGATTTAAATTGAATCATAGTCATTTCGTACCGTAATCATTTCAAGATTATAACACACTGTTGACAGCTGTATCCCTATTGTTTTTTAAATTAACTCATTATGTCTGGGTTTTTTTCACACATCGATGTCAATATATACAAGTGGCAGGTTTAGCTAGCTATAAAATTAGGTGTTATCCCGAATTTTCTACAAAAGAAAATGCCTGTACCAAGTCAGGAATATGACAGTTGCTATTCATTCGTTTGATGTGTTTGAGCTTTTGATTTTGCCATTTTATTCAGGAATTCTCGTTTTGAGTTTTCCTCGGAGTTCAGTATTTTTGTCATCTTACTTTGCCTGACATATTGAACAGCACAAATCATCAGTTAGTTATATAAATCCTTACCGTTTATTTCTCAGCAATGGCAATCCCAGACGGTGCAGAGCAGCAAGAGCACTGTACATGAAACAGAGACATCTGCAAGAAGGTAAATACGTTCACTAAGATTAAAAAAAAAACCAGTACAATGACATTACAATTTAAAATGAAATATAAGTAATAAAAGTTGAAATGGATAAACCAATCAAATGTTAGGTAAATGTCTGTATAGCACTTAATAGTTCTTCCATATAACTGTAAGGTTCGTTAATATCTCATCAATTCCATTTTATTTAGTACTATACTAGAACACACCCATGATATCGCGGGTCCGTGACTGAATTCAAGTATATTACTATGCGTAAGCCTTATTTTAGTATTGGTATTGTCATCTGATAAAGTCATGCCGATTATAAGATGCACAGTTTTCTCTGCTTTCAAAATCTTTCTTGTTGAACCTGTCAACCTGGAACTTATCAATTATTGGTAATATTAATTATTTGGAAAACAAAAGGGCCTGGAATGGAGTATTTTTTTAATTAACAGCATTGTCCTATAATAGTTATAAATAAAGTTGAATTCTTTGATTTGCTGTTTTACGTCATGCCGGCTAAAAAATTGAAAACTGTACCTATACGCCTTAACTAAAGTCCAGTTTTTTAGTATTCGTCTTGTCGTCTTAGAAAGTCATACTGATTAAAATACTACAATAGGGAACAATTTGACAGTGATTGAATTTAGTAATGTCAAACTGTGATTAGGACCCGTGTATATAGCAAAATCCTAAATACACCGTTTGGTGGTGCGCCTGTCAGATGCGGAACGTTCAGATAAGGTAATAGGTAACAGGTGAATATACTATTGGTATCGGTATTGGATTCGGATGAGACCCGGAACTTGTTAATTATTGGCAATATTAATTATGTGGAAAACAAAAGGGTCTGGGGTGGTGTAATTTTCAATCAAAACCATTGTCCTATATTAGCTATTTGATTTGTCGTTTTTTCCCCATGACGGCGGACAAATTGGACCTCGTTATTTTAGTATGATAGATACGTAGTATAATAAAATTGTCGGAAAAAATTCTCTCCACTAAAATGATGGAATCAGTCAATTTCTGTTGAAGCCAGGTAAAATTCTCAATGCATATGAACACGTTCAAAAAAGTATATGAAAGCAAAAAAGACAATAGTTTAAATGCTTTGTCTCGCTTTTGGACAATTATTTTTTTCCCCTATCTTAACAATGTGACACTGACAAAAGTTTTGTTAACAGGTTATTGAATATCAAAATTTGCATTGGCTATTCATACATATTCAACAAAAAAGCATAGCAAATATTATATCAGAAGATTTAAACATCTCGAGTACTCAAAATGAGATGTTTAATGTATGTACTATAATATAACAGTATTGTTTGGTTAGAAATATACCCGTTAGACAGCAAATATTATAAAACAGCTAAATGGCGTAAATTGTTAATCATTTGGTTTATTTAGAAATTATGTGGTAGCCCATCAGTTATTTGAACAGTAGGTGTTTTTGCGATCATCTTTTCACTAGCAACACAATCATAATTCTGTTTTTAATCACTTAAGCAATACAACTGACATAGTTTAGTAAAAAAAAAATCTGTCATAATCTAGCCAAATTGTTTATCACAGGATTGACTAATATTTTTGATTTTTGAAACGTACAAAACTGATTATTATCCGATTTTCTACGATGTGGACAAACAATTCTTCTTGTCTTCAAATTAAGCATGGAAATATATCTGCAATGTGAGCTTTTGTCGATAATTGGCTTAAAAAAAAAAGAAATAATTGGACAATATCGCCTTTAATAGAAAGTAATAAAAAGACACAAATGCGTACTCAATATTCCAGGGTCACTATGATATTCAAGAGACAAATGCATCCAAGAGATAAGTTGCAGGTTCGCAATGACCTCTATAGTCATATAATTTGTAACATATTTGCAAAACTACTATTCTATGTTTCATGAATATATTATTATTTTATACATTTTAGAATACTACTATCATGACTATGGAAGTAAGTATATAGTATGATCCCTGGATATTTAAATAATAAATACAATGCAATAATGTGCACACATTTGAAAGACACTTTGAAAATTTTCGTACTAAAACTTATTTTTACAAAAATTATATTTTCTTTTAATTGAAGTATTTAGTATGATTAGTTTTAGATTCGCTGTTTGTTAATTGGTTCTTATATTCCTTTACAAATAATATGGATAAAAATTTTACACTTTAAATCATACGTTTCTTCCGTTTATAAAATGTTTGCGCACCGCTTTGATACTAATTTATGGATTGGAATAATAGTGGGCTTAGGGTTGAATCCCAAGACATATATGCATCATAGTACAAATACATGTGTTTTGATTTGCTTTCTGTGAAGGGCATTTTTATTATTGTATGTTTTGATTGCAGATATTTATCTTTATTCAGATTACAACGCTTGTATTATAGATACTTAATTGTTTCTTTTGCTTTAAAAGTAAAACGCTGTGGTAAGATTGCCAGTGAGTCATCTATCAACCAGAGAAAAAATGCTCAGCGTCTTATCTTTGTTATTGTATAGTAAAAGAGACAAAACATATGAAAGAAACATTCAAATTCATATGTCAAAAACAAACTGACAATGACATGGTAAACAACGAAAAATGATTAAAGTCAAACAACATTTTACAAAACACAACATAGAAAAAAAAGACTAAGCAACCCTAACCCTGACAAAAATGGGTTAGACCTCAGGTGTTCTGGAAGGGTAAAATCATTCTGCTCCACAAGTAGTAGATGTTTATTCATAATATGCAAGCATTTGATTTAGTCATTACTCTATGTTTCTATATTTTTGTTTTACAGAATAACAGTTGTACATGTAATTGACTAATGTGTAAATTAAGGTGGTACCCAACACTTCAACTAAAATTAATTTGGCTCGTTTAATTTTTATAAAATTTTGACAAAGTATTTACTTTGACCCTTTGACAAAAATATGAAAATTTCAAAAAATTTGAACCAACCATTTTATCAGAAAAATTACACTGGTTATATAGCAGCTTGACAAACTCCTATTTTGATCATTGAGAAGCTTAATATTCCCTTAACTACACAACGTAATTAAAACGTTAAGCTGATTTTACAGAGTTATATCCCTGTAGTGTTAGGCACCACCTTAAACACACACTTGCTGGATAAACTGAAGACATTTTTAAAGTGAAAACATATAGGTGTCTTCGTTAACAGAAAATTGACTTTTGTCTTTTGTACAAAGAAAAAACATAGCATAGCATGACCTTATCTTATTATTTTATTATTTTGTTATTGATGATATTTCATACAGATGTTTATTGATTAAGGTAAATTCTATAGTATTAAATGTAAATGAAATGACAAAATAAACTATCAACAAGTAGTTTGTGTACTTAATGTCTTAACTTGTTTCAAAATCAGGCAAAAGAAAAATCACAAAAATACTGAACTCCAAGGAAAATTCAAAAAGGAAAGTCCCCAATCTGCTTGTAACCTGCGGAGTAGAAGAGGGTCTTGCAAATCATCCCTTTTAGAAACGTGCCCAGTTAAAAAAAAGCGGAATACGAGAAAAAAATATACAAGAAGAAGAAAATCAGAAAATCTGCATATCTGTTGATTCTCTAAAGCCATTATGTTATTGTTCTATTATAATTTTGAAAATACTTTGAACGAAAAAGTTATGTTATATCTCTTCATGTGTGACGTTTACATTCTGGCGTCAAACACGCGACTCTACACTAGAGTTGTTGTGAACCTTGTCAGTCAGTCACAGGACTTCAAATCCTAAATGGGTTGATTAAAAACACATATATAAATAAGCAATAAATGTGGTTGTTAAATTTGAAAGATGCTTTTTGTGCTTTTTGTTAAAGATTTGTTTGTTTTTGTTTTGTTTGAGATTGTGACACGGTGATGTCTGATGTACCCATATTTTGACAATTGTACCTATTAGGCTGTTTTGTTCACGCATCGATGTAAATATAATGGAATTTGACGCGACTGTCATACAAGTGAGAGGTTTAGTGCTGTCACACCAGCTTCAATCCGCCATTTTCTACATTTGAAAATGCATGTACCAAGTCAGAAATATGACAGTGCTTGTCCATTCGTTTGATGTGTTTTATCATTGGATTTTTCCTTTTGATTAAGGACTTACCGTTTTAAATTTTCTTCGGAGTTCAGTATTTTTGTGATTTTACTTTTCTCTAATTTATTTTACATTTTGAAATAGCTGATTACAATGTTTTTCGTTTTGTATTCTTACCAAAACTGACAAGAAGAAACTTCATAATTTTTTAACTAAATTCCATATTTATAAAAGCAATTTATCACAAGAATCATCCTCTATGGTTGAACTCAGAAATTATTTTAAATGATTGTAAGTAGATTATGTTTATATTTGTTTATTAAAAGTAGAAGATTTGAGAACACGTATAAATGCTGAAAACATTTCACTCCCTCATTTTTATAACACATTATTGCCTTTTGATTTTTGTTTTTGAGACGCACAAAATTTAAATCATTTAGTTTTATTCAAAAGAAGACATGATATATTGAATGGTCTTTGGCTTTCTGTGTTGTATATTATGTCCCGTTCTTTAACTTTGTCGATTTTGCGACGGCATTGTCAGTTTGTTTTCGACTTCTGTTGAAAATGTTCTTTTGTTATCGTTCTCCTATTTTGTATAATATATAAAATAGCTTTGGTAAGATCATCCTTCGTGAAAGAAAGATATTCGGTATGTTTGGCAATGTCATAACTATCTACCAGAAATTAAATGATTTAGATAATAGGTCACCGTACCGGATTTTTTGTGTTATCAAAATATGCTGTTACAAAATGTTAGAAATTATTATAAATTAAGGAATGTATCTCCCTCATGCAAAGCTCTGATTCCTTTCACGGATTTGGCTATACTTTTTGGACCTTTTGGATTATAGCTCTTCATCTTTTATATAAGCTTTGGATTTCAAATATTTTGGCCACGAGCACCACGTGCACTGAAGAGACATGTATTGTCGAAATGCGCATCTGGTGCAGGAAAATTGGTACCGTTAATGTTATTACTCAACATTTAACTAAACCAATTCCGCATAGCAAGTTATAAAAAGTCCCAACATGATTATCTATTCTTGCAATTATATTTTGCTGTACTTGAAATTAATATAACTTTTTAAAAATAGGGAGATATGGTATGGTTACCAATGAGACAATTTCCCAACAGAGTTCAAATGAATAGGATGTAATTAAATAATGGCCACTGTTCAGCCTTCAATAATGAGAAAGTTGAAACCGTATAGTTCGTTCAAAAAACTGCGGAAAAAAAAACACGAAAAAAAAAACACAAAAAAACTGAACACTTAAATTTACGACATAGCGGGCGATTTCTCGTTCCCTATTGTTAATTTTCCTCTTTTTTTTGTCGGTGATGTTTCTTCTGCATCATCTTACAGTGTTATATATCACAACTTGTTCGCTTTGCATGTGTCTGTTGTGACGTTTTAGATTTCAATGAACGTCACATATATATTATTAATTAATTAATTATTTATTCAGGGATTTCGTAACACAAATTACTTCAAATCTTTACTCAATTCTTCAAGAATAAAAACATTTAGATTTCAAGGTTTGTTCAGACGGGAAATGTAGAAACAAGTCCTTTAGATAAACTTCTTCTAAAAGGTTATCAATTGAACGCTTTAATTAGATCTTTAAATATTGGTTTTATTGGTATCAATATTGATTGTGTTATCAGTAATTCAAAATCAAACGTAATATCATTGCATATTCATATATACATTCATGGCTCTACAATCTGTCGATACCATCATAGATTTGCACAAGGTATGTATTTATCTGACTGTTTATGATGTATTTATTAGATCTATTGTATGTTGATATTTAAGTCTTATATGCCTGATCTCTTTGTTACAAGTTGTTATTGGATTTGAACTTGGTGTCAGTAATTGAGAGTACTCTCAGATATGTATAAAGGGTGTTTGTGTTTTAGGTATATATAACTATTCTGCCATGGTAAGTCTGTGGTTATGTTGGATATAATATATATATATATATACTAAAAATTGAACTCTGTGTCCACACTAGTAGAAATATAAATAAAATTAAATTTCAAAATGCTCTTAAAGTCCTTTTATTCTCTACACTTTTCTCCAACCGGTTTCACATCTTTGTGATAATCATGGATGAATGTAACTAACGGTAACGTAACGTCACGATAATAAGTCTGTAACAATGCATTAAAGGGACGTAACCCTTACAAAAGTAACGTCTTATCTGTTTAGGCTTGGTTTGTACTTTTGTATAAACATATTTTCTTTATTAATCCTCATTTCTTCGGTGAATTGGTCGGATTTGTTGACGGTGAACAGTAAATCTTTTCCGTAGTGTTTCCTGTTTGTCCAATATAATCCTTTTTACACCCATTACATCTGATGACATAAATTAAATTGCTCGATGCACACGTAAAAGAGTTTTTAATAGTGAAAATCTCTCCTGATTTAAATTTATATGACTGTCCTTCCATAATATTTTGACAAATACCGCAATTTGAACGTCCGCATTTTTTTACAGAAGGAATTGTATCATCTTTGTTTAATTTCGCGCTGGTGAGTAATTTCTTCAAGGATTTTGACTGTCTTTTACTCTTAATAATTTTCTGTGTAGCAAGGGCTCTTTTCATTCTTTGATCTTTCATCAAAGTTGGTACATTTTGATATATTATGGTATACGCCTCTGTATTTCTTGGGTTATACGATGAAACGTATGGTAAAATTTGATTCGTATCAATTACTGTGTTTTTCGGTCTTCTTAATAGTGAAAATCTCTCCTGATTTAAATTCATATGACTGTCTAGTTTAGAAAAATTAAATGAATTTAGAAATTTAATCAATGATATCAACAAAAGTATTCAGTTAACTATGGAATTTAGCGATAAACAATTACCATTTCTAGATATCTTAATCATAAAAAAAAGATACAGAAATTGAAACCGATATTTACTTTAAACCGACAGACTCTAAACAATACTTACTTTTCAATTCTTGTCACCCAAAACACACAAGAACAAACATACCGTTCAATTTGGCGAGAAGAATTTGTACTATTGTCTCCAGTATTGAATTGAGAAATAAAAGACTCGAAGAACTTAACGAAATACTTTTAGAGAGACACTATCCAAAAACTTTGATTGATAATGGAATAAAACGTGCAAAGGCTATAAATATTCAAGAACTAAGAAGACCGAAAAACACAGTAATTGATACGAATCAAATTTTACCATACGTTTCTTCGTATAACCCAAGAAATACAGAGGCGTATACCATAATATATCAAAATGTACCAACTTTGATGAAAGATCAAAGAATGAAAAGAGCCCTTGCTACACAGAAAATTATTAAGAGTAAAAGACAGTCAAAATCCTTGAAGAAATTACTCACCAGCGCGAAATTAAACAAAGATGATACAATTCCTTCTGTAAAAAAATGCGGACGTTCAAATTGCGGTATTTGTCAAAATATTATGGAAGGACAGTCATATAAATTTAAATCAGGAGAGATTTTCACTATTAAAAACTCTTTTACGTGTGCATCGAGCAATTTAATTTATGTCATCAGATGTAATGGGTGTAAAAAGGATTATATTGGACAAACAGGAAACACTTTACGGAAAAGATTTACTGTTCACCGTCAACAAATCCGATCAATTCACCGAAGAAATGAGGATTAATAAAGAAAATATGTTAATACAAAAGTACAAACCAAGCCTAAACAGATAAGACGTTACTTTTGTAAGGGTTACGTCCCTTTAATGCATTGTTACAGACTTATTATCGTGACGTTACGTTACCGTTAGTTACATTCATCCATGATTATCACAAAGATGTGAAACCGGTTGGAGAAAAATGTAGAGAATAAAAGGACTTTAAGAGCATTTTGAAATTTATTTTTATTTATATATATATATAATTCCTTTATATCCATCAGTTGCTTTTTACATTCATTTCAACAAGTCCAGGCTCCTTGTGAAGAATAAATGTACTTTTCAATTCTATTATATTTATATCTAATAAATGTTTCTTAACATTAACTAAGAATTTAATGCAGTTCTTCTAACTTCTTCGAATATTACATTCTTTTTTTAAATTCTCTAGTGAATAGACAAAATACATCAATTCTTTTCATTTTCTGATCAGATACATAATATGATTTATAAATTAAAAATTCAATAATAGTAATAAGATAGTTAAAGCCAAAGTAATATTTATCAGATATTTTATAGCCAAAAACAAGGTCTGTTAGATATACTTCTATGTGTATTAATCTGATGAGTTAGGCAGAATTGAACAAACACCAACCACTGAACTACCGGCTCTTGACTTAGGCTTATATTTTGTTCTTTTGTTGTTTTGTTTCACCACTGTCTCATTTTAAGGGGGGTGGTGCCTTCAAAATTCAATTTATTGTGATTTCTTAAATTTTCTTTCAAATAAATGAAAAAAAGAAGACCATCTAAAGTATTTAACTGTTTGTGTATATGTCACAGTGAAATTGTAGAATTGCGGATTACTCTATAATCCCGGAAATTTCCAATGATTCTGTATAATCAGTAAGGGATAAAAGCCGATAACAGTCCATTCTGTAAAATATTGGACAGGTCTGAGGCCGCAGGCCAAATGGATTGTTAGAGGCTTTTATCTTACTTCAAACATTGTTTAACACGTCGAAAAAGGTAAAATTAAAGAAAGAAAAAACTAGCAAAGATTTATTTTCATCAAGTATGAACATTTTCTTGTGAATAAACTTTCTTTACATCAAAATATATCCAACACGTTGGCTTCTTTAATCAGTAGCTCAACTTGAAAAAAAATAGACAAAAAGAAAGTACAGCTGAAGGTAAACAACATGTATTGCTACACGAAGAATAAGACACAGAGTATATGTATCATGATTTTTGCGTGTGCAAGGACTACTCATAGTTTCTACTCATAGTTTCCGTGAATACCTTTAAATGCGTTTTGTGTTTCAAAATGGATAAAGTGATGAAAGTGTATTCTTGATTAATGCAAAAACGATGACTGAGATGTCGTTATTAGTGATTGTGTTGTTTCAAACTTTGGATTTAAATCAAATGTGTATTCAGAATCTATTCCGATACATTATTTCAGTGTGGATTACAAATAGGATATAGTCAAAATAGTTAATAATGGCAAGTTTTATATATATAGCATGTTTCACAATGTAGTCCTCTCCTATTAGTTTCTTGTTTCTTCTTCGGTTTTATTTTTACTAGGTGAATGAGAAAAAAAGAATAGCATATGAAGACAGGTTTTTGTTGAACCATATGGAGTGCACCGTAGTCAATTATATTTCAAATATATAATTAATATGAACAAATGAAAGGATAACAACATGCTATTAGTGATATTCTTTTGTTGGAATTTTCAAGAGACTGCTATTGTTTATCCAAGCGGTACAACCTGAATACTCCCCACCCCCTACCCCTTTTTGTGTTTTTTTTTTCTCTGCAAGGTCGTGTCGCTCTTTTATCGTTTATCTGTGTGTCGAGTCCCTTGCGTTTTTTAAATGTTACCGAAACGCAATTTTGTCTCAATTTTCTTTTAAAAAAATCTTTTATAAAACGATCACTGCGAACAAAAAGTGCGAATCGGACACACGATCAGTTTGTTTGACAGATGAAATGCGGTAATGTCGTCCTTTATTCATCGTCGTTCATAATCGAAGTGTTGCATTATATTCCTATTTATGCAATAATATCAGAAAACAACTTATAAATCAACGCCGAAACCTGAAAATTATAAAAACTATTATAAACCCCTAGTTCATGAAGGAAGTTCTAGATTCGCACTTTGTGCACGGATTAAGGTTTAGATTATTCATGGCCCTTGGTGCCCTTGTATTGCGGCCTGATCTTTCAATTTTAGAAGCATTACTTTATTCCTTATTTCATTTTGATTGTAGTTGAAAATGATATTAGGAAGAATAAGAGCAACACCAGAGGTCAATTTTGGTAACCTAAAGACGGACGAGGATAATTATTTTGAAAAATGAAATTCATAAAAGCAACAAAAGCAAGACTTATTCACACTTGTGCTTGTGCTTGTTCGTGCTTGTTCGTGCTTGTTCACACTATACGGACTTCATATACAGGAGTGTGCTCCTTACGCAGAAACTGCTCCAACAAAGTTATGAGGAGGACAGATTAAAATTGACACTCCGTAAATTTTATGGACACCATCACAAATTGGTGGATCCATACGATGTATCTTTGACCAAACTAGCTAAGGACATTTTTACCACATGGTAGATTGTTGTTTGTCATTATGTCGTCTAATCTTTTAATTACCAAACGTGACTTATTCCCGATTGTGACTGTTTTGCTGAGTGTGAATTCGCATTACTATAAGACGTGTTACGGTACTTGTCTATCCCAAATTCATGTATTTAGTTTAAATGTTTAATGTTATATTTGTAATTCTCATCGGATTTTGTCAAATGTGTTGATGTCTTTTCTATTATATTTATGTGTTATGGTAAATAATATTAATCACCGCATTCATTTATTAGATTTCATTTTGTTCAACGTAATCAGTACGATATTTTACGTTTGAAGTCAGATTCAAAACAAACCGGACATAGCTTTATAATATAGTTAATTGCTACCTTAGTTTGCTAATAATAAATATTAAAATGTGCATTGTTATTAAATGCAATATCAGTATTTAGTTCAAATATAATCTTAAATCTATCCTAATTCTATCTTATTCATTGAAATGACGTCATTTTTCATTTTTTTGATGATCTGTTTTACAAATTCAAATGACGTCATCATTTTTTTGTCATTTTTTACAATTTCAAATATGACGTCACTTGGCGTTGGGGTTTGGGCTTGTTCGGATGTGTCTACATTTTGTGTTGCAAATGTCTGGTTATGTAATGTATTTCAGTTGTTTCCTGTAATTAGTTAATATTTCAGTTCTATCATGTACAGCTTTTGTTTAGTAATTTTATAAATTTACTGTTTGCAAAAGTATAAATTATTCTAAATAATAAGGATATTCTGGTAACTAACAGAAAACCCTGGCCGTTTTTGGCAAAACTTTTTTGATCTTTTGGTCCGCGATGCTGTTCAACTTCGTGCTTGTTTCGGCTTTCAAACTTTTGTATCTGGGCGTCACTGGTGGATCTTGTGTGGATAAAATGCACTTCTGACGTATTAAAATTTTCAACTTGTTGCCTTTTGTTGGCTGTTGTTCGTGTGTTTCTTTGTCAATTGTATTCTCCAATTTATTTATATTGTAGTCCTGTGGTGTTCAGTTGTCCTTTTAATGTTATATTTCACATGGCTATAAAAGGGGAGGTTTGGCATGCCACAAAACCAGGTTCAACCCGCCATGTTTTCTATAAAAATGTCCTGTACCAAGTCAGGAATATGGCCATTGTTATATTATAGTTCGTTTCTGTATGTATTACATTTTAACGTTGCGTCGTTTCTTTTCTCTTAATTTTGAGTGTAAATTCACATTGCGATAAGACGTGTCACGGTACTTGTCTATCCCAAATTCATGTATTTGGTTTTGATGTTATATTTGTTTTTCTCGTGGGATTTTGTCTGATGCTTGGTCCGTTTCTGTGTGTGTTACATTGTAGTGTTGTGTCGTTGTTCTCCTCTTACATTTAATGCGTTTCCCTCAGTTTAAGTTTGTTACCCCGATTTTGTTTTTTGTCCATGGATTTATGAGTTTGAACAGCGGTATACTACTGTTGCCTTTATTTACAACGAGAATAATCAACTTATTGAATTAGTGCTAAAAGAGACAACCGAAAAACACATGAGAAAAATGGCTGTGATACAAGTATTGGTATTGTTAAAAATCAATTTGAAATGATTTTTTTCCATCAAGAAACCGTTTTGATGAGTGACAAAATTATTGTATTGGAAGGTGACGTTAATAAAATGTTTTCTTGAATTGTCATTTGTGTTTTGGTTGTAGTTTTGTTCACATGATGAAAACGATGTGAGTAATTAATATTTTTTTTTTATTTCAGTGATTTTCATATATATATATATATATATATATATATATATGTGTTGATCACCATTTTAAAAAAACATTGTTGTGACGTCATTCTATTGTTTTGCCCGTTTTTTATTTCAGTGATTGGACTATCATTTACCTGTAAGAAACCCTTATGTTACCTTTAGCTGTCCAATATTTTTAAAAAATAACCCTTCTCTTTCTGTCCAATATTTATGTCTACCAATTTATGCATTAACTTATGTTTCAGAATGAAGATATTACGACCGACAATCGTTAAAAATGTTCCTAAAATGAGAAAAACACGTGCACATTGAAAAAATGAAATCACTGATTAGATTTTTACTTTGACTGTCTTTACTATTACCACTTGAATAAAAGTGGTATATTAGAACGTTAAATTAAGTGTTGTATTATATACATGATGTCAATTTTAAAAACATATTTTATAACCTTGAACCACACAGACATATAGTGCAGCATTTCAACGTGTTAAATTTCTTCATGTTAACATAACTTTAAGGATTAATATCTTATTTAATATACTACTTAATGCAAATGTTATGTTATGTTCTGAATGAAGAACTATTAATATAAAGTGTAATTTCATTTGTAAGATGCAAATCCTTAAATGTGAAAAATATTTTGCTTCCAGCTGTTGTACTAAACGTCTATGCGTTGTTTTTTTGTTGTTGTTAGTTTACTGAAAATAATCTGTGATCATGTTGAAACTGTTTATCACGAAGTGTGTTGTTTTGATTATATTTCTGATCAAACTCGAACTCATAGCCGCACAATTAAAGAAGACATGGGTTTGTGTTTGCATGGAAGAACTGTCTTCTATCCTCGACGACCCCCTCATCATTCAGAATGCAGGTGATGGAACAGAACGATTATTTATTGGTGAACAAAAAGGTGTAATTCATGTTTTCAATAATAAAGGAGTTAAGTCTAAAACACCATTCTTAAATATAACAGAGAACGTCAAGACTGGAGGTGAAAGAGGTTTACTTGGATTAGCCTTTCATCCTAGATTCAAGAAAAATGGTCGATTCTTCATATACTATTCCAGTAGAGCGAAACCAAAGAACTCATCAGATGACCACGTAACTCGTTTGTGTGAATTCAGTGTATCGCGGAAAAATCCGGACATTGCTGATAAGTCATCAGAAAAATTAATCATGGAAATACAACAACCATTCAGTAACCATAACGGAGGAGAGGTGAGTACAACAACCATTCAGTAACCATAACAGAGGAGAGGTAAGTACAACAACCATTCAGTAACCATAACGGAGGAGAGGTAAGTACAACAACCATTCAGTAACCATAATGGAGGAGAGGTAAGTACAACAACCATTCAGTAACCATAACGGAGGAGAGGTAAGTACAACAACCATTCAGTAACCATAATGGAGGAGAGGTGAGTGCAACAACCATTCAGTAACCATAACGGAGGAGAGGTAAGTACAACAACCATTCAGTAACCATAATGGAGGAGAGGTGAGTACAACAACCATTCAGTAACCATAACGGAGGAGAGGTAAGTACAACAACCATTCAGCAACCATAACGGAGGAGAGGTAAGTACAACAACCATTCAGCAACCATAACGGAGGAGAGGTGAGTACAACAACCATTCAGTAACCATAACGGAGGAGAGGTAAGTACAACAACCATTCAGTAACCATAACGGAGGAGAGGTAAGTACAACAACCATTCAGTAACCATAACGGAGGAGAGGTAAGTACAACAACCATTCAGCAACCATAACGGAGGAGAGGTGAGTACAACAACCATTCAGTAACCATAACGGAGGAGAGGTAAGTACAACGTGAGTACAAAAACCATTCAGTAACCATAACGGAGGAAAGGTGAGTACAACAACCATTCAGTAACCACAACGGAGGAGAGGTGAGTGCAACAACCATTCAGTAACCACAACGGAGGAGAGGTGAGTGCAACAACCATTCAGTAACCACAACGGAGGAGAGGTGAGTGCAACAACCATTCAGCAACCACAACGGAGGAGAGGTGAGTGCAACAACCATTCAGCAACCACAACGGAGGAGAGGTGAGTGCAACAACCATTCAGCAACCACAACGGAGGAGAGGTGAGTGCAACAACCATTCAACAACCACAACGGAGGAGAGGTGAGTGCAACAACCATTCAACAACCACAACGGAGGAGAGGGGAGTGCAACAACCATTCAACAACCACAACGGAGGAGAAGTGAGTGTAACAACCATTCAGCAACCACAACGGAGGATAGGTGAGTGCGACAACCATTCAGCAACCACAACGGAGGAGAGGTGAGTGCGACAACCATTCAGCAACCACAACGGAGGAGAGGTGAGTGCAACAACCATTCAGCAACCACAACGGAGGAGAGGTGAGTGCAACAACCATTCAGCAACCACAACGGAGGAGAGGTGAGTGCAACAACCATTCAGCAACCACAACGGAGGAGAGGTGAGTGCAACAACCATTCAGCAACCACAACGGAGGAGAGGTGAGTGCAACAACCATTCAGCAACCACAACGGAGGAGAGGTGAGTGCAACAACCATTCAGCAACCACAACGGAGGAGAGGTGAGTGCGACAACCATTCAGCAACCACAACGGAGGAGAGGTGAGTGCGACAACCATTCAGCAACCACAACGGAGGAGAGGTGAGTGCAACAACCATTCAGCAACCACAACGGAGGAGAGGTGAGTGCAACAACCATTCAGCAACCACAACGGAGGAGAGGTGAGTGCAACAACCATTCAGCAACCACAACGGAGGAGAGGTGAGTGCAACAACCATTCAGCAACCACAACTGAGGAGAGGTGAGTGCAACAACCATTCAGCAACCACAACGGGGTAGAGGTGAGTGCAACAACCATTCAGCAACCACAACGGAGGAGAGGTAAGTGCAACAACCATTCAGCAACCACAACGGAGGAGAGGTAAGTACAACAACCATTCAGCAACCACAACGGAGGAGAGGTAAGTACAACAACCATTCAGCAACCACAACGGAGGAGAGGTAAGTACAACTACCATTCAGAAACCATAACGGAGGAGAGGTAAGACAATCTCTCAATGACGTAGGGACTCTCGGGTAAATGATAAATTGAAGATGATAACTACAATCCTCAAATGACGTTTTGACTCTCGGGTATATGATAAATTGAAGATGATAACTACAATCCTCAAATGACGTTTTGACTCTCGGGTATATGATAAATTGAAGATGATAATTACAATCCTCAAATAACGTTTTGACTCTCGGGTATATCATAAATTGAAGATGATAATTACAATCTTCAAATGACGGTTTGACTCTCGGGTATATGATAAATTGAAGATGATAATTACAATCCTCAAATGACGTTTTGACTCTCGGGTATATGATAAATTGAAGATGATAATTACAATCCTCAAAAGACGTTTTGACTCATGGGTATATCATAAATTGAAGATGATAATTACAATCCTCAAATGACGTTTTCACTCTCGGGTATATGATAAATTGAAGATGATAACTACAATCCTCAATGACGTTTTGACTCTCGGGTATATGATAAATTGAAGATGATAATTACAATCCTCAAATGACGTTTTGACTCTCGGGAAGATGATAATTACAATCCTCAATGACGTGTTGACTCTCGGGTATATGATAAATTGGAGATGATAATTACAATCCTGAAATGACGTTTTGACTCTCGGGTATATGATAAATTGAAGATGATAATAACAATCCTCAAATGATGTTTTGACTCTCGGGTATATGTTTAATTGAAGACAAAAATTACAATCCTCAAATGACGGTTTGACTCTCGGGTAAATGATAAATTGAAGATAATAATTACAATCCTCAAATGATGTTTTGACTCTCGGGTATATGATAAATTGAAGATGATAATTACAATCCTCAAATGACGTTTTCACTCTCGAGTAAATGATAAATTGAAGATGATAATTACAATCCTCAAATGACGTTTTGACTCTCGGGTATATGATAAATTGAAGATGATAATTACAATCCGCAAATGACGGTTTGACTCTCGGGTATATGATAAATTGAAGATGATAATTACAATCCTCGAATGACGTTTTGACTCTCGGGTAAATGATAAATTGAAGATGATAACTACAATCTTCAAATGACGTTTTGACTCTCGGGTAAATGATAAATTGAAGATGATAATTACAATCCTCAAATGACGTTTTCACTCTCTAGTATATGATAAATTGACGATGATAATTACAATCCGCAAATGACGTTTTGACTCTCGGGTATATGATAAATTGAAGATGATGATTACTATCCTCAAATGACGTTTTCACTATCGGGTATATGATGAATTGAAGATGATAATTACAATCCTCAAATGACGTTTTGACTCTCGGGTATATGATAAATTGAAGATGATAATTACAATCCTCAAAAGACGTTTTGACTCTCGGGTATATGATGAATTGAAGATGATAATTACAATCCTCAAATGACGTTTTGACTCTCGGGTATATGATAAATTGAAGATGATAATTACAATCTTCAAATGACGTTTTGACTCTCGGGAAGATGATAATTACAATCCTCAAAAGACGTTTTGACTCATGGGTATATGATAAATTGAAGATGATAATTACAATCCTCAAATAACGTTTTGACTCTCGGGTATATGATAAATTGAAGATGATAACTACAATCCTCAAATGACGTTTTCACTCTCGAGTATATGATAAATTGAAGATGATAATTACAATCCTCAAATGACGTTTTCACTCTCGGGTATATCATAAATTGAAGATGATAATTACAATCCTCAAATGACGTTTTGACTCTCAGGTATATGATAAATTGAAGATGATAATTACAATCCTCAAATGACGTTTTGACTCTCGGGTATATGATAAAGTGAAGATGATAATTACAATCCTCAAATGACGTTTTGACTCTCGGGTATATCATAAATTGAAGATGATAATTACAATCCTCAAATGACGTTTTGACTCTCGGGTATATGATAAATTGAAGTTGATAATTACAATCCTCAAATGACGTTTTGACTGTCGGGTATATGATAAATTGAAGATAATAATAACAATCCTCAAATGACGTTTTGACTCTCGGGTATATGATAAATTGAAGATGATAATTACAATCCTCAAATGACGTTTTGACTCTCGGGTATATGATAAATTGAAGATGATAATTACAATCCTCAAATGACGTTTTCACTCTCGGGTATATCATAAATTGAGGATGATAATTACAATCCTCAAATGACGTTTTGATTACAACATCGGCAAATGTTAGATTAACAAAAGATTATGCAATCCTTTAACGAAGTTTTTACTCTCAGACATATGTTGGATTCGGAGAAAGCGAAACAATCCGTCAACGACGTATTGACTCTTGGGTATATATAAGAATGATAACAGGTTAACAATACTTTAACGACGTTTTGACTGTCGGGTATATATTAGATTGAAGAGAGGTGATACAATCCTTTCATAACGTATTGACTGTAGGGTATATATTAGATGGAAAACAGGTTAAACAATACTTCAACGACGTTTTGACTGAAGGGTATATATTAGATACATGTTACATGGTACATGTTAGATTGAAGAGAGGTGATACAATCCTTTAATAACGTTCTGCCTCACAGTCATATGTTAGATTGAGAAAAGTTTATGCAATCCTTTAAAGGCGTGTTATCTCTTATGATATGTTAGATTGGTAAAAAGTTACACAATCCTTGTACGACGTTTTATAGCTCGGGTATATGTCAGATTGAGAAAAAATTAGGCAAACCATCAACGACGTTAACTCTTAGTTATATCTTAGATTGAGAAAATGCTCGGCAATCCATAAACCACGTTAACTTGCGGGTATATGTTTGATTACGAAGATGTAAAGCAATCCTTCAACCACGTGTCATCTCTCAGGTATATGTTAGATTGAGATAAAGTTAGGTCGTCCATAAACGACGTTAACTCTCAGTTATATGTTAGATTAAGAAAAGGTTAGATAATCCATCAACGACGCTAACTCTCGGGTATATGTTAGATTGAGATAAAGTTAGGCCATCCATCAACGACGTTAACTCTCAGTTATATGTTAGATTGATAAAAGGTTAGGCAATCTTTCAACAGCGTTAACTCTCAGGTATATGTTAGAATAAGAAAATGTCAGGCAATCCTTTAACGACTTTAACTCTCAGGTATATGTTAGATTAAGAAAATGTCAAGCAATCCTTTAACGACTTGAACTCTCAGTTATATGTTAGATTAAGAAAATGTCAAGCAATCCTTTAACGACTTTAACTCTCAGGTATATGTTAGACTAAGAAAATGTCAGGCAATCCTTTAACGACGTTAACTCTCAGGTATATGTTAGATTGATAAAAGGTTAGGCAATCCTTCAACAACGTTAACTCTCAGGTATATGTTAGATCTTTCAACGACATTAACTCTCAGGTATATGTTAGAATAATAAAAGGTTAGGCAATCCTTCAACAACGTTAACTCTCAGGTATATGTTAGATCTTTCAACGACATTAACTCTCAGGTATATGTTAGATTAATAAAAGGTTAGGCAATCCTTCAACGACATTAACTCTCAGGTATATGTTAGATTAAGAAAATGTCAGGCAATTCTTTAACGACTTTAACTCTCAGGTATATGTTAGATTGATAAAAGGTTAGGCAAACCATCAACGTTAACTCTCAGTTGTATGTTAGATTAATAAAGGGTTATGTAAACCATCAACGACGTTAACTCTCAGTTAAATGTTAGATTGATAAAAGGTTATGCAATTCTTCAACCACATTTTGTCTCTCATTTGTATTATAGAAGTAAAACATTCCTTAAACAGTTTTTTGTCTCTCGGGTAAAGTTTAAATTGAGAAAAGGGTAGGCAAAACTTTAACGACGTTATATCTGTCGGGTACAGATTAATGAGACATTATACAACCTTTAACGACGTTATATCTGTCGGGTACAGATTAATGAGACATTATACAACCTTTAACGACGTTATATCTGTCGGGTACAGATTAATGAGACATTATACAACCTTTAACGACGTTATATCTGTCGGGTACAGATTAATGAGACATTATACAACCTTTAACGACGTTATTTATGTCGGGTACAGATTAATGAGACATTATACAACCTTTAACGACGTTATATCTGTCGGGTACATATTAATGATCCATTACACAACCTTTTAATGACATTCCGACTGCATTTTATGTTACACATACTAAATACGTTATCATCATGATTGAACAACTGCTGTTTCCTCATTATAATATTAACTTCTTAAGACAAACCGAATTATACTTATTGTAAATAACTGTCTATCATAAAAAAAAATTATAGGGAACACAAGCCCATTAAATTAAGAAATAACAGTGGTATGCTTACACATTTAAATTCACCTGCTGACAATATAATTGTTGCTATTGCGGTTAATGACGATGCATCAGGAAACTAAAAAATCAAACTAATTGATAATCTTTAAATATAATTCTGTTTTTATCATAATGAAGCAACTGAAAAAAAGATAATTCATACAAATTCAAATAGTTTTTATGAAATTCGAGCGAAAACGATAAATGAATCGCTTTAATTGGTGCCAACAGGATTACAAATAACATGTCAAAACTTGTTATAAATGTTGACAAGGAGAATATTTACAGCTCAATTAGTAACAATTTCAATTAGTATAAACAGCACATTCATCTTATTCAATACAGAGTAATGCCGTATATTAAAGGTAGAAAATATATTCGCAGTTTGATTAAATAAGAAAATCTAATAGATAAAATTGTATAATGTCAACAATGGCAACCACAAAAGACAAATTCAAAAGTCTCAAATAAGGGGATTTCAAACAGAACTTCAGACAAGATTTTGATTAAGAAACTAAAAATAGAGGAACATGACTTAGTATAAAAATTAAAAATTAAAAATCTTATCTTTTTTTACAAAAATATGACATATGAAATAATATGTGAAAACCATGACAGTAAAAATGCTTTGCTTGCAAGCATACTTGGTCTTACAATTTTTGAATTCATGTGACTTCAACTATCGACTTTTTTGCTAGAATTTGAATTACTAGTATTATATATGCCTATATTTTTGTTGTGTCCTTCTAAATAGGTGTTTGATATATTCTGTTTGCAGACTATTGTGCTATTTCTTATTGTAAGTGCTGAATCATAAGGAAATAGTCCAAATAATAAGTAAACTCTTTCAGTTGTCTTTCACAAGATAATGTCGATTCTTTTAATTATGTTTCATTTAGATTATATTTGGAGACGACGGTTACCTTTATATATTTGTTGGTGATGGAGGTTCCGCGGGAGATCCAAGAGGATTTGCTCAAAACAAGTAAGTAAGATTATATAATAAAAGACGTGAATAAAAGACATATTATTTAACAAGTATAACAGCTATATTTTTGTTTATAAACAAGGTAATACGCCAAATAAACATATATATTTAATAAAAAAAGCCTTTTACACAGACAGATGCACAAAACATACTAAATTCATGTAATA
The DNA here is from genome assembly GCF_965363235.1 of Mytilus galloprovincialis. Classification (NCBI taxonomy): domain Eukaryota; kingdom Metazoa; phylum Mollusca; class Bivalvia; order Mytilida; family Mytilidae; genus Mytilus; species Mytilus galloprovincialis. Next base: position 8,087,517 of record NC_134840.1, read on the forward strand.
CATACACGTAGTCTCCTTTTTCTAACCACATTGACGTAAGAGAGCGTAAAGTGATGGAGTTGTTGATTATCTTGCCCTTTATTTTGAATTTACACGTATCCTAACAAAAAATGTCCCGACGCAATCATTTTTTTTAAATGAAACTCTCAATCATTGTTCAGTATACAATAAGTTTCAGAATGAATTTACTGGTAACAGTAGGAAAGCATGGATTTAGTTGCTTTGGGTTCATACGTAGTAGGTCAGATATATATAGTTGTAGAATCACAATATGTAAGTTATAAGTGACTTCAAGAAAGTGGTTATGCAACAATTTAATACATTTTTTTTTGGTGTATTTTTCGGTTTGATAAATATAATCTGCATAGTTTGACATATGGTTTCAATACCTCATGAGTTAAATGCTTGTAAATTAGGTATAAGTGATCATCAGTAAAAAGTATTTTTGGGGGGTCCACTGATATTTCTTTCTTTTAATTTTGTTTTCTTTTATTATGAAGTGTCATAACCTTAAGTACATTTTAAAAAACATTACAGAATGTCCTTGCTAGGAAAGGTTCTAAGAATAGACATAAATAAAATGGGCAAAAGACGGGGTTATGCCATACCGCCAGATAACCCCTTTATACGGAAGCGACAGACTTTCAGGCCAGAAATATATGCTTACGGTGTCAGAAATATCTGGAGATGCGGAAAGGAATCAGGTGAATCTTATATTATTTCATTTGTTTTTGTTCAACAAAGGCTTATTATAAAATATAAATTGGGGTATATTCTTAATTTTCAAAATAGGAAAAATTTCAGTATTCTATATGTTGATTTTGGAGAGAAAAAAAAGTTTGATAAATGTTTTTTTGTTTGCATCTTCAGCCATAAAATAGAGATATTTGAACTCGTAAATGCGATCGATTACCTTAACTATATTTGCAATGAAAACTACATCAACCAGTTAGGTTCAGAAAAATTACTTCGGTGTGAGCCAAGGCTCCGTGTTGAAGGCCGTACCGTGACCTATAATGGTTTACTTCTATAAATTATTACTTGGATGGAGTGTTATCTCATTGGCACTCATACCACATCTTCCTATATCTACATATGCAAATTAAAATTCAAAAAAATGATGACCATTTCGCAAATATGATTAGTGTTTCTATGGTTAAGGTAAAAAGAATGGAAGAATAATGTGTGGTGATGTTGGACAAAACAGATTCGAAGAAGTTGATCTAATTCAAAAGGGAGCTAACTATGGATGGAATGATCGGGAAGGATTTGAATGTTTTAAAAATAAGACGTGCGGGAAAAAGGGTGAGTTCTTCAACCTTGTTTTGACTATAAAGATAATAGTCATGTAGAAGGTAAATTCCTTTAAGTTTCAACAACACAATGATTCTGTAGTAGACGGAAGCTCGAGGGTATAAAAATTTCAGAAAAAAATCAAACATTTGTTTTTCATTACAAATTTTATTTATTTCCTTTTGTAGTTGTTACTTTATCATATGGTACAAAAATCATTCAAAACAACAAATTCGTGTTGGCCCCAAATGACTTTCAAAATGTATACATCATTGAAAAAGTTCCAAATTATCTCCCTTTGGTGGAAAAATGCCATTTTTTGGCTCTAAAATTGAAATATCTTTTTCAACTCATCGGTGACCTATCTTTTTTAATATAATTTCCATATAAGCTGTACTTAAACTAAATAATTGTAAAATTTTTAGCGATTTCTGTAATAAATTTCTTTTTTTCATTTCGATATTACCTTCATTTCTCAAAAACACTTTTACAAAAATGTATGCTTCTTTCGAAGGCAGATTGTGAGCGCAAATGAACGGTGACCCCACTTTTTTATTTCATTTTTCTGTTAACTATAAGATAAAGTTCATTTATAAAAAAATATAGAGAAATCCTATATAAATGATTTAGACCCGCGAACCCCCTTAACCATTAAATATGTCAAAATAGAATATGTTTCTGATTTAGGATCGGAAGTTAAACCTGTATTTGCCTACTCACACGACATCGGAAGTTCAGTTATCGGCGGACAGTTTTACAGCGGATGTCTGAACCCCAGACTACGCCGGTTTTACATATTCGGTGACTATATGAGTGGGTGAGTCTGGTTTATAAATTCAATTGGAATATCTTTATATTTTATTTGTTCATTTTTTTATTTCATGTATTGTACATATACACACACAAAAAATATCCTCAACAAATAATTATGAAATTAATTTGTAGTTTCATATTGATTTTCTTTAAATTCGAGAACTACAAAAAATTTTGCAATTAAACAATTTATGAAAAATACATAAATATGTTTTTACATATATTCTGAAGTCGATATGTCGATATATAGGTATAAGTTGAGTTTTGGCGATTTTGTAAAAAGGGAATACAATTTATATCATTAAATACTTCTTTGTGTGTTGAAATAGATGTGTTCTATAAAATTAGAGACAAGGGTCTAACATAATATTTAGGTGATTCGATAGTTGCGGACTTGCGTGTCTTATCGCTATTTTCTTGCTAGATATTTATACTTTCGAAACTTTTACGAACTGAATCATGATTTGGTTGATCATTATGGAATGTTTGTGTCACATATGACTATGAGTATATTCCACTTGTCTTGACCTTTATTATATCACCGATGTGACATATTACCAATTACTGGACATGAGTGACACGTTGTGCGTCCCATGTGATATGTTTACTCTACAATAACCCATCCATGGTTTTCTGCTTAATCTCAGTCTAGTTATCTGTGTACTGTTGACTGTCTTCATCGTTTTTCATCTTTTTAAATATATTGTATGTTTAATTCATCTAATGGTTATGTAATATCAGTATTCGTTTTGGAAGCTCCCTTCTTAATACCTAAAAACTGAACTGTTAATTTATAACTCGTCATCTTTCTTATATTATATGTTTTAAATTATACATTTTCCCGTGAAATCGGTATCGACTGGCAAACTTCCTGGACTGATAAAAACCTTTCTAAGTTTATCTGATGCTAAATGAAGACACTGTTGACGCACCTCGTATACATGTATAGTAAGCAGTAAAAGACATGACAATATGAGAGAAAATTCAAGATACATTTAAGTGTTGGATATAACATGAATTGCATGTATAAAAGGAAAATGAGGATTGATTTAGAACTAAGAATAATAACGAAATGTGTAAACACTAATCATATTCCCATTGCAAAAATACATGCCAGTAGCACATACATAAGGACGGAATACAAATCAGATTTACTTGTGTTGTCTTTGGTAACAGGATTTCTGCGTCCAAGGAAGCGATTGAAATAAGGATTTTAATGGAAAAGTTTAAATCAATTCTTTGCCAGCATTATAGATCAAATAGTGATGAGTTTGGTATTGAACACCAACATTCAATCAATTGACCAATCATTACGAAACTTTTTTTTGAAATTAACATCACGCGGGCTACACTAACGGAGAAGAAAATGAGTCTTCCTTAGACACCTGCGTTCACTCCTAATTTGTATTCATATTGTTATATATTGTATGGCTTGATCGATTATAGTTTTGTCTATCATCTTCACGTAAACCTCACCGTAAATTAGAATGTTCAAATTCGGTTATGTGGTATGGATAAGGAATTAACGTAAAATTGTATTAAGTCGGTAAAATCGGAGTGAAAGGCTAAAGACATTTTGCAATTGCTACGAAATTGAGCACAAATTCCGAATTGTAATGACACTACCTTTACCCAAACTCCTATTATAGCAATGTTCAAAAGTCATAAATCGAATGAGAGACAACAAATCAAAGTTTTAAACTGATGAATTAAAAATGTTAAATTGATTTTGTAGAAAATTGTTCCGTCTGTTTGAGAAACCCAAGATAAATAAATGGAATGGACGAGAACTGCGACTTTGTAATTCAACACAGTGTTCTCCACCGCTTACTAATACACATGAAACTTATATAACATCTTTTGGACTAGACGAATCAGGTAAATATTAGATATTCAACTCTTCGTCCTCTTACTAATACATATGAAACTGATATTACATCTTTTGGACTAGACGAATCAGGTAAATATTAGATATTCAACTCTTCGTCCTCTTACTAATACATATGAAACTGATATTACATCTTTTGGACTAGACGAATCAGGTAAATATTAGATATTCAACTCTTCGTCCTCTTACTAATACATATGAAACTGATATTACATCTTTTGGACTAGACGAATCAGGTAAATATTAAATATTCAATTCTTCATCCTCTTACTAATACATATGAAACTGATACTACATCTTTTTGACTAGACGAATCAGGTAAATATTAGATATTCAACTCTTCATCATCATCTTTTAATTCATGATTTTTTCCACATGTTTGAACAAAACAAGCCATTAAACACCAAAAAATTAACGTAAAAAGATAATGTTTGATCCTTACCTGAAATCAAAAATATAGTTCAATGTTCTACTTCACAAAGAAATATATTCGTTTGTCGAAACACATGTTGCTAATAAATGTAATGATAAGACATGGTATTTTGGAACATGGAACTAAAGCAACCAAAATAATTTCATTTTCAAACCTTATTTTTATACTCACCCAATCATTTGATGACATTGTTACGGCCAGAAATCACCTGTAAATTTTAGCCAACAAAAGACACAAATCAATGATAAAATTTAACAAGATTTATAATACACAAGCAGTTCGGGTATTACACAAATAGTAATGTCAACTTAACAAAATATGAGTCCAATCTTTTATCCGGAAATCTTCTCGGAATCCAGAGAATATTGCGGCCAATAGGTCACAATCTAGTGTGATGTAGTTTGTAAATCCAACGGCTCAGAATGTTGATGTCTAACGATGTCTATGTCTGAAAGTTTAACTTTAGTGTCCGTATATATATAGTTGTCACGGAAATCTCTAGAAAACTGTAGAAAGGAAAGTCCTAGAAAACTGGAGAACGGAAGTTTCTAGAAGTTGTAAGAAGTTTAAATAACGCATCTTTTATTCTGATCCTATGTATATATGATTGTTCCAGTGATTTCTAAACTGCACAGTTATAAGATTATTTTGTGCACAACTATTAGGCCGTACAAAACAAATTAGGTCAATATAAATAGATATAAATAATTACAATATCATAAATAAAGGCAACAGTAGTATACCGCTGTTCAAACTCATAAATCCATGGACAAAAAACAAAATCGGGGTAACAAACTAAAACTGAGGGAAACGCATTAAATATAAGAGGAGAACAACGACACAACACTACAATGTAACACACACAGAAACGGACCAAGCAACAGACAAAATCCCACGAGAATAACAAATATAACATCAAAACCAAATACATGAATTTGGGATAGACAAGTACCGTGACACGTCTTATCGCAATGTGAATTTACACTCAAAAATAAGAGAAAACAAACGACGCAACGTTAAAATGTAACACATACAGAAACGAACTATAATATAACAATGGCCATATTCCTGACTTGGTACAGGACATTTTTAAAGAAAAAAAATGGCGGGTTGAACCTGGTTTTGTGGCATGCCAAACCTCCCCTTTTATAGCCATGTGAAATATAACATTAAGATGACAACTCAACACCACAGGACTACAATATAAATAAATTGAAGAATACAGTTGACAAAGAAACACACGAACAACAGCCAACAAAAGGCAACAAGTTGAAAATTTTAATACGCCAGAAGTGCATTTTATCCACACAAGATCTACTAGTGATGCCCAGATACAAAAGTTTGAAAGCCGAAACAAGCACAAAGTCGAACAGTATCGAGGACCAAAAGATCAAAAAAGTTGTGCCCAAAACGGCCAGGGTTTTCTGTTTGTTACCAGAACATCCTTATCATTTAGAATAATTTATACTTTTGCAAACAGTAAATTTATAAAATTAATAAACAAAAGCTGTACATGATAGAACTGAAATATTAACTAATTACAGGAAACAACTGAAATACATTACATAACCAGACATTTGCAACACAATATGTAGACACATCCGAATATGTTAAAACCTCAACGCCAAGTGACGTAATATTTGAAATTGTAAAAAATGACAAAAAAATGATGATGACGTCATTTGAATTTGTAAAACAGATCATCAAAAAATGAAAAATGACGTCATTTCAATGAATAAGATAGAACTAGGACTGACTCAAGATTACATTTGAACTAAATACTGATATTGCACTTAATAACAATGCATATTTCAATATTTATTAATAACAAACTAAGGCAGCAATTAACTATATTATAAAGCTATGTCCGGTTTGTTTTAAATCTCACTTCAAACGTAAAATATCGCATTGATTACGTTGAACAAAATGAAATCTAACAAATGAATGCGGTGATTAATATTATTTACCATAACACATAAATATAATAGAAAAGAAATCAACACATTTGACAAAATCCGATGAGAATTACAAATATAACATTAAACATTAAACTAAATACATGAATTTTGGATAGACAAGTACCGTAACACGTCTAATAGTAATGCGAATTCACACTCAGCAAAACAGTCACAATCGGGAATAAGTCACGTTTGGTAATTAAAAGAATAGACGACATAATGACAAACAACAATCTACCATGTGGTAAAAATGTCCTTAGCTAGTTTGGTCAAAGATACATCGTATGAATCCACCAATTCGTGATGGTGTCCATAAAATTTACGGAGTGTCAATTTTAATCTGTCCTCCTCATAACTTTGTTGTAGCAGTTTCTGCGTAAGGAGCACACTCCTGTATATGAAGTCCGTATAGTGTGAACAAGCACGAGAATAACGTATCAATTGTGATATGTAAACACCATACGAAGGGGCAGAGAGTATGTTACTGCTAAGAAATGGGAAATTGATAATTGGGAAGTTGAAATCATCCCGTTTATCATAGATTTTCGTGTGAAGTCGTCCATCTACGTCAATATTGAGGAAAAGATCAAGGTATGAAGCAGTCCTTCTAGTATCAGTAGTATCCTTAATTTCAAGTTCACTGGGATATATGAGATGTAGGTACTGGCTGAAATATGGGTTATTCAATGATAGAACATCATCAATATATCGGAAAGTAAAATTAAAGAATTTCGCAAGGTGCTTTTTCTTTTTGTCTTTTAGTAGGTTCTGAATGAATTCTACTTCATACGAGTACAAAAACAAATCAGCCAGCAGGGGTGCACAATTAGTACCCATTGGAATACCGACTGTCTGTTGAAATATAAATCCTCTAAACTCAACAAATATATTGTCGATCAAAAAGTCCAGCATTTTGATAATATCATCTTCAGTATATTTTCTGGAAGATTCAGTGTGATTCTTCACAAAATATGCATTATTGTAACCCAAAACAAGAAATTTGTATCTACGATTCCCATTTTTATAGAAAAAGCTCTGTTTTATGAGATGGTGAAGTCTGTTTTATGAGATGGTGAAGTCGGATAACAACATAATCTAACATGTAGAAGAGAAAACATTCCTGATTCTATATGAAATATATTAGCACATTTCTCATTTTTATAAAATGATGTTTACGATACTATGACTGTAGCTCAAATTCAAAATGTTTTCAGGAGAAGTATATATGGTGGCAAGAGGTGGAACGAACTCGGGAAAGCTCTATAGAATTGTTGATCCTGTGAGGCAAGTTTATTATAAGATTATAGGGAGAAGCGAGGTATAAGGTATCAGACACAGGATTTGAAGTAATTAAAAATAGTTATAATTTAATTGGTTTGTACAGTTTCGATTATATAGTTTCTGAAACCAAGTAATAATGTCTTTTTGGACTGCTAATCTAATGTTGTCAATATTATAATGAAACAATAAATACCTATCGTCCAAGTGGTTAGCTATAAAACCAATGCTTACACACCATATTCTTCGGATAAGGTCATTACCAAGTCATGAATAGGTTTTCGGACTGTTCAACTTTGACATAAATGATACTAAATAAAAGCAACAGTAGTATACCGCTGTTCAAAACTCGTAAATCGATGGACAAAAAACAAAACCGGGGTAACAAACTAAAACTGAGGGAAACGCATTAAATATAAGAGGAGAACAACCATAGAACATTAGAATGTAACACACAGAGAAACGGATTTACCATTAGACAAAATCCGATGAGAATAACAAATATAAAAAATAACTTAACTATAGTAACACCATCGGCGTTGCCGCTGATCTGTTCTTGGATTGGACGAAAATGCTGATGTTCGAACTTACGTTTGTATAATTTTTTGTGATGAAAAGCAGTAAAGATATCCAAGATAAACCTGTAATATGATAACAAAGGTACAGTTAATGCATTCTTGATAAATAGGTTTTGAACAGTGGTATACTATTGTTACCTTTATTTATAACAATATAAAATATTTGCTAGAGGAAATGTCAGCGTTTCAATACAAACAATACGCATCTAACCATTCTGTTGGTTCTGTAGGTTTTTTGAAAACGTAAATAAAAAAGATGTGCGCACAGATTAGTTAATGTACGGCTAATCTCACATTTATCTTAATCTTTATAATGCAAGTATTGATGTCATTATCCCCAACGCAACTCCAAATTTACAAATTTTCAGATCACTTCCATCGCGTTCTCTATCTCATGTATGTTATACACAATTTGATAGACAGATTTATTAAAAATAGAAATAAAACTTGAAGTAATGATTTTCAAAGTATATACAGCACATGCTGGAAGATTTTGCGTCTCTCATTGCTACAGTTATTCATGCAGGCACTAGTATCTAAGAAAATAATCCAAACACATTTACAAGGTATGGCTGTTAATTAATGGGCCTGAAATAAAATTAGTATACAGTGTTAATATCAGTACATCACATGCAGTCAGGTTTTTTAGTTAAAACTTTATTTTTTATTATGTTTTAGAAATGGTGATCCTAGAAAGTGCAAAGCAGCAAAAGCATTGGAAGAAAAACGGAAATACCTCAAACAAGGTATTCAAGTTTAATTACATTCGTACAAGAATAGAACAGAACATTGAATGTTCAAAAGTAAAACCACAAAAATACTGAACTTGAAGGAAAATCTAATCGGAAAGTCCATAATCACATGGCTAAAATCATATAACAAACCGCATCAAAAACGAATGGACAAGAACTGTCATATTCCTGACTTGCATTTTCAAATGTCGAAAATGGTGGATTAAACCTGGTTTTATAGTGCTTAACCTCTCACTTTGATGACAGTCTCATCAAATTCCGTTTTATTTACAATGATGCGTGAACTAAACAGACATATCAAATAAAATAAGTCAAAATATGCGTACAGCCGTCATCATCGTGTAACAATTTTAAAAGGAACAATTTAAAAGAACACAAAAACATCTATCTACAAACACATTCATTGATTCGCGTGTCTGACGTCAGAAAATTTTATACGTCACATACATTTGTCGTTCAATGTATATATACAAACAATTTTAAAATTTCACATGGGCAATGTTAGCATACAGGGTTAAAAAATCAAAAGTATGTAAGAATTAATTTTAGAAATAGACCGAGATTTAAAATAGTCCAAAAGTTATATAGAATTTATAAGAATCTACAAATAGGTTATTCCACTACGCGATTGAATAATTTTGACGTTTGTGGTTCAACGTATTTTGTAATTCATAATAGAAATATATCATAATGACATATAATAGAACAATATCATACTGACGGGATCTTTTAAAGTACAGAGTCACGTTATAATACAAACTAAAATGGAGACATTTTCTTGTTGTGTCTTAGTTAAAGCAAAGAGTGTTTCAAGATACCGACCGTACAATTACTGTATAGCCAGTCAAGGTCGTGAAAACCTCCATTTGTTTCTTTGTGTTTCAAGCGTCTAGTAATGACAAATATTGGCATACAATGAGCGATTAGGACCAACCATATTCTCAATTTTGAATACAATCTCATCGGCTGCGTCAATTTTGCCCTGTTTTTTGGGTAAAAAAAAGCAGAAGATACCAAAGAGAAATTTAAACTCATATATAAGCCGATGATAAACTGACAACATCATGGCAAAAAATGAAAGGGCAATCAACAATATACAAAATAAAACATAGAAAATTGATGACTTAGCAACCAGATTCGAACCCTACCTTAGGTAATAGTGGATGACATCTGTAAAATTGTGTAACATATAAGTTCTTCAATATCTAATAATAGTACTTATTAAGACTTTTTTTTCCATTTCCTTGTAGGATAAGTCAATCAAGCCAAAGTCAGAAGACAATCCGTAGATAAACAAAATTGCTTATAAAGCGAAATAGCTTAAAGATGAATAAATAAGTATAGACACAAAAGCAGTTCTCGTGATTATTGTCTTTTTTTCCTTTTTTCAACCTTCCTTTCCGTAATATACATTATCCCATAACATTCACGTTAGGCAGATCAACAAATTTTAACGTGATGGTGTGCAAATTTACCACCCTTTAAACAGGTTTTCAAATTCAACTAAAAAGTCTTGCAGTCGTAGATTACTTAGAAAACGTCGAATTCTGGTCAATTAGTCTTTAAAATGGACATTTTTTATTTAATGGCTTGAATGTTTGCCCTACGCACAGTTACATATATAGAACGTATGGAAAGTATGGAACTGAAGAATGACCTGAACCATCAAAATGAAAGAATAATTTGGTGAAAAACCAAATGGCACCGAGGAAGACTCATGGCTTAAAATGTATATAAACAGGAACAAGAGGCTCTCAAGAGCCTGAATCGCTCAACTTGAAATTTTGGCATTGATCTTTCGTTTAAGAGTTTAAGTGTCCAATTTCATCGTAGTTTGTTTTTTTTTTGGGTTAGATTCAGCATATCAAAAAACCTTAGGAATTAAATATTTTATGAAATTTTTGAGATCTTACTTTACTGAATTTTTTTTGTTGTTTACAGTTTATTTTTTTCATTAATAATATTCAAGTGATAACCAAAAACTGCAAAATTTCCTTAAAATTACCAATTTAGTGGCAGCAACCCAACAATGGGTTGTTAGATTGATCAGAACATTTCTGGGCTGATAAAACTTGACCGAATGAACACCATCCCCATGTCAGATTTGCTCTAACTGCTTTGGTTTTTGAGATATAAGCAAAAAACTGCAATTTACCCCTATGTTCTATTTTTAGTCATGGCGGCCATGTTTTTTGACGAAACAGAAATAAAACACAATCTTTATTCTAGATACCCTAAAGATCAGTCAGCTTAAGTTTGGTTTGAATTGGTTCAGTAGTTTCAGAAGTCAGAGAAGATGTTTGAAATAGTTACACCAGACGGACGACGACGACGACGGACGCCAAGTGATGGCTAAAGCTCACAGTTCCTTCAGAACGGTCAGCAAAAAAGGCAAAATGTTTAATTTGCTTCGCGAATACTATAAGCAGTATGTCAGTATAGCATTTCTGTGTGTGCTCTCTTGATCCATGATACTGACTTTGGAGATTTAGTTTGTTCTTTTAATCTATAAAAAAGTATAACGAAAATACCATTTGGTAAATGAGGTATGTCTGCTTATAACTTCATACTTCTGGAATATTTTTTCGTAGAAAAGTAAAATTGAAAATGTAATTAAGTCTTTCCTATCACTTTAAATGCCATACAAGATTTTGTCATCTTTTGTCCATCATAATATTTTTTCATAGATCTCCGCACACAATAAGGTTTTACTATACATGTCAAATAAACTTTACATTATTCATGTAGATTAGAATAAGGTCCAATGGTCATTTTAAATGGATATATTATATTTATACTAGTTATATTTTGTATTATAAAAAAAATGTACAAATTATAATTTGTATTTTGACTTTGTACAATTTATAATCTGTACAAATTACTTAAATTCACTTATAACTTGTACAACAATTTATAGTATAGATTTTGTTTGAAAAAAGCTTTGATTCACACTATAGAATTTGTATTCACTTAATAAACCTTATTTTCAAAATTCAAAAATATCCAGATTGAGACAGGAATTGTAATGTACACATGAATGCAATTTTATATTCTGATTGTACAAAAGAAATCTCAGTAACAATTCTGGTCCTTATGGCAGTTCTGAAAGAGTGTGTGCGTTGTCTGGCAAACGGATTCTAGCCAAATATCTAACCATGAAAACGAAACAGAAATTATCAGAACTTGCTGTTGGGGTAATTTCGTTATACCGATTGTATCCCAACTGATCCTTTGAATTATCTTATCAATAAATCTGGAGAATTTGGGCACCACATTGGAACTGCTGTAGGAATTTCAACAAGATATTTCTCGATGAATAAATTTAAAGCTGTTTTGAGCACATCTCTTTAAGCAGCAGCGGTTTCAGGACTTCAATGTGCGGCAGTTAAAAAGCTATCAAAAACTGGTGGTCTGGGGTTTCTTTCTTGTAAATGCAACAGGGGAAGCAGCACTTCTAAATGTAATTTGTACAAAATTATAACTTGTATACAACATATACATCTTGTAATCAATCTATTAACCAACGGTAATTAAGTTTTGGGAGAGACATATAATACAAGTATTATATGTCTCTGGTAATAAGTTTTAGAAACAAACTCAACTTAAAAACTTTAACATCAATCAATAAATCATGAATTAGTCATAAGTCAGATGATAACCGACAGACATGAAGAGTTTGTATACTAGTCACGGAATATAAATAGTCTATTACTGTATTCATTTTAAGTGTGTTACTAACATACCAGAAAAAGTTTTCTTCAGATACTCAACTCTAAAAAAAAATGACAGACTTAAATGTGTACCATATATTATATACATGGTATGCAGCATTCAGGTATTCTACCTTTTAAAATATGTAGAATTTTTCAAAATTAAACCAGTTTAAACCCACCATTTTGTTCTTAAAATGTCCTGTACCAAGTCATCAATATGGCAGTTGTTATCAAGTAGTTCGTTTCTATGTAAGTTGTTTTTCTCTTACAGTTGATTTTTTTCCTAAGGTTTTAGTTTGTAATCCAGATTTGTTTTCTCTCAATCGATTTATCACTATTTGACACGGTATACTACTGTTGCCTTTATTTATTCTGTACCTATGCGTCCTGCCATTGTGTTATTGTACTAGGAAAAAATTGTGTCTTCTTGTCTTTAATTTTTTGTGATGTGCTTGGTCTATATGCCATTCTGTGCTTCTTTGTTACATATTTGTTTGTTTGTTTTTTAATTTTTTTATCTATTATGTCTGCTTGTTTTATTCACGCATCGTTGTCAATATAATGGAATTTGATGTGACTGAAGTGAGAGGTTTAACTAGCTATAATCCACCATTGTCTACGTCAGAAAATACCTGAACCAAGTCAGGAATATGACAGATTTTATCCATTCATATATTACTTTTGCCTTTATTTATGCCAGTCGCCAGATACGCATACCTATGTTTCTCCTGTTTGCAACTTTCTATGTAGTGGAGGCAAAAACAAGAGGCTCTCAAGAGTCTGAATCGCTCACCTTGATTTTTTTGGCATTTATCTTTCATTTAAGAGTTTAAGTGTCCAATTTCATCGTAGTTTGGTTTTTTTTTTTTTGGTTTAATTACATATTAATGAGTGTTTGAAAATGCATTTTTTGTCATACTTTCTTCAAAAGCAAAAGAAAAAGGTGTTTGGTGTGAGATTTTGAAGTTTGTTAGGTTTTTAAAAGGTGATTGACTTGAAGATGCTTACATCAACATTGGTTAATCTGTTACAAATAACTGTCTCATTGATTATCATACAAGATATCTTCTTTTGTATATTTGGTTCAAATAGTATTGAGAATGGAAATAGTGAATATGTTTTAGAGACAATAAATTGAAAATAATGTACAACCAAGATAATTGAAGGTAGAAAACACAGCCAATTATTTGTAGATCTTACTTTGCTGGACATATTTGCTGCTTACAGTTTATCTTTATCATTAATACTATTCAAGACAATAACCACAAACTGCAAAATTTCCTTAAAATTACCAATTTAGTGGCAGCAACCCAACAATGGGTTATTAGATTCATCTGAAAATTTCAGGGCTGATAGAACGTTACCCTGTTAACACTTTTACCCCATGTCAGATTTGCTCTAATTGCTTTGGTTTTTGAAATATAAACCAAAAACTGCATTTTACCCCTATGTTCTATTTTTAGCCGTTGCGGCCATTTTTTTTGACGAAACAGAAAATAAAACACAAACTTTATTCTAAACACCCTAAGGATCATTCAGCTTAATTTTGGTTGGAATTGGTTCAGTGGTTTCAGAAAAGAAGATTTTTCAAAGTTAGAAAACATGATAAACAAATTGTGTTAAATTGTCCTTAAAGGGCAATAACTCTTTAAGGGGTCAATTGACAATTTCTGTAAATATAAACTTATTTGTATATCTTACTTTGCTGAACATATTTGCTGTTTACAGTTTATCTTTATAATTAATACTATTCACGATAATAACCAAAAACTGCAAAATTTCTTAAAATTACCAATTTAGTGGCAGCAACCCAACAATGGGTTATAACATTCATCGGAAAAATTCAGGGCTGATAGAACGTAACCTTATGAACAATCTTACCCCACTTCAGATTCGCTCTAACTGCTTTGGTTTTTGAGATAGAAGCCAAAAACTGTATTTTACCCTTATGTTCTATTTTTAGCCATGGCGGCCATGTTTTTTTATGAAATGGAAAATAAAACACAAACTTTATTCTAAATACCCTAAGGATCATTCAGCTTAAGTTTGGTTGGAATTAGTTCAGTAGTTTCGGAGAAGAAGATGTTTGAAATAGTTTACACCAGACAGACAATGACGAGGATGGCCAATGACGGATGCCAAGTGATGGCTAAAGCTCACATTCCTTCAGAACGGTGAGCTAAAAAAGGAAAAAATTGACAGTATTTAAAAAAAAAAATTCCTTTGATCTTTAAAAACACTTTTTGGTTGTTTAACTCAAATTTTCAGCAGATATTTTGTAATGTTAAAAATGCCATTCTTACTCCCTCAAGCAAAGTTCCCCATACACAAGATTGTATATTCATTTTATGTATCTGAATGATATTGTTTCCAACCAAGTTATATACTTTTTCATCTACACAATCAAATTTTATGGCTCTAATTGTTCCTATTTATTTCAATACAAACAAATACTGCGAAGTGAACTACCTCAACATGTCATACCTTAATTTCAAGTCAAATAAAAAAAATCCTTTTCAATTGCTATGCAGTTTGTTAGGTGATGCTGTAGAAATTTAAAGGAACACGAAGTGAAAACAAAGGAGGGGTGAAACATACCAAAGGACCAGTCAAACTCATAGATCAAAAATAAACTGACAAAGCCATGGCTAAAAAAGAAAAAGACCAACAGACAAATAATTATAGTACACAAGACACAACATAGAAAACAAAAGACTAAGCAACACGAACCCCACCAAAAACTAGGGGTGATATCAGGTGCTCTGGAAGGGTAAGCAGATCATGTTCCACATGTGGCACCTTTGTGTTACTTATGTAATTACAAATATGGTAAAAAGCTTCATTCGGTAGTCACATTCGTGAAAAAGGAAGGGGATTGTAGTTACAACATAAGGAACATCTCCAATATCATCTGTGAAACGATAACAACTAAACACACTATACTTTGATGAGTGTTCAAAATAAATCATGAAAGGCAAACCAAGAATATATAACAATTTTTAATTTTAATTTTTAAACAGTTTTGTTTATTACTTAATAATAGTTTGTGTATATTTAACCAATCAATAACATTCATCATGAAAAATGCTTACAATAAAATAAACTAAAAAATGTTTATCCACACATACTTGTAGTAATTTTTCTTTTCAATATAATAATTGTGTATGATTCTGATAAAAAGAAAGGACTATACAACCAAGGATTGTCTAGTACTATACAAATCCTTGATACAACTAATATGATACATCACATTTTTCTGTTTACTCATAACACCTCAAACTACCAATAAAATTGTTTTCCTTAATAAATGTTCCTGACTATTCTCCAAATCACTTACATCAACTCAATGTTGTCTATGGTTATAAATCTCACAAATGCAATACGTACATCACAATATTTTCTATGAAACATGAAAACTTGCTAAACTTTACAGATGTCAAACCTGTCAATTAGGACCTCATAAACACTAATTTCTGCATCAATGAAAAAAAAACCTGCTATAAACAATTGTCTGATATATGATATTCTTCAATATAAGTCTGTTACAATAAATTTAGACAAATGTGGTCTGAAAGCAATAAAATAATAAAAATCCTGAGCATAAATTAATTAGCACAATATTACATAAATTTAAGGAAATTACTAAAATAATAAAACAAATCTTTAGTTATTGTATTTCAACCTTTTAAACAAAATTGTTGATTAATTCTAAAAGAAAAGTAGATGATAATATTTTCAGAAATCTCTAGATTCTATGAATTTGTTTTGATTGAAAACAATATAATTTAATTTTGGATGTAACGCGTCTTCTGATTGGCTGACATTATTTTGTTATCCGCCCATAGACATAATTTAGTCAAGTGACCGTGACGTCATCAACGTTTTTCATGATTTTCTACGGTTTAAAATGGAATTTAGAATTAAATTATAAGAAATGACTGTAATATTTTTTCTGTCTATTCGAAATAACATAAAAAATGTGGTGCACACTGTTAATAACCCGCTACACGCGTTATTCAGTGTGCACCAAATTTTCTATGTTATTTCTTCATAGACAGAAAAAATATTAGTCATTCCTTAAATAATATATAAATGAGGTGATGTAATTATAAACTGTCATTTATAGGAGTTAGACGGTTTGACTATTTGAAGTTTTAAACAAATAAAAATTGTCCAAAATTCCTGATATCTGCCAACATAGATTATTATCAAGGTAAAATTGATGACAAATATTTATTGGTAGCTTTTTTTTTAATTGTTTATCTATTTTTTATTAAGTTTTGATATTATTTATAAAAAAAATTATGAATAAATGTATAAAACATCACTTGTATACCTCTATTTATTTCTTTTAACATGTATGTTTTAATAAAATGCTCATAAACAAAGCACAACACAACATATATTATATCCTTTTAAAGTTACACATGATTTTCTAACTGCTTTGATATTAATTTCATTCAATCAACCTTTTATACATCAATTCACATCATACACAGTAATATCAACTCTCATTGCACATGAAATTCTCTTTCTATCTACAAACTTAATGTCTCATTACATAGAAATGTGTAGCTTTCAAAAACAAAGATGACACAATTATTATTATAACTGTTTTGCAACATTAGGAAAAAATGTCATACTAAATATTTTACTTCAACTGTGAATCTTTGAAAACATTATAGGTCATCATGTATGATTTTTGTTTCATAGGGTAGGTCATAATTATTTTCCTGAATAGATCTAATTTCCATGGTTATAAAATATTAATTTGATGTTTGTTGACTCTAATTTCTATTAACAAGTTGCATAAAACAATCATAAAAATCTACTGAACAATTAGCTGTTCTGATGATTATAATGTAAGGAGAGCTTAATTCACATTTATATATTAACAATGTATGTTCTATCACACAGATCAAGAGTTCCTTCCCTTATCAATCCTGAAATTTTCTAATATATAAAACAGTAAGAATCCTGTTATATGATATGATTAATGTGTAGCTTTTGACTTTGATTTTCCTGTAGCAGATTTCTTGTCTTTCTTTTTCAATCCATCCATATTTCCTTTCAACAAGTTAGCATAAGCCTGCAAAATAATATTCATTTGTTAAAACATTGGACCATATATCCTGTTCATATCATATATATGAATATAAAATCCATTATATTTATATTAACAATAGTTTAAATAAAGCATCAATGAAAAAGAAAAGAACAATAATTTGAACTTGATCTGTGTTTTGTGGTAATAATTATTATGTATAAATTTCATAACATTTGGTTATGGTAAACTAAAATGAAAGAATAGAAACAAAATATTCAGTAATTTTTCCATTTGTAAAGCGGCATAACTATTCAACAATAAAAGTGACGTCCCTAAAATTCAAACTTGATCTGTGTTTTGTGGATGTGATTATATTGATTATAAGTTTCATAATATTTTGGTTGTGGCAAAAAAGTTAAAGAACGTTAACCAATTTTGGGACGTATGT
Organism: Mytilus galloprovincialis; assembly: GCF_965363235.1. Taxonomy (NCBI): domain Eukaryota; kingdom Metazoa; phylum Mollusca; class Bivalvia; order Mytilida; family Mytilidae; genus Mytilus; species Mytilus galloprovincialis. The sequence goes on from NC_134840.1 coordinate 8,105,718, forward strand.
ACATACCATTTGAAATTTGTTAACATCCTTTTGACTGACCTGAAATATATATAAACAGCATTAAAATGAGACAAATACATGTATGTCCACCTTAAATGCAATGAATTGTGAACATATATTTCAACAATACCAGAATTGAATTAATGGTGGCATTGAAATACTATAAACAAATATATCAGCACTAATAGTTTTACAGTTAGCTTTATCTTGTTGGTTTTGTGTCAATTGCATTTAGTGATTTCCTATTAAACACATGTTAAAGCTGAAGTATTTATATAAAAGAAGATCCTGGTTGGATATATTAACCATGTTTTATATTTGTGTTATTTTTTCTTCCAAGAAAGTCAGGTGAAGAAAATCCTCAAAAAATAATGATTAAATGAAATTGGTCGTAACACACAAATGTTCACCTACTAATTTAACCATGTATGATACATATGATAAAATAGTAAGTTTTATATCAATTAGAGATGTGAGATTTAATCTGATTGACAAAAGCCTACTAAAAAGTATTATTTTCCATGCTATTCATCTTAACTTATATTACTGAAATTTTGTGAGTGTGCATGTTTTATGTGGTATTTATGATAGGGGTTCATCAAGATATAAAATAAAATGCATGTATAGACATATGTGTGCATTTCAAATATTTGTGACAAGAAATCTTTAATGTTTCAGACTTTTCTCTTGTTTATTCAGTGATTCCTTAGGTCTAATGCTTAATTGGATATTTGGTCAAATGACATGTTATTTTTTTCATTACTTAAACAACCTGTAAATGTCTACCAGCCTTCATGTACATAATGAGTAACATCCAGTCATGACCGTTCCGTACAAAAGTGTTAATAATTCTATTAAACATAGTCATTACTTACCACTGTACTAAGTTTTTTATTTCCCAATGAGGCTCTGATTAAACATTTAAATTCTGTTGGATCTGGGAGATTTCCTTTTCTAGGCTGTGGCTTTGTATGACCATCCCCTTAAAAGATCAAAATTATTTCTACAATATACTGTGAAGGTATTTGTGGGAATCCATTTTGCTTGATTTTTAAAATTTCCTTAGTTTGAGGATATTTGAATCCTGGATTATTAGAGCATTTTAGTTTTAAATGGAAATGTTACATTTGGAAGTTGATTTTGTGATTGAACCAAATCACAAAAACCATGAAAAATTAGTAACAAAAGAAAAAAGTACTTTCACATACATGTAACAAGGAATTTTTTAAATCTGTAACGATTTGATTTCTGGAAAATTGATACGAAATAAATAATGAAAACTAAGCAAACTAATGAGGGTTTATCCAGGTGCAAGGTTAAGGTTAATTTACATTTATCAGATATTTCAGTATGAATTAACTAACTCCCTTAGCCATGTATGAATGGCTAACCCTCCTAAATTGGGTTTATCTTCTTGTGATTGTCCCAAGCCAGGAGTCTGTAGTCTATAAGTTTGCCATTTTTGTTTTTCATTTGATCATGTTAAGTGTATCAGCTTTAATAAAGACCTCTAGTTTTTTCTCTCTGCTGTAATGATTTAATGATTCACCTTTTGTATTTCATAGTTAAATCATGGGCATTTTATAGCATTCTACAGTTAAGGATTTGCTCATTATTAAAGGTCTTATGATGACCTGTTATCAATTCACATCTTTGTCTTGTGATATGTTGGCCATGGTTGATAGTTGCCTCATTTTCAATCAAACCATGGGTTTTGTATATGTAATGCATGTTATTATTGCTTTTATGTTTTTTGTATGTTTCTATAGTCAGTCAAAGCTGTTTCAAGCCTGTGTTGTCATGGTTGTATAGTTTAATAATAAAAAAAAATTTAATCTTACCCTAAATGAATTGTTAAGTTTCCTATTTCAAAAATGGAAAATTATAAATAAATATTGACTTTTGAACCCTCCTTTCACAATTCCCAGTAAAGATGAATATTTGTTAAACTTACATCTTTTCATTGTTAACATCAATGAACCAGAGGATTTTCCTTTCTGAAACATTTTTGTCAGTTCTGTTAAAAACTGAAAAAAAATTCAAATACAACATGTACTCATTTAGAACATTTTGTAGATTATTTCATAATATCTGGTAAGAAAATGGATTACTCAAATTTATAACACTAGTACTGTATAACATAAAGTTTGGTGCAATTACAATATCAGGTAATGACAGTAACATGTATTGCCATGCCTTAATTTTAGCCAATAAGAAGCTGAACCTTAAAATACATGTAGAGACAATATTTTGAAAAGGATACCCATTTTACAATTTTTCCATAACATTGACAGTGGTGCTTTCTGAAGACTTAAAAAAGTATGCACATTTCTATGCTATTTTAAGCCTTGAACCTTCCTAACCAAACATGATAACAATCGGAACACACTTATTCATTCAGCTTATTTGAATCGTAAATGAACCAGGTGTTCCCATGGTCATTTCCATGTAATTTGCATAAATCAGCTCCCATAATGCATTGTGTCTTACGTTTTTTTGGGGTTATGTGACAATCTTTCAAAATGATAGATAAAATGTTGGAATTGATGGGTCACTGAGAAAATTGTCCAAATTACTCTTTTAATCTTTTAAATGTCTCTGGCAAATTTCAAAGAAAAGTATGTAAAAAACATTTATTAGGCTTAGACCAGCATCTCAAAAATCTTAAGGTCTACAACATAAACTTTACTCACAACACTAAAAAACAAATGACAGTCACAATACAAGTTCATGCAACTTATTCAAACAGAAGGTACAAAAACCTATCTTTCAAAAAACCTGCCTTACACACCCTTTAAATTCTGAATAAAAATTTAATTTGAAGAAAATAGAGCTGGATGGGTTGGTATTTCAAGAATTATAAATTTAAGTCAATCGATACGTCATTTTCATAAAAATTACGACCTGTTCAGAGAAAGTTCAGAAAACTCATTTAGAAGAATGACCATGATGACCATATGAATATAGTGATTTGAAAATTAACCTTCACCGAGTAGAAATTAATAGTAGGACCAATTGAAATGGACCACCTAGGTAAAATGTAAATTTCACTCACTGAATGAGAATAAATTATGCATGTAGAACCAGCAGTGAGCACTAAGGAAAAGTAAATGCTAATAGTTATAGAAAACAAATAAACGATAATTGAATTCTAACTATGCATTTTTAGAATAAAAATTTTCTGTTAGATTATGAGAAAAAAGGGGTGGCAGGCAGATGAAACTTAGTCTTATATGTACATAAATGAAAAATGAAAAAAAAGAGGCACAATTTACTTCGTACAAATGACAGACAGATTTCTCTTGTCAAAAGGGATTTATATTTATATTGCAATAAATTATTCAGATGGAGGTACATTCAGTTTAGATTATATTTCTCATTCTTTGAGCATTTTGAGTTTAATCAAAATTCTCCCAACAGCAACATACTTCCTGACTTCATACCAAATATAGTTATCTTATTACTTATAATAAGAGAGAATTTAACATTATAAAAAATCTTAACTTTTTAAATGAGGTCAAGGACATTGGACATGTGATTGACGGAACCTTCATAACATGAGGCATCCATATACAAAGTATGAAGCATCCAGGTCTTTCACCTTCTAAAATAAAAAGCTTTTAAGAAGATAGCTAACGCTGTCAACGCCACTGTAGTCGCCGCCGGATCACTATCCCTATGTCAAGCTTTCTGCGACAAAAGTTGCAGGCTCGACAAAAATTCAATAAAAAAAAAAAAAAGAAAAAAAAAGGGAAAATTTCCAGAAATTTTCATTGTACAGTACAGCCTGTGACATTCTCTTATGTCCACCCTCTTGCATGGTCAACATCCAATGGTGGCCATTTATTGGGGTATTCAATCTTGAGATGTTGGCCATTTATTGGGGTCATAAAACATAGGTTGATGTTTTATCTAATAATGTTACCTGTTGTAATCAATCAGGGTTGAAGTTTTCAACTTGTATGTTTCTTTAAAATTTACCTGTACAGGTAACTTAGGTTTCTTTCAAAATTTACATTTCACCTTTTTTTGAAAATGTAGAATAAGACATTGTTTTAGTCTTTGTTAATTAATATTATTTTTGATTTTTCTGTCTTTTGAATTTTTTCAAATTTATTTTTTTTATTTGTTTTTATTCATTTTTGTATGATTTTTTTCTTATTCTTTTAATGTCTTCTTAGTAAGAATCTTGAGAAGAAGAAAGACAAAAATGTCAAAGATAAAGTTATTGACTAGCATTTGAAAGACAACAGACTTTAATTAATTTTTTTCAAAAGTAAAAAAAAAATTAATGTACATGATGTTCATTGTATTTAATTGTTTATTTGCATTATTTAATGAATTATCATTAATAATAACTAATAATCAAGAAATGATATTTTTAAAGAAACCATGAAGGAAGTAATTTTTAGCAAGCCTGTTTTTTAACAAAATAAAATGATCAGACAATATCAATCCTCTTATAATATTTTTTTATTTATAACATCTATTATTATTCAGAAAAACTACAAATATCATTATACGGTTTTAATAGGAAAAAGCTATTTTTGTCTATCTTTTTTTTTTTAAATCTGAAATCAGGAGTTAACATAATGGACATTTGAAGAGACTTATTTTCCAAAAAAATATTTAAAGAAAAAAAACTGCCTTGCTTTGCCTTTTTGAAACAAATGTGAACTTATTAAATATGACATTTTCAGTTTGGCTAATATCTGTCAGTTAAAAGCCAAAATTTGACAAAATACACTTATATTATATAGATGGTTACACTTTTATCATTTTATGGTCTATTAATTAAATCATTTTTTTCTGTGTACATTTATATTGTTGAAAGTGCTGGACTCAGGTATGATACATATTCTTGGTATACATTTGTAAATATTTCCCTAAACCCAGGCCTTTTAGATAAAGTTAACAATTTCAGGGACTGGAATGAAATAAGACTTTAAAACCCTTGATGAAAAATCAATTTCAAGAAAAATATAAGAACATTTTTGAAAATAGATTTAAGAATAAAAACTTTGGTAAAAACTGTATACTCAAATGTGTCACATAGAGAGTTAGTGGTCATAATTTAGAAATAGAAAATAGTGGACAATATAAAATTCCTAGAAAAGATAGAATATGTAAACTGTGCCACTTGCTGGACAATGAAGACCACTCCTTCCTTAATTGTAAAATTAACAAAATAAAATTGTTTACCTTCTCATAATATTGTCTCTTACCCAAGAACAAAAAGTGAAAGAAATGCTAAACCTTTTAATTTATTACATGAATATGTTGAAAATATTGGCTCCCTTATAAAATAGTTTTTATTAGAACTAAGGGCAGAAACCTAAAAAAAAATCCATGTGTTTAAATTTCTTATAGAATTGTTAATTCTTTGCATTATAATTGTTTTTTTGTCCACAAACTAAATACCATATGTTTATATGACAATACAAATATTATCAAATTTTGTTGAATAATGAATATTTTGAATATATTTATTCAATAGAGAAATAAGAAATTGCCTAAATTTTATTTAGAATAAGTTCTAAAGACAATCTTTAACATTTGTAAAACAGTATTGAATGCAGATAAGTCTATCTACTACAATTTAAGTATAAATCATTTTGATTTAAGAAAATTAATTTGAGAAACAACTTTTCAATAGAAAAAGGCAGGCATTGGGAAAGTTTGCATTATATTAGAAGATGGTATTCATTTATTCTTCACTTACCATAAAGTACATGTAAACAAGAACTTAAATTGATTAAAAAGGTATAATGTCAAAACAAATAGTCATGAGTCAAATTAAAAAAAATCAGCTATTTATTCAACTAGTTATATTATTTCATTTTATTTTTGAATTTTCTTCTCATAATCACAGTCATTAAATTTCACAAACACATACATGTATATTTTACCTGAGACACATGACCTGTAAGTTATATAATTTTAACACTTCAATGCAGTCAAGATTTCCCTTTATCCTTGACTAGTTTTTGATTAATACCATGTGTATTAATTAAGCGACAGGGGGTATAATGATGGACATATAGGGCCACCATGGTGTACTGTACTACCATGACTACTGAACTCAAAATCATTAACTTTTTTTTTGTCATATATTTTACTAGACTTATAAATATATATTTTACTCAAAATCTCACGACAAAGCGACCTAATAAGGAAGTTAAAATCTGCACAGATGCAGGAATAAAAAAAAGTGACAAAAAAATAATTTTGAATTAGAAAAATATCTTCTACTGGACCTTAATAAAAGTGTTATTTCTAAAATGGTAAAAACCAGAATTAGTAATAGTAAATTACTTACAGAAGTTGGTAGATATGCTAGAACACCTTTAGAACAGAGAATTTGTCCAATTTTTAAGGATGGAATTGAAGATGAGTTCCATTTTCTCATTCAATATAAAGCGTGTTAGAACTTAATAGAAATGTAATTTAAGTGATATAGTTCCTTCTTTTGTTGATATGTGTGAACAAGATAAGTTTAGTTTTATTTGAAAAGTAATGATACGGACATTAATACTGTAAGTGTAGCTGGAATAAGCGATATACATGATTTGAACATTCATTTAAAGCAAACATAATGTTGTTAAGAGCTTTTATAGTATTAAAGCTGATTGTAAGGGACGACATCAAAAGTTCAATAAAGGATATAAAAACTTAATCATGTTAATTCACATAGTTTTTTCACTGACCCGCCACCCCCCCCCCCCCTCTTAACTTAATTTGGGAAAATTGATTGACCCAAAGGGATATACGTAAAAATCAATGTCGGATAACCAAATCTTGCAGGCGTTCAACCCCCACCCCAAACTATTTGAATTAAGTTTTTTATCTTACATTGATCTTTTGATGTCGTCCCTAATAGCTTGAATTAATAATATTCAATATTATATTGTATGAATAACACTTCCACGCAAAGTAAATATAAAATATGTATCTCTTATCATCATCATTGAGAAAATATGTTTGGTTGTTTTTTGTTTTGTTTATATACAGACTTTGTCCCCTTTAACAGATAATGCCTGCCTCATATCATGGAAGTAATATTGGAAGGAATAACATCGTCGTCACTTCAAAGGTTTCATCTGCGTTACCGCCCATCTTTCAATAACTCGTTAATTGGTTCAATATCTGGCATGGAAGTTTATTCTCCGCATGTGATCGATCAAATCACTGACACTTATCGGTCATTTTCGTGTTCTATTCATATTGTGAAATCCATTACTCGGAAGAGGTGTGCCTACACTGGCAGAATTTATATAACAGATTACAGATTACAGTTCACGGAGAACTACGAACAGACAAGTTTTTGTCGAATATACATGCGAAGTAACCCGAATAGTCCATTCGTTACATTCCGTTGATGTACGCTGCCGAAAAGAGTCATTCGTTCAATTTTTATTTTAGTCCAATTTTTCCCTATTTTTGGTTAGTTTGAACTTAATAGTTAAAACCGACAGCTATCACATACGAAATTGGAGAACAAAGTTGTGTCATTTCAATTTTAAAATTTACAGACAATTAAAAAACCATTTCCGTATAAAGTTAAGAACTTCAAGATGACTGTACAAAAAATACGTTTGGACACCCTTTATTAAATACGAAAAATCTAATTCTCTCGTGTATTTATAGTCAATTAAATTATTAACAATTCTAAACGGTTCTATCCTTCAATTTAAGTTCTTGATACATAAACTAATTTGTGTAAAAATGAATTTACCGTAAGACAGATAGATGCAAGCCCATTTCGTCGGTTTGTTATATTTTTTGCTGTATAGCTTATTATATTAATACAAGCATTCCACAATAAACACTTTTTAAATATATATTTACGAAAATATTATCCCCGTTTTAGTTGTCCAGTTTCAATAATGCAATCAATGACATTTATGACATATACATAAATTTAGAATACTTGAAAGTAAATATTATTTCATTCAATCTCGATAAACTTTTGCACATTTCAACAGTAAAAAAATCTATGCCTACATTTGCCTACATTATTTTGTTAAACATCATGTGAAACCTGATCGATTCATCGGTATTTAACTGTTTAACTCGGGATCCGCTTTTAACCGGAAAATACTTTTAGAACAGTTTAAAACAAACGGTAAAAAGCAAAAATATGCTAAATTAAATACAATTTTCCATGTTAAACTGCTGTAGTTTGAACAATTCTCGTCCGTTTTTCAAGTTTTTTTCACCATTCGATTTCTTTCTAAAGGTAGATATTCTATGTGATACAGCGCTACCCTGTTATTAATAAACTAGGGATTTCCCACAGGTGCGCTATAATTACCGGACTCGATAAAACCATGTGACTGATAAGAAATTCCAGATGCCTTTTACAACCGCGGTAACGCAGATAGTAACCAAAGGCGTCTTACCGCTGAGACTATAATTGGATGAAATCGTATGACTTTAGCACAGAGCTCAGCATGCTATAAATACATGCTAATTAGTCGTTGTTATTCCTTCTAAATATTACTTCCATGCTCATATTAATAAATAATGCCCATGTATTCTGCAGACGTGCCGGATTCAAGTAATGTGGTTAACTTATGAGTTTGACTAAAAAAAAATATGACTTGTGTACATACATGACATAAAATATGGTTGAACTTTACTGACTTTGTAAGTTTGTTCATGTTTTTACACTCGTAAATCTAAAGAAGAAAAAATAGCGACATTATTAAAAGTAGTTTTAAATGTACGAATTTCGACAAAATAACTAAATATTCCTTAATCAGTGTGTACAAATGGTGTATTACCGTATCGTTTTCCAGCAACATCTTGTACTTTTGACAGGCGACTGCGTGGATAGATCTTCTGTTTAAAGTTACAAAAGCTAGTTTTATGCCGCTGGCCAAACCGACAATGTAAAACCAATTTTGATTGGACCAAATGCACGAAATTAGGAGAATTACCCAATCAAATTATATTTTTCTCTCATAAACCCGGTAAATTTGAGGCTGAAAAGACACATGAAATGAGTGATCAAGAGAATATAACTGAAGATGAAGCTGCATTATATGATAGACAGATTCGCCTTTGGGGTTTAGATGCCCAGAAACGGTATTATAAATGCTATCACATTATAATAATGTTACTCTCCTTGTCTGTTCTGTTGCTTGCTTTATAACGTCCAGTGGAAAATATTTCATGCATATTTATATTCAGGACGATTCACAAGTGACAACCCAAATCCTAATAATTAAAAATGCTGTTAGTGGCCAATAATACACAACAATCAGAACAAAGATATGTAACCACTTTTGATTTATGTTCTTTGTCTCTGGAAAAGTTCAGTTCATCAATTTATGCACACTTTTAATATGATGTCCTTTACCAGATATATTGTAAGAGTAAATTTATAACAAAAAAGCATGACAAATTGTAATATGAGGCAGGCATTACCTGTAAAAGGGGATGAAGTCTATATTTTTTTTCTTCAAACATAGTTTAAGTTCTAAATCTGTTAAAAAGCAAATGGAAATACCGTAACGTTCCTTATTTCGGTTCTGTTGTTGGGGATTTTAGTTTTGATGCTTTTTAGTTATGACGTCATATTCAATGTAAACAAAGAAACGTTATCATTTTGGTAACGTTCGTTCATATCAAAGAATAATTAGAAATGAAATTGTTAGTGTGTTCCTTCCTATATTTTACTGGACTGATACATACCTGCCAACTTTTGAAAATGGCCATGGGGGTTTTTGTGCGCGGCACCATTTTTGAGAGTAGAATTTTTCGCGGCATTTTTTCGTGTGATGATTTGCCTCCTAAAAGTGTCTGACATACTTCTTTTTTGGGGGGTGATAGTTGAAGATGCTATTATAACCTATCTTTTTTTAAATTGTATGATTGTTGTATTCTTTTTGTTGAGATAAACACCAGTAAGATGACTTATGTTTGTCTGATACATTGTCAAGAAATAAAAGAAAAGTAATAATTTTAATAATTTAACAAAAAAAAAAACAATATATAAGGGTCTGGAATGGGGGGGGGTCTGTTGTCCTGTAAACATTTAATTTTCACCCCTTTTTTCTCTAATTTTCAAAAAATTTGACCACGCATTTCTCCAATTTTCATTTTTTTTTGCCCGTTATTCCCTTATCTTCATTTTTTAAGGGCATTATATTCTTTAATCATTTAACCCCATCCAAACCCTCATATATTATATAGATCAATATCACAAGCAGTACTAGAATGTTTGGAGACATCATTAAGGCCACCGTGGTCAACTTTAAAGTCTCTGTTGCAAACTTTACAAAAGGCATGTGACAATCCTTACGTTGATTTAGACAACCAGCTCCTGTACTTGACATAATTCTCCACAGGCACTTGTTTCTATCCATTGGAAGACCCACTATCAACGTACATCGTAGATGTACGTTGATAGTGGGTCTTCCAATGGATAGAAACAAGTGCCTGTGTAATTCTCCCATTTCTCTTAAGTATTTGCACGAAGCAACACGCTTTTTTTTCTTAGGCGGTGACAGAACTATTTTGCAAGTGATAACTCGCCCATCATGATTCCAATTTTTATAAATTTAACACCCAAGCTAAAAAAAAACAACTCAAAATTTCGATTCCTTGATTGTTTACTATGCCGACATTAATCAACTGGTGAATGCGTGATCCCTAAATTTTGATTGGATGAAATTTGTCAGACACGATTTGTCTCCCTTGGGAAAACTTTCAAAAGTTCAAAATCGGGAACAAAAATTTTTTTCGTGTAAATTTTACTAAAATCGTGTTTTTTGGCTATTTTCACGATCACGATCGTTTAATCGGGACAGAGGGTCAAAATCGTGTAGTACACGCCTAAATCGTGAAAGTTGGCAGGTATGCTGATAAATATATATATTTCACTCAAAGTCTCACGACGAAAGAGATCGCAAGAAGGAAGTAGATTTCTGTGCAAATGTGGGAATTAAAAGATGTGACCAAAAAAAAGTTAATGATTTTGAGTTCATTAGTACAATGAAAATTCCCCGACATTTTTTGTTTGTGTGTTTTTTATTGATTTTTCTACTGTAATAGGGGACGAATTCAACAGGTCAATTTAACATGAAACTACAATTAGAGAGTACTCACAGTTACTTTAAGCTTGTTAAAAGCCAAAAACAATTATTGCAAACCCAATTGTACCTTTCCATAGTTTCACCTCATAGTTTCCTGTCCATTTAAACTTAAGGCAGTTCTATTGTCCCATTAAACAAGGCCTGAATATAAATATCATCATTTTTAGGGGTTATATATCAAATGTTTTTTGAAATGTAGGAATAATGTTGAAAATTTTGTCAGAAATCAAATTTTATTTATGTTTGCATAAGTGTTTACATTCAATAGATTGAATAGGCCAAAAAATATGTCTGTTTCCTGCTTCCAAGGCAAATAAATCAGGGTCGGTAGGTCGGGATTTTTTTTTTTTTTTTTTTTTTTTTTTTTTTTTATTATTTTTGCACTCCCTGTCAGATTTGCAGTCGGTTACATGTCATGTTTGGTTATGGTCCTGTACCCCAAAATGATTTAATCCCTTTAAAGAAGCTTTAATTGTATAATCCTCCCAGTGCTGACATTTTTTAAACCTTAATTGTAGCACATTTGTGCTGGGAGCAGCCATTTTGATTGTTTGGGCATAGTAAAATACGGATCTGGATCGGACCGGAAATGAATTTTTCCGGACCAGAAACGATTTTTTTCCGGATTTGAATAAAAAGATCTAGGGTCGGGGGGTATGAGTCAGGGTCGGTCGGGAAACAGGAAACAGACATATATTTTTTTTTGGCCATATATATATACATAAATATAAACTGAAATGCAATATTTTATGATGGTAAACCTGACCAAAAAGATGTCCTCTTTGTTGATTGAAATACATGTATAAACTGCATGTGAAATAGCATTTATTCAATATCAATAATATATTTAATATATTTTCAATCTGTTCAATATATTAACACTGATTCAATTATAAAAAGTTTATTTTTAAATATTTTTTTTTTATTACTGTTCCAAAGAATATGCATGTTTTTTGTGTTTGTTCAGTTATAAAGAATACATTTAAGAAGATCTTAATTTAAACATTATCATTTTCAAATTTTTATTTGTGAACACACTAAAAAAGCAAATTTTGATAGGTAAAATATTGAAATTTGATCATAAATCAGCTTTTAATTGTTAAATCAGTGTTTATATCAAACAAATTAAAAATGTGTTATTGATATTGAATAAATACAACATCACATGCAGTTCTGTGATTCCTAATTTGTACATGTATTTTCATCATTGATAGTTCAATTTTTTGTTCAGGTAAATTAATCAGTGAGTGATAGATTTCTCTTTGAAGAAATTTAAAGGTCTCATTGAATAAACTACACAGAGAACAATAGCTATTGTATTTGTTAGATGGGACAATAGAACTTACAAAAGTTTAAATCGACAGGTAACTTGCAGGTGAATCTATGGAAAACTATCATAGGGTTCGCAATAATAAAAAAAAAAAAACATGCATCAGAGACTAAAATCAACTACAACATGTACAAGTGCATCCCAGGGATTTAGTACTTTTACGTCATTGACAGTCAAAGAAGATATGACTTGTGCAATACATGTGTATCAAAGTCAAGTATATGTTATTGTAACATCTATTTAATGATTTCAATAACTATGAAGTCCACATGAACATGATGAATTTCATGAAATGACATTTGTGATAAACTTTAGGATCCTTAATTTCATAATATTCATAATATTCAATACTCTCTTCATATTCGTGTCATGGTCAAAACTCTGTGCCTGAAAAAGCATAGTTTCTGCTTACCAAAGCTTATACAATAAAAGCTTTCCTTGAATGAATATAATAGTCTTCAGCAATAATTATTCCCACACTGAATGTTTAGGCATTGTCATGATTTTGCTGAAAATATGAAACTTTCTTTCAGACAACAGTTTCCAGAGACATCCTGAAATTCTTTATTGGCAGGATAGGAACTCAAACTTTATCTGATAAAAATTAGAATTGCACAGACAGTTTTTATCATAATTATCAAGTTGATACACATGTACGTTTATAAGTTGAGCTGTGATATGATTGCCAATGTATAAAACAGAGACAACTATCCATGGCCACCACACATGGATACAATCAATTTAAAGATTTAAGGCCAAAAAAAAATATATGTCTGTTTCCTGTTTCCCGACCGACCCTGACTCAAACCCCCCGACCCTAGATCTTTTTATTCAAATCCGGAAAAAAATCGTTTCCGGTCCGGAAAAATTCATTTCCGGACCGATCCAGATCCGTATTTTACTATGCCCAAACAATCAAAATGGCTGCTCCCAGCACAAATGTGCTACAATTAAGGTTTAAAAAATGTCAGCACTGGGAGGATTATTCAATTAAAGCTTCTTAAAAGGGATTAAATCATTTTGAGGTACAGGACCCTAACCAAACATGACATTTAACCGACTGCAAATCTGACAGGGAGTGCAAAAATTAAAAAAAAAAAAAAAAAAAAAAAAAAAAAAAAAATCCCGACCTACCGACCCTGATTTATTTGCCTTGGAAGCAGGAAACAGACATATATTTTTTTTTGCCTAAGGTCACTTTACAACCTCAAAAAAGAGAAAAAAGTCCATACTAAATAGCCTATATTTGAATTTGTATATATTTTGATGGTTTATAATTCATGTAAATGCATTTCTACAAATTTACAACATATACATCATGTTTATCTTTAAGTTGAAGTTTTAACATTATCATGATGATCAGGGGTCGAAATTAGCGCTGGTCCGGTGGTCCGGGACCAGCAGAAATTTGTCGATAAAAATCACTGATTGCATCGCAACAATTTACCTGTAAAATCAATTACACGGTACTGGGGGGTATTACAATTGATCAAGTTAATTAATATCTCCGGTGAGCTTCCCTCACTACAATATTATGAAATGTGGAAATTTTTGGAATGAGTTAAACCACCAGACAAAAAAATTAGAATAAGTGAAAATCAAAAGGAAGATCGAAATAAAGTATATGAAATTGACAAAAGGAAATGCAAATACCAAAAATCATGGGAAAAAGATCGTGAATGGTTGAATTATATAGTAGATCAGAATTTAATGAACTGTACAATTTTTTATTAGTGATTGTCAAATGAATGTCATTTTTGCAGGACCAGTAGATTTGGAGTCGGACCAGTAGAGTTTCTGGTCCACTGGTCCAGCTGACCAGTACACAAAAAAGCTTAAATTCGACCCCTGATGATAAGTTTTAACATTATCATGATAATTATCCTTTATTATACAGATTGAGACACTCAAGAGTTTTATTGATTGGATTAAGAGGTCTGGGAGCAGAAATAGCAAAGAATATCGTTCTAGCAGGAATAAAATCTTTAACATTGCTAGACCAAACAGAGGTTTGTTATTATTAATGATTACACAAGAAGTTCGTATAATTTGGCATATCAATTATATATTCAATAAGTGATCAGTTCAAACTAAACCTTTAATACATAAGTTAATATCATTGTCACATGATTGTGTGGCCATCTCAGAAATAAATCATCATATTAAATGTTTGCATTCTTAACTTTATTTGAACTTTACTTGTCATGAATGTAAAGGATAAGCATGCACTGTAGGATAATTCATTGTTTATCAATTAACATAATAACCCAAACATTTCAATTAACATCATTAAGCAACTTGATTTATGATTTGATTGATTTATTTACAATAACTTAAAAGTCCTGATCTTTGAATGAAGCTAGATAATTTTTCTATGCTTGGTCCTAATTATAATGACAAGACAGAGTTTTAAACAAATGTTTTGACATCTTATTATTTTCTTGAAGATATAAATAAATGGTGTTGTTGGGTTTATACATCAACAAGACAACAACCCAATAAGAAAAACAATCAAAAAACATCTAGCGAGCAACCTGTAACAATCATGACAAAAGACGATTGTCTTTATTTTTCCAACAACAGATTCTGGCTTCACAGTCAAATCATGCAAATCATCTTAACCTTTTTTTAATGTAAGAATGAAGCACAGTGGGACAAAATCAGCGAGAGAAGTGTCTTGTAGATTTAAACCTAGGCCAAAATAAAAAATATGTTTGTTTTACCTCTCCCCACCCAGGTCAAAAATAAGCCCCTGGGTCAAAAAAATATTTTTCATGAAAAAATAAAAATTATTTTTATTCTCAAAAATAAGTTTCTTTTCATTTGCTTGAAAGCAAAAAGATTGATAATCTAAAAATAAATACGCTCAAATTGAGCACAAACATCTGATTAGTGGCTTCGACTGGACAAGTCACACCATTCATGTGACCATGCTATGACACACAGTTTAAAAAAAAAAGTACCTGCCTTCCTGGTCTGTTTACAAAGGGTAGACACGGGAAGGGGAAACAGATATTCTTTTAAATGTGGCCCTATGATCAATTGTATTTAATGCTTATATATATATTTTGATAGGTAACAGAGGAAGATACATGCTCGCAGTTCTTAATTCCACAGTCTGAAATAGGCAAAAATGTAAGATATTTTTCATCTATTTTATACTTCTATGTACATGATGTATGGAGAGATGTCAGTACAGTAACTTAAGTCCTGATCTTTGAATGAAGATGGATAATTTTTCTATGCATAGTCCCAGAGCTCCAGATAAGCTGCGTATTTGTGTAATCACGCAATACAAATAAGAAAAAACCCAATGCAATTGCCCATTGCAGGGTTTAATAACCCAATTAATTCACAGGAAAACCCAATTATATGCCAAAACCATGAGTTCTCAACCCTTTTATTGGCTACCGTTTGCGTTATTTACCCTTTTCTGTTTTCTATTTTTATAATATTTATAATTGGAGATGTCCTTTCGTTCTAAAAATAGATCCTTGCATCAAGTAGCTGAAATGGGTCCCTGTTGGAATATTCTGTTGCTCAAAAGGTACACATGTTTTTGAAAACATTTCGATCTTCTCGGCGTTTTTCCAATTAGCGTGTGTCATGTTGTCATATTTTTCTCGAATTGCTCTGGGTTCATCATAACA
This sequence comes from Mytilus galloprovincialis, assembly GCF_965363235.1. Taxonomy (NCBI): domain Eukaryota; kingdom Metazoa; phylum Mollusca; class Bivalvia; order Mytilida; family Mytilidae; genus Mytilus; species Mytilus galloprovincialis. The sequence continues at coordinate 8,121,800 of NC_134840.1, forward strand.
TATATTGAATTAAAACAAAAGTGAATGTCCGGTAAAAATATTGAATAGAAGCATGTTTTCAGCTTCTTTTGAATAGCTGAGGGAAAGTTATGATGATAACAAGACTTAGCCAATGTTTTTAGGAAGCGTTCATCGAAAACAAGGACGTGTGTGTACCTTAATGAAAACATTGCTAATAAACATGGGGTTTCGTCAAAAACTAAATCAGTTGGAAAAAGTGAAAGGCCAAATCAATTATGACATGTTATGTAGTTGGAAACCAAAAGTTCTAATAAGGGACAACTTAATCCAGATTTATGTAATTGAATAAAACAAAATCATTCAAGTATAAATTAGAGTTTATTTAGTATTATTTTTTTCATTTTACGGTTAATGATTGAATATAAAGGTATATATGTAAAATAAATTCTGAGACGAGTGCCTGTGAATACATATATCCATTTTTTACAGTTTATATAAGTTGTGAGAAAATACAAAACTGGAAGAAGGTTTGAAATGGGACACAAATTAAACCTACAAATGCTAGTCAGTGAATGAACCAAATACAACAGCTATATCACATATACAAAGAAAGAAACATATTTAAGATGGAAAAACATCTGGGATTCATATTGCCTAGATATTCAATATTGTGTTGATGAAAAAACGCTTGGTAGTGAGGCCAAAATAAAAAGATTGTATGTTTGCCCAAACGCGACTGACCCAAAATTAACCCGCCGACTCAAATTCTTTTTTTGACGTTTTTTAGAAGAATTTTTTTTTTTGCGGATTTTTTTCGTGTTCGCTCCGTCATCGTATAAAACTTAAAGTTTGTCGTCTCTGCGTTTGAAAGTAACTGTGAATACGATTAAAAGAAAGTGCATAAGAGATGCAGTTAATTGATATTCGATGTTCTCGGTTTTTATCTTCTGACTTATATGTAACGAACGTAAAGAAGTGAAACATGTGAAGTGGCACATTTTTTACGCTGTAGTTGTCTGTACTACCAAACCCTTACCTATATGTTCAATGTTAATTTCATTGTGTACTCGAATATCTGATAAGAATATTCAGGTAGATTTGTGCAATCGAATATTTTCAATGTTAATCTGACAGGAAATGGATCCGGAAGTTGCGAATTTACAATCTTGCAAGAAGATTTTGTTTTTTCTGAATAAAAAGGAATTATTTCTTGATAAATTGTTGTTTTTAATTTAACCTTCCTTTATCATGTGAATTAGATGCCTTTCTATTCAAATAGTTCAAATTTATAAGTCTCAGTTGACAAGATCAGTACGTTGCTGTTTGGGAGAGTTTGATAAAACTATAATTGCTCACAGAATCAGAAATATAATCTTAACTGAATGTAACTCCTTCTGAATAATTTATTGCAATATAAATATAAATCCCCTTTGACAAGAGAAATCTGGCTTTTGTCAGAAATATCTTTTTTCACATGTGCAAAAGTAAACACATGTTATGCTGGGATTTTTATACAAATTTGTGAGGAAGCCTCTGGAACCTGATGACCTAAAAATAAAATAGTCTTCAGAAAACGTTAACTTTATGCAATTATATTTTATCAATACTAATTATTTTAAAAAATTTAAACTTGATTATTTATAGAAATAAAATTATAATAAATATGTTTTTAGTTTGGAGATTCTTCAGAACATGCTTTGATCTATTTATAGCCAAATTAGTTTACCTGTGTGATAATATGTAAAATATAAATTTGTTTTCAAAACAAAAAAAGACAGAAACTATGGATGGTAAATAATAATTCATTTAAAATATTTTAGGACATTTAATCTATTTTTGTCGAGCCTGCAACTTTTGTTGCAGAAAGCTCGACATAGGGATAGTGATCCGGCGGCGGCGGCTACGGCGGCGGCGGCGGTGTTAGCTAACTTCTTAAAAGCTTTATATTTTAGAAGGTGGAAGACCTGGATGCTTCATACTTTGTATATAGATACCTTATGTTACGAAGTTTCCGTCAGTCACATGTCCAATGTCCTTGACCTCATTTTCATGGTTCAGTGACCACTTGAAAAAAAAGTTAAGATTTTTTATAATGTTGAATTCTCTCTTATTATAAGTAATAGGATAACTATATTTGATATGTGCGTACCTTGAAAGGTCCTCATGTCTGTCAGACAGTTTTCACTTGACCTCGACCTCATTTCATGGATCAGTGAACAAGGTTAAGTTTTGGTGGTCAAGTCCATATCTCAGATACTACAAGCAATAGGGCTAGTATATTCGGTGTATGGAAGGACTGTAAGGTGTACATGTCCAACTGGCAGGTGTCATCTGACCTTGACCTCATTTTCATGGTTCAGTGGTTATAGTTAAATTTTTGTGTTTTGGTCTGTTTTTTTCATACTATATGCAATAGGTCTACTATATTTGTTGTATGGAATGATTGTAAGGTGTACCTATCTAGCGGGCAGATGTCATGTGACCTTGACCTCATTTTCATGGTTCAGTGGTCAAAGTTAAGTTTTTGAGTTTTGGTCTTTTTATCTAATACTATATGCCGTAGGTCATCTATATTTGGTGTATGGAAATATTTTATGATCTTTATGTCAGTCGCGCAGGTTTTATTTGACCGTGACCTCATTTTCACGGTTCATTGCACAGTGTTAAGTTTCTGTGTTTTGGTCTATTTTTCTTAAACTATAAGTAATAGGACAACTATATATGTTGTATAGAAGCATTGTTAGCTGTACATGTCTGCCTGGCATGGTTCATCTGACCTTGACCTCATTTTCAAGGTTCATTGGTCTTTGTTTAGTTATCTTGGTTAATGTTAAGTTTATGTGACAGTTGTATTAAAGCTTAGCTTTATACTTAGGACTATCAACATAATATCAATGATTAGTATAGAAGGCGAGACATTTCAGCGTGTGCACTCTTGTAATAGATATAGGATTTAAAAACTGCAAACAAATAAAATCATTACATAGTCAGCTGATAATTTTTTACACAAACATCGTGTTGATGTAACTGTTGAAAATCACTTCATAAATCCACCAGCCCTTTCACACATGTAGCAATTGTCAGGGTTATAAACATCTCAGGATACAAATCATAAAGTAGACTAATTTATTTATAGAGGTTTTAAATTCATGGCTTTTGGTTGACTCTACAAAGGTTTCACAAAAAAAAACAGATGTACTGTTTTAAGATCTTTTAATATTTTCATGCAAATTCTGAAGAAAAAAAAAAAAGAATTTGCCTACCTACCTACCCACACCCAGTCATCATGGGTCGGGTTTGGGCAAACTGAAATATTTTTAATTGTGGCCTGAAAAACCCAATTTGATATTAATTTGAGGGGTGAATTGGAATTGATAATGCAATTAAAAAACTACAAAAGAAAATGGTGGGTAAAAACCCCAATTTGTGAATTCTTATCTGGAGCTCTGATAGTCCTACAGACAGGATTGAAGAATTGAGCCTCACAATTCATTCAGAACTGGAGGCTCTTCCCATGTAAAATTTGTAATCACCATTTTCATGATTTTGAATCATGAAGGTATTTGACATGACTGTTGAATATGTCTAGATTGTTAGCTGAAAATGTTAATTACAATACAATGTGCTGGTATATAAATTTTATTAAGTAATTTGAAACAAGTGTTTTGAATCATATTATTTCTCAAAGATATAAATAAATGGCATTGTTAGGTTTATACATCCATATGACAGCAACCCAATAACAAAAATAATCAAAAGACATCTAATTAACAACCAACTGTCTTTAACAACTGTCTATATATCATGTATATATGAATGATATGTCTTTAGCCTCTATAGCTAGTTGTAAGGAATTTGCATTTATAAAAATCATCTACTAAAATATGATACATGTTTAAGGTTCTAGAAAAAAGAATCAATAAAAAAAGCATCAGATTGCTGTTTTTCTGAGTGGTGAATTATATTGATTTTTTTAATCTTTGTATGTTTTAGAGAGCTAAAAGTTCCTTAGAAAGGACCCAGCAGTTAAACCCTATGGTTGAAGTAACAGCAGACGACAGCGATCCTAGAGACAAACCAGATAGTTATTTCAGTGAATTTGATGTTATATGTGCCACATGTTGTTCGTCTTCGTTATTGACAAGGATTGATAAAATCTGTGCTGATAAGAACGTGAAATTTTTTGCTGGTGATGTTTTTGGTTACTATGGTTATATGTTTTCTGATCTTGGAGAACATGAATATGCAGAGTAAGTGTCACATTAAACTAGAGGCCAATGGAAGTTGAGTTCCATTTTAAAATGACTGATCATAGATACTGGTACATAGATATTATATATTTCATACTAATAATGTTTAAACCAGTTTATATATAAATAATGCATAAAAGGTTAACAGGAATTACCAAAAATACTGGACAGTACATCAAAACCGGACAATGATGAGGAAAAAGCACAGAAATCATTTATTCACTTTTATAGTAGGTAGAAATTTGACACAGTATATAAAGAAATTTCTAAAACATAAAATAGGAGGTGATCGATGCAAATTCTTTATACATTTGTATTTGTGGCCTTAAACATCATCCGCATATTGAAACCATAATCCTTTTTTATTACCATTTTTTTAATAATAATTTCACAGAATCCAAAAGTCTAATGGTGAAATGACTGTAAACAAGAATCTAAATATAAGATTTTAATGTCAAATCTTTCATTTGTCAATGTTGTGTAACACAATTTTTGTATTATATAAAAGCTTTAGTTTATTAATTACATGTATATTTAAGGTGTAAAATTGTATTTTAGAGAAGTGCCAAAACCAAAGGAAAAGAAATCTGACAGTGATGAACCCTCTCCTAAAAAAGTCAAAGATCATGAAACTGTTATTGTGAAAAAAGTAAGTAACATAATAACCAGAACAATTTTAATTAAAAAGAGGTACTAGTCTTTCATCTGGTATTCATATTTTTATAGCTGCGTGTATTTTTGTAAAATACAGAAAAAATGATAAGTGTGTCTGGTACTCTTGTCAGATGTGATTTCTGTTAAATAACTGACATAATTAACAAGTCTTTCTACTTTGACAGCTTTCTGTTTTACCGTGTTTCAGCCTTCCTATCATAGAGCTGAGTCGATTAAGGACTTGTATCAGTCTCAGTTTTGGTTGACATACTTTAGATGGAAGTCATGTTGTATATTTATAAATTGCTTATGTCATATGAGATCTGTGAACTACAGTATTTATCTGTGCTCTTCTTGATTAATTGCTCTGTCAATTAGCACTTGTATGGCATACCACTGGTCAAGATGTCTTCAATCTATTTCTTTGATATTTGTGCACAGTGTATATAATAATTTTATAAGAAAGGTACATTTTTTGCTTGTGCTAGTACTTAAATAGATATTGATATGCAATTCTAAAATAATTCCCAGATTTAAAATTATGATTTTAATGAATTTTTAGGGTGAGGGGAAAGTCGTACACTACTGTTTTATTTATTTTTTTTATGCCCCACCTACGATAGTAGAGGGGCATTATGTTTTCTGGTCTGTGGCTCCGTTCGTGCTCCGTCCGTTCGTCTGTGCATCCGTTCAGGTTTTTATGGTCAAATTAGTTTTTGATGAAGCTGAAGTCCAATCAACTTGAAACTTAGTACACTTTATGCTTATGATATGATCTATCTACTTTTAAAGCCAAATTAGACTTTTGACCCCAATTTCACGGTCCACTGAACATAGAAAATGAAAGGGGGAGTTTCAGGTTAAAGATTTTGGTCAAGGTAGTTTTTGATGAAGCTGAATTCCAATCAACTTGAAACTTAGTACACTTGTTGCTTTTGATATGATCTTTCTAATTTTAAAGCCAAATTAGACTTATGACCCCTATTTCACGGTTCACTCAACATAGAAAATGAAAGTGGGAGTTTCAGGTTTAAGTTTTTGGTCAAGGTAGTTTTTGATGAAATTCATGTCCAATCAACTTGAAACATACATGTAGTACATATGTTCCCTATAGTATAATCTTTCTAATTTTAATGCCAAATTAGATTATTACCCAATGTTTACAGTCCATGGAACATGGAAAAGGATAGTGCAAGTGGGGCATCCATGTACTTTGGACACATTCTTGTTTGTACTAGTTCTTTAGCAAGATTTTTTATAAAGGTATTATATGTTATTTGGAAATGATCCCTGGTGTAAAATTTTCTGTAAAAATTTTTTTTTTTTTTGGTTAAATATGTCCTTATCATATTTCTGTATTTGTACAAAAACATTATTGTCATTTTGTTTATTTTCTTTGGTTACATCTTCCATACCTGCCAACATCTGAAACCTTCAAAGAAGGAGATCGCCCACTCAGCTATGACAGCTGAGGGGGAGATTTTGCGTGAACAACATTTTCAAGTTAAATGTATGACCCCTTTATTTATTTATCTACAAAACACATATATGTGTTACCGATTATACTTAATTTCTTTAAATTTGGTGATGTTGGTTCCTCTCTGTATAATCTTCTTTTACATTTGTATCACAATTATACAGAGTTACAACAGATATTTCAAATATTTAACCCTATAAATATAATATGGTGCATTTGTAGTATGCAAGTCATTTTTTAGGTTCAATACCTATCTTATAAATTCAAGCATTGAATAGAAGTGTAATTCTTTTATGTTATTTTAAAAAAATTTTTTTTTTTTTTTGTCCAGAGGCATACAAAATCATCTTATTGCCATCCTTTTTTGATTCTATGTTTAATTTGTATTTTATTTATATTATTGCAGGTAAAAACAACCCTTATCAGTGATACAAACACCTAATTAATGTTGACTTGTCATTCAAGATTGAAATATCCAAAAACGGGAGGGTACCATCAAGCGGGAGATTCCCCGATTTTCGCTTTTTGAGCGGGAGTCTCCCGCTCAAAACAGGAGGGTTGGCAGGTATACATCTTCTGACATCAGACTCGGACTTCTCTTGAACTGAATTTTAATGTGCGTGTTTATGCAATTACTTTTCTACATGGCTAGAGGTATAGGGGGAGGGTTGAGATCTCATAAACATGTTTAAGCCCGCCGCATTTTTGCGCCCATACCATATATTTGTTTAGGGGCCAGCTGATGGACGCCTCCCGGTGGGGGAATTTCTCGCTGCATTGAAGACCTGTTGGTGACCTTCTGCTGTTGTCTGTTCTATGGTCGGTTTGTTGTCTCTTTGACACATTATCCATTTCCATTCTGAATTTTATTTTTATATACTATATTTACCAAAATTATTTCCAGAATGCAACTTTCACAAGGTTACAGCATGCTTTAGATGTGGATTGGACAACAGACGAAAATTCAAAGAAGATAAGACGAACACCCAATACATATTTCATAATGCAAAGTAGGTTTTCAACACAACCAACCAGAGGAATCGTGTCTGGTTGTTTTATGTCTGACTCATCCTAATGTTATTATGTGTAGTTTTTTTTATTGAGAGAATAATGTGATTGTGGCCATTTTGATAGTTTCTGTTTAATTCCATGTGAAACAGTAGAACTGGTCTAATATGACTGTTTCTGAACCCTTGAAAATCGAAGAAACATAAGTGGTGTCTGAGAAATTTACCATTTTGAGTAATCAAGATGATTTAAGTTGTAAACTGTTACATTACATTTACATTATTTTAACTGTTTATGAACATTTTAGAAGACACAGTTAGAAAATACATTAGGTTAATGCCATGAAACAGTCAAAACAATATAGGAATGAGAAGATGTGGTATGATTGCCAATGAGACAATTCTCCATAAGAGAGCAAATGACACACAAATCAACACATTACGGCCACTAAAAATGAACTAAGCTTATACTGCTTAGTCAGCTGTAAAAGGCTCTAAAATGACAAATGTAAAACTAAACAAACGAGAAAACTAAGCACGTGATTTATGTACATACCCAAATATGTTGCATAACATCAAACGACAACCACTTTTAAAATATTCAACTCCCGACTTGGGACAGGCACATACAGACTGTGGGAGGGTTAAATTAGTTTGTTATCCTCCCCTAGACTGGGACAGTACAACTTCTTAGTTGCTCTGAATCTAGTGCAAATAAGATTGACAAAAGGGGCTTAACTTTTAAGTCAAAACCTGTGTGAAAAATTGAATTGCATTTGTCTTTCTTTCAGTTTTACTGAAGTTCATGGAGCAGAATGGTAGAAGAGTTGCTCTAGGTTCAAGAGAAGATGACATTGTTGTTTTAAATAATATAAGAAATACTGTTTTAGAAGATATGAAATTGAATGACAGTGTTGTTTCTAAAGAATTCAGTAGGTAGGTTTTAAATATAGTGACAATAATTATTACTGATTTATAATCACAATGTTGTTTTTAAATTCAGTCATTCAGTATTTTATAAAGACACTGATTATAACAGATGAGAGGGATTTAGTTTTCATAACCATTCACATTACACTGGTCTAAAATAATTTGTTGACAAAAGAGATTGAATAATCAAAACAGTTCAAGAAACTGTCATCATATCATCATAGGTCCCTATAAGCCAGGTTATGGGAAAAGGATAGTTAAGATATTTGTAGTTGTTATCCTTATTGCTCTTTGTAGAGTTGACAGCAAAGGAATAATAGGGTATTATGAACTTGTTTTATACATACATTGTACTATATTTAGTAAATTAGATAATTAGGTAATGTTAATAAACTCTGCTCATGTAGACCCTGTATCATTGAATATAGCTGGACAGAATTTAACATGATATAATGTTGTGCACTGGCTAATTAAATGTTTAATATGACTATTATTGATGGTTTCCAATACCTAAATCATGGACACAGCACATCTTATTTTATCAATTGGAGACAGCAGGGGAACACATAAGTGCTAACACTTGTTTCTGTGTTCATGAGTTTTTTTTGTACAAAACATATTACTATTTCAATTTACTATATATGTATAGTCAATGAATTGGGACATTTTTTCTTTATTTTTTATTTTGAGGCGAACTAAAAGTGTGAACTACATTGGTTTGCAAAAATAAAGTACTTTGAGTCATATTGTTATGTTAGACCTGAACCTGGACCTTTATTTATAATCTGCTTTCATTTATAACTTCAAGTTAATGGTGGCTTCTTAATAAGACTTATCTGGACCATATACACTTCCAAGCATATTTGGTCATAACCATTATAAAAAAGACATATTATTATGATCACTCTTATTATTAAGAAGCAACTTGTAATTATGATGGTATAATTGTAAACAATATTGAAAATATAAGAATTAAATTAATACTTTCAAAATATGTGAGAGCAAAACTGAGCGAAGGTATTTAAGGTGGTACCTAAAACTACAGGGAGATAACTCTGTAAAATCAGCTAAACGTTTTAATAACATATTTTTAAGGAAAAATTAAGCTTCTCAATGATCAAAATTAGTGTTTGTCAAACTGCTTTCTATCCAACCATTTTTCTCCGAGAAAGTGATTGGTTCAAGTTTTCTGAAATTTTTAACATAAACCCTTGATATACACAATGTTAATCAGTAAGCTTGGCTGTAAAATTATGTCATGTCCCCAAAGAGCTTTATGTCAAATTTGATTTTTATTTTATTCTTGTTTTCAGTTACTGTTTTGCTGAACTAAGTCCAGTATGTGCCATAGTTGGTGGTGTTATTGGACAAGAAATTATAAAGGTATCTCAAAGTATTTTTTCAATATGGCAAAATAATGATTCAGTTCTCTTATGGACCTCTGCTCCAATGAATAATGTCTTTTTTGGATTCGAGCGTCACTGATGAGTCTTTTGTAGATGAAACGCGCGTCTGGCGTATATTCAAAATTTAGTCCTGGTATCTATGATGAGTTTATTTAATGTCCGACAGTCTAATCTGGTTTTTCTCCTGATGTATGGCAAGGTGTAAATATATATGTCATGTTATATCTTTTGAGACATAGTATGGTTCTATTTCGCATCATCATATCCTCTATGACACACTACACTTGGTACAAAAATAACTTGAGATCATAATCTTGTCCATAGTAAAGTACAAGACATTTTGGGTACCTTTAAAAATGCATGTTGCGACCAGAGATGTTAAATCAGGAATGCAAGGAAAAAGAAAAGATATCTTATATTAATTAACAAGATAAAATTTTGAAGTTTCTTTTCAAACTAAAAACCACCATGCTTTCATTGCTGTTCTTCATCTTATAGTCACCTTTAACAAAAAGCAAAAGCTTAAGATCTCACTTAAGTTTAATACATCTCCAAGCATAGGTTTGCTAGATGTTGATTATGCTACAAGGCATAGGTTTGCTAGAAGTTGGTTATGCTACAAAACATAGGTTTGCTAGATGTTGATTATGCTACAAGGTATAGGTTTGCTAGATGTTGGTTATGCTGCAAAGCATAGGTTTGCTAGATGTTGGTTATGCTACAAAGCATAGGTTTGCTACATGTTGGTTTTGCTGCAAAGTATAGGTTTGCTAGATGTTGGCTATGCTATAAAGCATAGGTTTGCTAGAAGTTGGTTATGCTACAAAGCATAGGTTTGCTAGATGTTGGTTATGCTACAAAACATAGGTTTGCTACATGTTGGTTTTGCTACAAAGCATCGGTTTGCTAGCAGTTAATTATGCTACAAAGCATAGATTTGCTAGATGTTGGTTATGCTACAAAGCATAGGTTTGCTAGATGTTGGTTATGCTACAAAGCATAGGTTTGCTAGAAGTTGATTATGCTACAAAACATAGGTTTGCTAGAAGTTGGTTTTGCTACAAAGCATAGGTTTGCTAGATGTTGGTTATGCTACAAAGCATAGGTTTGCTACATAGTCCATCAGCTGGTAAGGTAAAATTTCAGTTCTGTGTTACACCCCAGGGTACCGCAATTGTTTTGTATAAATCTAAAGATTACTGTCTGCAGAATATTTGAAGAGGTGTTAGACTTTTGAAAAAGTGTCCAAAAGGGGTTAAAAGGGGTCTTATTTAAGAGTATATCAAAATCTTTGTTTAACCCATATATACAGAAAAAAGAAAATGTAACCAAGTATTCGGTACTATTTCTCTTATCAAATTGAACAAATCATATCTTAATAATACGGAGGCCAATTTTTATTTAATTTTTAAATCGTATAGGACCAAGAAAAAAAGGGGGAGGGTAATATCCAAAATTCATGATTTTGAATGAAACAAAGCATACATACTAGTTTTCTTGATTAAAAAAGGTATATTTTTTACATTGAAACATAGAGCATCAAGTAACTAAAGGCAGTTGAACAAAATTCAAAGGTAAGAAAGGGAAAAAACATGGAATCAATGACAAACACAAACATAAGCAATGTACATCACAGTCATTAAAAAACACACATAGTACTAAAAAAATAAAAGAACTGTCAGGGTTTCAAGATTTATATTCAAGTTCTTTTAACAACAAAATCACCACATTTTAAGGTCATGAAGAAGGTCAATCCATAGAATCATCTTCATTTTCGTGAACGCCATCTACCGAATTATCATCACCATCATCTTCATCATCTTCGTCGTCATCGTCAGCCATATCAACGATTTGATTATTCTTGTTGCTACAAGAATTCGTACATGTGCAGCCATCTGTACAGGATAAACCTTGTCGAACACATGAACATCTTTTGGTGGCACAACCAGCTTTACATGAACAGCTTATCAGTATCAATAAATCATCTAACACTGGCGGTTGGTCTAGCCAATTGATGCTGATCAAATCGTTCTTAACAATCTAACCATGGTTGTTTGGTGATGGAACAGTGTTGTGTTGAAGAGCAGATTTCCAAATCTTTGCCTAAAAGTTGGCTCGTTTGATGTGCTTTAACATTGCATCTTTTGTTGGGGGCAGTAGATGATAATTGCACATTTATTAATCTGCATTTGGAATAATAATATTAGAACTGATATAATTCTGAAAAAAGCAGGCCAATACTTCCACATCAGTGTCAGACGATTTTATACCAATGGAATCGTAACCTTTGTCAGCTACGTGTTTTGCATGAAGAAACATCTTTGTGTCGGCTTCTTCCTGTATGCTTAGAAGCTCAATGCATTCTTTACTTGTCACTATTTCATTTTCAATATATATTTTGTGGCACATACTTCCATATGATACAAATAAACTGGGACTATTATACTAATAGTATTAGTCTTAGTCTACCAACTGACAAAAATTTCTTCAATTGCCTAGTACAAGATTGTTTTGATCTAGAATTTGACCTCCCAAGGACCTGAGATCCCGCTGTAAATTTTTTATGGATATTGTGGGATACTGATCAGTGACAAAATCAATGCGGGGAGCTCTTTCTGAAACTAAAAGGGTGTTTTATTAAACAACAATTGCCTAATCAGAAAAAGTACTTGGTATTCTAGTAAAGGATTGAATAACTGCCGTACCATCAAATATCCACATCCTTTCCTCAGGAATGGCTTGCATTTGTTCAACGTCCTTTTCGTAAAGACCACCTAGGACAGATTTATTTGTCTTTACAGGTGTATCATCAACGTTTGCAAGAGACCATGGAAGAGGACATAATTCAAACTGGAGTACCTCTCGTATAACCAACTGTCTAGTCTGGGCTATGACATGCAGGCTACCAAAAAGATTTTTATCTGCTTTCAATATGATGCTGTTCTTATCACCCATTAACTGTTAACCTTTTATTTCCTTTGTTGAAAATGTAAGCAATGATTGTCTTTTGATTAGTTTAAAGATATTGGTTGACTTTTGAATAAGCCGTTCATTAATGACATTTTCTGATGCTGACTTTCCCTTTTCATACGCGTTTGGAAGGTCGCACCTTAATTCCAAAGAAGCAACAGTACCCGATGAAAGCCAGATAACTGCTTAGATGTTTCAAATGGATTTGTCTGCCTTTGCAGTGTCTGAACCAATTTTAATAGTCAGTTTCTTCTCGCTTCATTTAAGTTTTTCAAGTTCTTTTTGTGCGGATGTTTCAGGGTTAACAATTCCTGCCAAATCTCGACATTTTAATGATATTGAAGCTCTTCAATGTGCATTTAACAACCAACATTTAGTAAAACTTTGATTTTAACTGAAACCAACAATGCCACCTCTTTGTTTTTGTATCTCTGTTCAATGTTTGCTCTATTGTTTGATCAACTGGAGATCTAGAAAATCCATGAGAGCTTCTCTGAACACAAAAACAACCAGATGAAAGATATTCATGCGCATCAGGATGGATATTTTGCATCTGAAGCAAATAGACTGACATGTATCGGGAATAGTTTTGACGGTCATATGCAAAAAAATGAATACAAACAAAGTAACAAAATCATTTGACAATATGTACAAAATTTAAAAAACAACACTAAATTCATTGAATAGTGAAGCAATATATCCAAGTAAGAAGGAAAGAAAATAGGGAAAAAACACTATCAAATGAGGAACAATGTATACATTACGAAAAGCAAATAAATAGTAACCAGACGGTATGTCAAATCGACATAGTTTTGTGCCAAAGAAAGTAAAAAGTCTTAACAAATTCCCCAACTGACTATTTGACCTTCTTTCAAAGCAATGTTTGTCGATTAAATGACTTAACAATCTTAACTCAATCACGACATAGCTAAAACACAGAATGTAAACAAGCACACCTTTATTGAGTTCTATAGAGTGCACCCTTTCAAAACGCAAAAAAAAACCCTTTCATTTGTCATTTTTTCATAAATATTTTTTTACACATTTACTTTATAAGATAATTTGTCTCACAAAAACAACATACTCGTCAATTTAATGTTTGTTTTCAGTTGCAAATTAATAAGCTAAAAGTGTTTATGTGTGCACTCAGGTATGAATATATTATCGACTGAATCGAAGACGGTAATGTGATGATTTCCGGTATTTCACGAGTATTTGCACGTACATATGTTTTATTGAATAATTCATATTTTAGACGATATATAAATACTGCAAATAGTTTAATAAACATTGCATACCTGTCAATTTTAAATTTTCATTCACAAAAACGGATAATTGCATTACGAATTTCTTTATGAAATGAAAAAATATGCCTTAATTTTAACCCAAAAAAATCGGCTTGTTTGTAATGTAAATAAACATTTGTTTAAAACAAAAAATCTTCAGAATTACATTAAATATGATAGTTTTATATCTGTTTTAGTTGTTTAAACCTATAATTTTGTTTTTTTTTTAATCACTTTATATTGAACATTTTAATTAAAAATTATTTAGTCGTGATAGCTAAATGAGGGGACCATTGAAAGGGACGTTTTTAAACCTAGGCCTCTTTTGGACACTTTTTTTTTAGTCTAACACCTTGTATTTTATCAATAAGATAATGAAGTTGAATTCTATCAAAAAAAATCGCGGTACCCTGGGGTGTAACACAAACTCCTTAACTAGAGCGCTTTTGAAAACTAGCTGATGGACTAACATGTTGGTTTTGCTGCAAAGTATATGTTTGCTAGATGTTGGTTATGCTACAAAGCATAGGTTTGCTAGAAGTTGGTTATGCTACAAAGCATAGGTTTGCTAGATGTTGGTTATGCTACAAAGCATAGGTTTGCTAGATGTTGGTTATGCTACAAAGCATAAGTTTGCTAGAAGTTGGTTATGCTACAAAGCATAGGTTTGCTAGAAGTTGGTTATGCTACAAAGCATAGGTTTGCTAGATGTTGGTTATGCTACAAAGCATAGGTTTGCTAGATGTTGGTTTTGCTACAAAGCATCGGTTTGCTAGCAGTTAATTATGCTACAAAGCATAGATTTGCTAGATGTTGGTTATGCTACAAAGCATAGGTTTGCTAGATGTTGGTTATGCTACAAAGCATAGGTATGCTAGATGTTGGTTATTCTACAAACACAGCATTGATATTATCAACAAATTGTCGACTGTAAACAGGCAAACATACACTTGTCTTATTGGCAATCATGCCACATTTTTTTAAATATACAAAGAGTGTCATTAGTCACAAAAGAACATATATTCTAAATATTTTGCAGAATATTACCACATTACAGAATTATGAAAATCTAATTGCAGGCTGTATCACAGAGAGACTCACCACATAATAACTTCTTTAAATCTAATTGCAGGCTGTATCACAGAGAGACTCACCACATAATAACTTCTTTGAATCTAATTGCAGGCTGTATCACAGAGAGACTCACCACATATTAACTTCTTTAAATCTAATTGCAGGCTGTATCACAGACTCACCACATAATAACTTCTTTAAATCTAATTGCAGGCTGTATCACAGAGACTCACCACATAATAACTTCTTTGAATCTAATTGCAGGCTGTATCACAGAGAGACTCACCACATAATAACTTCTTTGAATCTAATTGCAGGCTGTATCACAGAGAGACTCACCACATATTAACTTCTTTAAATCTAATTGCAGGCTGTATCACAGAGAGACTCACCACATAATAACTTCTTTAAATCTAATTGCAGGCTGTATCACAGAGAGACTCACCACATAATAACTTCTTTGAATCTAATTGCAGGCTGTATCACAGAGAGACTCACCACATAATAACTTCTTTAAATCTAATTGCAGGCTGTATCACAGAGAGACTCACCACATAATAACTTCTTTAAATCTAATTGCGGGCTGTATCACAGAGACTCACCACATAATAACTTCTTTAAATCTAATTGCAGGCTGTATCACAGAGAGACTCACCACATAATAACTTCTTTAAATCTAATTGCAGGCTGTATCACAGAGACTCACCACATAATAACTTCTTTAAATCTAATTGCAGGCTGTATCACAGAGAGACTCACCACATATTAACTTCTTTAAATCTAATTGCAGGCTGTATCACAGAGAGACTCACCACATAATAACTTCTTTAAATCTAATTGCAGGCTGTATCACAGAGAGACTCACCACATATTAACTTCTTTAAATCTAATTGCAGGCTGTATCACAGAGATTCACCACATAATAACTTCTTTAAATCTAATTGCAGGCTGTATCACAGAGAGACTCACCACATAATAACTTCTTTGAATCTAATTGCAGGCTGTATCACAGAGAGACTCACCACATAATAACTTCTTTAAATCTAATTGCAGGCTGTATCACAGAGAGACTCACCACATAATAACTTCTTTAAATCTAATTGCAGGCTGTATCACAGAGACTCACCACATAATAACTTCTTTAAATCTAATTGCAGGCTGTATCACAGAGAGACTCACCACATATTAACTTCTTTAAATCTAATTGCAGGCTGTATCACAGAGAGACTCACCACATAATAACTTCTTTAAATCTAATTGCAGGCTGTATCACAGAGAGACTCACCACATAATAACTTCTTTAAATCTAATTGCAGGCTGTATCACAGAGAGATTCACCACATAATAACTTCTTTTTCTACAATGGTGTGAATGGAGAAGGACTAGTGGATAAGATTGGTTAAACATGGTTTTTACCTCCAATTTGGTTAGAGACTATTTTGAACTACAGTTTGGTTAGAGACTATTTTGACCTATAGTGAAGGAATTGTTCCTTGCAGGAATCAGTATCAAGTCATCAGATATGCTTGGTTGGGTGATTTACAAATGAAAAGTGCTGTGCGAGTTGCATAATGAACATTTGTATTATTGAAATGTCACAATGTAAAGGAAGAAATAAATGTTACTATTTCAGTTGTATTTTTGTCATGACTTCGTCACAGAGAAATTAATCAAACTGTTGCATTAAACTTTGTATACCTTCATACTCCATATATAGCATGTAGAATATAAATTTTGTGGATGCCTTATGTTCTGGAGTATTCAAGGGTCATATGCACATTGACTTTGAACTACTTATACCATGATGTGACCCCATCAATAAATTATTTTGGTATTTACATGGTTCAGCTACTGCTCAGCACATATGTTTTTTTTGCCTTGTATGAGTAATAAGATAACTTTTTGTTATGAGAAATCCTTGGAATAGTTTTTGTCCATCAGACACAATTCATATACCCATAACATTGACTTCATTTCATTAATTATTGGTCAAGTTTGTCCATATTTATCTGATACAATTGGTACAATTCCACAATCTTTGGTATACTCATCTGGAAGATTTTATTTAACCTTGTCTCATTTTCATGGTTTATCATTCAATGTTTAGTTTTTCAGATATTATAAGTGGCCTCAAGACCTATTTTTAACAGTTTTATATATAGTCTTTTTAAAATATGGGTGGAATTTACTTGATTTTCTATGCTCTCTGAAGAAAATATAGCTCGAATAAAGTTGTCGCATGGGAACTCACCGAAGAAAAAAATTCCCCATAACATTTAAGTTATGTTTGAGCATGTTACCATCTAGCAATTGCATACCAACTTGAATAAAGAAACAGTTAAAGCCAAAGCTTTACTCTGTGATATGTATTTATATATTTTCAATTGCTTTTTACCTTTCTTTTTCTTTTTTCTGTTTAGTCCTTGTCACACTTGTAGTATATATCCAAACTCCACATTAACGTGTCAACTAGTGCTGAGAAAGCAAGACAATCTGCTATTTATCAACACTGGTAACAATTTTTTTTTTACTTTAACTGTAAAGGTTACCATAAGAAGTTTGTTATCTATTTTTGGCTTTTTATAGAATGGTTTTAAGGTGTACAAGCTCATCTAGCAGGACTCATCTGATATGGCCCCTTTTTCATGTTTGAATGGTCCAGGTTTCTTCTGACCTTGATCTTGGTTCCCATTGGTAAATGTTTGGTGTTTGTGGATTTGTCATTTAATCATTACTAAAAGCAATAGGTCAGCTAAAGTGTAAGGAATAATTGCAAGATGTACATATTTGTGTGGCAGGTTTTATCTGACTTAGACCTTCATTTCATAGTTTTGTTTTATCATTAGTATAATCAATAGGTCAACTATATTTGGTGTAGATGTCTTTTTGCAGTGTTTCTTTCTAATTTAGACCATATTATCGTAGTTTTTGTTTCTTCAATATTATAAGTAATTAGTAAACTATATTTGGTGTGGGTAATGATTTCATGGTGAACATATTGTCTGGCTGGGTTTATCTGACCTTGACCTCACTTTTATAGGTCATTGGTGTATATTAAGTTTTAGGAGGAGTCAAAATTCGGACTAAGTTACGGTTGATTCATTAATATTTGTTGGATACCAATTTTCGTTGATAAAGGGGAACCACACATATAAATGTTAAACGAATTACAAATTTTGTAAAGGAATGTATGCAGACTTTGCCAAAACCACATAATTTAATATCCATCAATATGCAAGTTTTCCTCAAACCAAGAAAATTGGTATACACGAACATAAATGAAACCACAGTATGCTGTTTCCATCCCTAGGTAGGCCTAGTAGTGTCAACAATTTTTGTGACCAGGTCAGTTTAAGGGGAACCACTTGTGATAAATCTCAGTCATGGTCCATTGACTTTAAAACTTTCACGCTTATAAATAAATAGGTACGAGTGACAACTCTCCATCTAAGTCACAATGAATAAAAAGTTAACAATAACAGTTCAAAGTATACAGAGCCTTGTCTCACAATGAAAAGCAAGCTATAAAGTTCCCCAAAATGACTAATGTAAAAAAAAATTCAAACAGAAAAACCAAGTCTAATCCATATAAAAACAAGAAACCTCTAAGAACCACACATGCCATTTTTGCACCCAACATGTTTGAAGTTTGTGATTACGTCAGTTTAAGGTGAACCATTTATGATGTGTCAATGATTTTTGGGATGCAATTGTATTAGCATTGGCATATCATATTTCCATAGAAATCATTTGGCCCTTAACCTTCAGTCATGCTTTTGCTTTTAGTATTTTACATATTTTGAATAAATTCAACTGATGTTTTTTTTTTCTTCTATCCAATCACATACAGGTGAGACATATCTTCAAAATTTTCTCCTGATTAGGCCTTTGCCTCAGATGATATAAGCATAGGCTCGCTATATTTGATTTATGGTGTGTACATGTCTGAGCTTTGCTAGAACATGACATTTACATTATTTCCTTTTTGAATTTTCCTCTGGTTTCGTATTCTTTTTTTTTTTTCATGAATAATGGCTCTGACGGGGACTGGCCTTTACCTCATTTCAGTTAATAACGCTAAGTTTATGATACTTATAATAAAACCTTTATATTACAGACTTTCAACATAAGTTCAATCATAAGACGTAAGCAGGCAAAATATTTCAGAAGTGCACTCTTGTCTTTCTACTCGCACAAACATTTTTTTTTCTTTCATATATGAACTCTAAAAAATCAGTTGCAGCTATGTCACTCATACTTTGTATTTTATTTTTGAAAAAAGCATGATATAAACTAAAGTATTAAATCTATATTGTTTTATATAGAACAAACACTGTTGGGAAAAATACATGTATTTCATTAAAACAGTACAACTTTCCACTTCTCAGCATTTTGTCTGAAAAATATAAAAAATAAACCATTTGTAACAACAGGAAACATAAGTTCTATATAAGAGGCAAAAGATTATTTTCAAATTCATACATTTTCCTGTTCATTTCTTAATGTCATGTCATAGTGAGAACTGATTATTTAATAACATCTTTTATGCAAATTATTCTCTGGTTAACCAGTGTTTAAAAAAATAAAAATCTCAATTGGTCTATAGAATTTATATGTCAAAACCAAAGAGAACTCTTTACTCAGGCTATTTTGATATTTGTGAAAAGTGTGCCAGCCCTTGAAGTAATTAACAAGGTGAACAGTAAGGAAAGTGTTATTTTCAAAACATTGTTTCTTTTTCACGAATGTATAAACACAGTTTGTTTTTGTGCAAAAAGATGAAGTGGGTGTGGCTAAATAAGATTACCCTCATTACATTCTGTTCAGTATTGAAATTTATGAGAAGATATCTTATAGTTATATTACTTTTATTCAGACTCCCTATTGGAAGTTTTATTTATTCTATTCTTGTCGAGTGTGAACTCCCTATGATATGTTAATGTCTGATGTTGATCTATTTTGTTGTCAATATACAACACATTTTATTTGTGAATTACAAGTTGATAAATTATGTAATTGGACTAAAAGGTTTCTCTTAAAAGGTTTTTACTGTTAAATTGTTTTCTCAATTGTTCTATTTTCTTGCATTCCAAATTTTTTCAGCATATCTGATGATTTTTTGTCGAGCCTGCAACTTTTGTTGCAGAAAGCTCGACATAGGGATAGTGATTCGGTGGCGGCGGCGGTGTTAGCTAACTTCTTAAAAGCTTTATATTTTAGAAGGTAGAAGACCTGGATGCTTCATACTTTGTATATAGATGCCTCATGTTACGAAGTTTCCGTCAGTCACATGTCCAATGTCCTTGACCTCATTTTCATGGTTCAGTGACCACTTGAAAAAAAAGTTCAGATTTTTTGTAATGTTGAATTCTCTCTTATTATAAGTAATAGGATAACTATATTTGATATGTGCGTACCTTGCAAGGTCCTCATGTCTGTCAGACAGTTTTCACTTGACCTCGACCTCATTTCATGGATCAGTGAACAAGGTTAAGTTTTGGTGGTCAAGTCCGTATCTCAGATACTATAAGCAATAGGGCTTGTATGGAAGGACTGTAAGGTGTACATGTCCAACTGGCAGGTGTCATCTGACCTTGACCTCATTTTCATGGTTCAGTGGTTATAGTTAAATTTTTGTGTTTTGGTCTGTTTTTTTCATACTATATGCAATAGGTCTACTGTATTTGTTGTATGGAATGATTGTAAGGTGTACATGTCTAGCGGTCAGATGTCATGTGACCTTGACCTCATTTTCATGGTTCAGTGGTTTTAGTTAAATTTTTGTGTTTTGGTCTGTTTTTTTCATACTATATGCAATAGGTCTACTATATTTGTTGTATGGAATGATTGTAAGGTGTACATGTCTAGCGGGCAGATGTCATGTGACCTTGACCTCATTTTCATGGTTCAGTGGTCAAAGTTAAGTTTTTGAGTTTTGGTCTATTTATCTAATACTATATGCCATAGGTCAACTATATTTGGTGTATGGAAATATTTTATGATCTTTATGTCAGTAGAGCAGGTTTCTTTTGACCATGACCTCATTTTCACGGTTCATTGCACAGTGTTAATTTTTTGTGTTTTGGTCTATTTTTCTTAAACTATAAGTAATAGGTCAACTATATATATTGTATAGAAGCATTGTTAGCTGTACATGTCTGCCTGGCATGGTTCATCTGACCTTGACCTCATTTTCATGGTTCATTGGTCTTTGTTTAGTTATCTTGGTTAATGTTAAGTTTATGAGACAGTTGTAATAAAGCTTTATACTTAGGGCTATCAACATAATATCAATGATTAGTAAAGAAGGCGAGACATTTCAGCGTGTGCACTCTTGTTTTTTTTTTGTGCTTATAAATAAACGTGTCGTACAGTATTTTCTCAGACATTCCAACAATGGTCTACAACAAAGTGTGTTTCCTTAAAATATTACTAGAACACACCCGCGAAATCGGGGGCATATATGTAACACTCCCAAACGTGTCCTGTCCCCCAAACGTGTCCGATTCCCCCAAACGTGTCTATTCTCCCTAAACGTGTCCGTAATATCCAATATTCCCCAAACGTGTCTGATTTTATAACCCCAAAACGTGTCCGATAATTGTTATTCGCCAAAACGTGTCCACTATTTAACGCCAGGACGTCTAACGTCTTTTAGCGCTAATACATGAATAAAATCAATAACGTTTACGGCAATTCTATATAATGGGGGACACAGTTGATGAAGTGATCATTTATTAGTATTAGTTGGTTCAATGCCGGTTGTTATTGCAAATTTAATCTGTAACATATAAATCGACTTTTGACTGAAATTGCTTATAGTCCAGTTGCAAGTATTATGCTCGTTTAGATTGCACAAACATGTACAAACAATTCTAGTTCAGTTGGATTAAGCGTTTACCATAAGATAACACCAAATTAAATTCAAATATAATATATTCAGGTTAAACTATGCCTATACATATTGTTTAAAGGTGTCAATCTTATTTACAAAGCTTGTATTAACAGTTACACAAACAAAGCAAGCAAGCCAAACAAAGTTTTACTTTGCAAGCATTAGAAAATCAGCTGTAATCCGCGAATACTGCACGGTAGGATTTTAAAAGAATTGACTTCTTTTTTTCAACAGTTCTGATATTTTAAAAGATATTCAAATCATAAACTGGTTATCAGGTATTTTAATAAATTTTAGATTTCCAGCATCACTACTAAAGTGAAGACTTACAAACAAGAGTCATAAGTCCAGTGCTAAATATTTCATGCATTATTTGAACGATATCATATTAACAATAAATACTATACATAAGTTTTATTATCATACCGGGGATTTAGGATTGGGCCTTAATTTGTTTACGATTATTCGGGATAAACCTTAGTTAAACTTAAAAATCTAAAGAGCCAGTAAAGACCGATTTTTTTTAAAACTTCACTAAAAAACTATTTGATTCTTTCAAAAAATGGAAAAAAAAGCTCTAAAAATTATAAACTGGTAGTAAGGTTTTATATTATGAACTTTAAGTTTCGAGCATCACTTAAATACACGCAAACAAGAGACAATACGTCCAGTGGCAAATATTTCATGCATGGACAGGACGACAACATATTTTGGATAAGTTATATAATGAGATGCGGAAGAATATTTGCCGGAACTCTTGGATTGTATCTTAATTATTCCGGGAATTTGGGATTAGGCCTAAATGAATTGTGTATAGTTATAAGAATTTACACTTTACGGTTTTTAGGAATCTACACTAATCATAACTCGGAATTAAATTACATTTTTTGGAGCGGAAAAGGACAGTTTTTTTTTTACGGAATATCAGTGTAACAATCTTTTAGTTCCCTTTATATAATAGGACAAGTTTGGGGGATTGGGCACGTTTGAAGGATTGGGCACGTTTGGGTGTTTATTAAAAAATGTACACGTTTAGGCGTTTAAATAATACAAATGACACGCTTTGACGCCCATTTTACAACTAGACATGTTTTGCATTTCAGTGACGTTGATGTGGACACGTTTGAGAGTATTGGACACGTTTTGGGGGAAGGACACGTTTCTGAGTGTTACATATATAATACAGCTTGTGAACTGTTGTAGGATGATTTTTTTGTAAAAGATATTATGTATGGAGAATTTCATAAAAGGTATCAAAAGCCCTCTCCCTTTTTCCAAAGTCCGATATTTGTTTCCTTTCTGTTAAATTCAATTATTTATGATTTTTTTGTAAAAGATATTATGTATGGAGAATTTCATAAAAGGTATCAAAAGCCCTCCTCTTTTTCCAAAGTCCGATATTTGTTTCCTTTCTGTTAAATTCAATTATTTTCGTGTTTCTGGCCTCAGACCACAATTATTCTTCTCCTTTGCTACAATGCTTCTTTTGGTAAAAGTCAAATCAAATTAAAAATTTGCACCGTTTCAAACATGAAATAAATGTAACTGCTTATATATAGACCATTATTAGTCTAATAAAATATGCTTCTAGGACAATCCATCAGTGCCTTTTCTTTTTAGAGCCTTATTAACATACCAATGGTAGGATATGAATCATGTATAAATGACTAAGACCGACTTAGGCTAATTTGAGGGGTGGTTGGAGGGATCCTGATCCCGAAATCCCGGGCTTAAAATCATAAAATCCCGAGATGCAGAATTTAAAGAAATTCATATCCCGAAATCCCGAAATCAAAAAATATATTCCCGGATTCCGTAAGGATCAATCCCCAAATCCTGAGCTTAAAAACACCCGATCCCGACGCCGCGAAAAAGGTCCTGCCTCCCTCTAATCTGTACCTACTGTCATTTTTGCCAAATCACTATTTTCCATTTCAACAATAAATTTTTATGCCCCATTTATGGGCATTATGTTTTCCAGTCTGTGCATCCGTGCGTTCGTTCGTTTGTTCGGTCATCCGTCCGACCGACTGTCCCGCTTCAGGTTAAAGTTTTTGGTCGAAGTAGTTTTAGATGAAGTTGAGCATGTTTTACTTATTAATATATATGCAAGTGGTATGACCCCTTAAATAGTAAACATTTCAAAGAAAACAGTAGATAGAATCAGAGACTTTCTATCTAACATAGAAAGTCCCTGACAGAATACAGAGCCTCTATATATTATAGTATAATCGTAGTTTACATAAACACGGAAAATAATTCTCCTCTCTAAGGAGGTATAATAGTTGTTATTCTTGCTATCTAAACACCATGATATGGAGAACGCTCTGAATGGCTTATTTATTTTTCCATTTCTGTTATCTATCATACGATTGGTTGTACTTGTGTCACATGTTTTACTTATTTTAATATATATATGCAACTGGTATGACCCCTTAGATAGTAAACGTTAACATTTCAAAGAAAACAGTAGACAGAATACAGAGAGTCTCTATATATATATTGAAGTAGTATAATCATAGTTTACATGTAGATAAACACGAAAAATAATTTTCCTCTATAAGGAGGTATAATAGTTGTGGTTCTTGCGATCTAAACACCATGATATTGAGAACGCTCTGGTTGGCTTATTTATTTTTCATTTTTGTTATCTATCATACGATTGGTTGTATTTGTGCATGTTTCAAACCGAAAGTCTTATCTATGACTAAAATTCAGTCTGATGACGGAATCATATCTATGACTAAAATTCAGCCTGATGACGGAATCATATCCGGACTCCTTTTTTGTCGTTTTTCTCCCAAAATAGCTCAATCTGAATAATCATAAGAATGGATAACAAATGCGACTATGCATGTTACCTATAGGACACAGAGGCATGATGATTGATTTATTGCGGAAGGAAGAGAAGCGACACACAAAATGAGGTCTTCTCGTTTAATAGTATAGATTTCTCATTTCTTAATATTTTCATATCTTACCCTATAATTATCTTGCAATGCATGGTTATTTAAGTTCTGAAAATGAAAAAAAAAAAGAAATAATTAGTACAATGCATGTACAAAATAGTATATTAATTATTTCATACTTAGTCAGGTTGTTGGCTCTTTGACACATTCCTCATTTCCATTTTCAATTTTATTAGTAAATGTTAACAAATGTATATAAAACAAAGTTTGCTAATTGTAAATATCAAAGCCAAATTAAACTGTTTTTCAACAGTTTAAGATTTGAAGTGATACATATATTCAATAATATAAAAAATCAAATGTATGAGTTAAATTTACAACTATCATAATTTTGACAGGCTCACATATCATTAACACAAAAATGAAATGAAGGAACTGTCAAACAGATCTTTAACTAATAATCCAAAGCAGTTACATTAAACAACAAGCTCAATAAACTGTCATCATAAAGCCACTATATAAACATAAAATTAAAACTGAAATCACACTTGGCCTGCTTTGTAGCAAAACAGTAATGTAAAGAACTACAGGTATGTCATATATTTTTTGATGAATACATGTGTGAATAAAATGTGATTTGGGGTAAATGTCCCAGAGGCATTAACCTTATAATATAAATAACCAAAAGACATCTTGAGATCAATCTAGATCTACATGTACTTCATTAACCATGTAATTTATCAGAGAAATAGTTCAATCAGAAAAATTCATCAGTCAATAATTTTTTGGAAAGATTAGAACTTGTTCTAAATCTTTACTTAGGCACCGGCCTCCCTAACAAAACGACAGGTTAGCTACTGTTACTAAATGTATTCACACTGAAATATAGTTCCCTATGGTTCTCATGTATGTGCACATAATACACATACAAACTGAAAGAAATTGTTGTATTATTAGAGCAGTTCATTTAAGAATGTATGTCATTAAGGTGTTGATGCACAGGCTTTTTTTTAAAACATTTTGATTAGTTAATGGGGTAGTACTAGTATGATTGACAACTGTCATTATCACTTATAAACAATCAGAGACAAGGTAGACCTTTAATCACAATGCCCCACCTCCTAAACTGTCAATCAAATTGACCACATTATATATATCAACCTCAGTCTTGTATATTGCAGTGTCTGTTTAACTATGTAAGACTCAATATACAAATATTTGACCTCATGATTGAATACACAAATGTATATATTAGATGTTTGATATATATAGGGATGATACTGATAGATTTATTTATTGCCAATTTCTTTTGATCTACATTACATAAAGTGATTCTGTAAATTATATCTGAAAGATAAATGATTAATGGATTAACAAGATCTAATATAAATATGAATATATAAAAGGTATTCAAGTAAGGCCTATAATTTACTTGATACATTTCCAATAATCATCTGTAATTATCAACAATTTAGGGGACTTATCATTATTTACCTGGGAAAGGGGGGGGGGGGGGGGGGGGGGGGCTGGTCATTTTGAATTCAAACATATAAAATTTTCTTGATGCCCCATAATATTTCACTATTTTTATTTGATCCCCCCTACAAAAACATTTTAAAAAATATGATCCCCCCTCTATTAAACATGTCAAAATTGTAACATGCAAAATATTTGTTATATCATAGATATCATGAGGCAAACATTAAATATTCTCAGTGGATTGAGTCCAAAAACAATATTCGAGGGAACATTGCCTTGAAATAGGGCTCTTCCATGAATTTTAAGAGGTAGTCAGCAAAGCTTTTTCTGACTCTTTTTTTTTTAGCTCACCTGGCCCAAAGGGTCCGTCGTCGTCCGTCGTTAACTTATACAAAAATCTTCTCCTCTGAAACTACTGGGCCAAATTAATCCAAACTTAGCCACTATCATCATTAGGGTATCTAGTTTAAAAAATGTGTCCGGTGACCCGGCCAACCAACCAAGATGGCCGCCATGGCTAAAAATAGAACATAGGGGTAAAATGCAGTTTTTGGCTTATAACTCAAAAACCAAAGCATTTAGAGCAAATCTGACATGGGTAATTGTTTATCAGGTCAAGATCTATCTGCCCTGAAATTTTCAGATGAATCAGACAACTTGTTGTTGGGTTGCTGCCCCTAAATTGGTAATTTAAAGGAAATTTTACTGTTTTTTGGTTATTATCTTGAATATTATTATAGATAGAGATAAACTGTAAACAGCAATAATGTTCAGCAAAGTAAGATTTACAAATAAGTCAACATGACGGAAATGGTCAGTTGACCCCTTTAGGAATTATTGCCCTTTATAGTCAATTTTTAACCATTTTTAGCTCACCTGGCCCAAAGGGCCAAGTGAGCTTTTTCCATCACTTTGCATCCGGCGTCCAGTGTCCGTCGTCGTCCTGCGTCGTCAACTTTTACAAAAATCTTCTCCTCTGAAACTACTGGGCCAAATTAAACCAAACTTGGCCACAATCATCATTGGGGTATCTAGTTTAAAAAATGTGTCCGGTGACCCGGCCAACTAACCAAGATGGCCGCCATGTCTAAAAATAGAACATAGGGGGTAAAATGCAGTTTTTGGCTTATAACTCAAAAACCAAAGCATTTAGAGCAAATCTGACATGGGGGTTAAATTGTTTATTAGGTCAAGATCTATCTGCCCTGAAATTTTCAGATGAATCGGACAACCCGTTGTGGGGTTGCTGCCCCTTAATTGGTAGTTTTAACGAAATTTTACTGTTTTTGGTTATTATCTTGAATATTATTATAGATAGAGATAAACTTTAAACAGCAATAATGTTCAGCAAAGTAAGATTTACAAATGAGTCGACATGACCGAAATGGTCAGTTGACCCCTTTAGGAGTTATTGCCCTTTATAGTCAATTTTTAACAATTTTTCGTAAATCTTAGTAATCTTTTACAAAAATCTTCTCCTCTGAAACTACTGGGCCGAATTAATCCAAACTTGGCCACAATCATCAATGGGGTATCTAGTTTTAAAAATGTGTGGCGTGACCCTGCCAACCAACCAAGATGGCCGCCATGGCTAAAAATAGTTCATAGGGGCGAAATGTAGATTTTGGCTTATATCTCTGAAACCAAAGCATTTAGAGCAAATCTGACAGGGGATAAATTGTTTATCAGGTCAAGATCTATCTGCCCTGAAATTTTCAGACAAAACAGACAACCTGTTGTTGGGTTGCTGCCCCAGAACTAGTAATTTTAAGGAAATTTTGCAGTTTTTTGTTATTATCTTGAATATTATAATAGATAGAGATAAACTGTAAACTGCAATAATGTTCAGCAAGGTAAGATCTACAAATAAGTCAACATGACCAAAATTATCAGTTGACCCATTAAGGAGTTATTGCCCTTTATAGTCATTTTTTAACAATTTTCATAAATTTTTGTAAATTTTTGTAAATTTTTAGAATATATTTTCCACTGTAATTACTTGGCCAAGTTCATTATAGATAGAGATAATTATAGCAAGTAGAATGTCCAGTAAAGTAAGATCTACAAACACATCATGATCATCAAAACACAATTTGGTCATGAATTTATCTGTGTCCATTGTTTAATATGCACATAGACCAAGGTGAGCGACACAGGCTCTTGAGAGGCTCTAGTTCTAATTTCCTATATTGAGCTATTGAAGAAAGCTTTTTCCTAAGTAGTTCTGTAAAAAGTAAACTTTTTGATACAGCAACAACACATTATTTACTAAGTGGGATATCTATTACCCGCAGTATATGTTCCTCTCTTGGACACTGCTTGAAACTTAAGTTTTACAGTAGGCCTTATTGAAACCTCCATAAGGTTTATATGGATTGGTTATTCGTTCATACTTACTCATTTATTGACACATTTCATTCATAAATTTATGTGTGATAGAAACCCCAAAATTTTGAATTGTTAGCCTAAAAAAAGACAGATTTTGAGGGAATGAGAGTTATAAATTAACTCAAAGGGATCTTAAAATAAATAAAAACGGTACGATGATTAGTGATGTTCAAACTACTTATTTCTTTGTGCAAAAAATATTGATCCCCCCATTTTGAATTTACAATGAAATTTGAACCCCCCTATTCCACATACAGGAAAAGACTTGACCCCCCTGTATTTTGACCAGCCCCCCTCCCAGATAAATAATGATAAGTCCCTAGATAAGTTCACTTTTTTTTTTATAAGGAATTGGCTTGAAACAGTTATAAATTTTAAAACTTTTGGTTATAACAAACCATTGTTTATTAGTTTATTCCCCATCAATCATTATGTCTTTTTAGTCATTTGAATTTTTATTAGAAGTGAATATATATTTTTGCAATCATGAAAGAATCCACATTTCAATAAAATAAGTTTTTTTTAATTTGTTTACATTGAAAAAGTTCATTTTCAATGCCCTTTGTTGAAAAATACTTAAAAATTGATGAAAAGCCACTCTGCAACTTTTAATCTTCAATGTCATATTACCTCTGTTTCAACTTACAAAATGCCCCAAAATAACATTTTTAGATTATTTTGGTTTGACACTTTCAGGTTTTTAGCTGTTGGTCTAGATTTTATGTCTTACAAGGATAGTTGGTAACATTTACTAGAAGAATTTTTATTTTGCAATTTTTTGGTTTTTTTTTTTAAAACATGTTCATAACAGGCAACATTAATTCGATAAGATATAAACTGCAGTTTAGATAAAATTGTGCAAATTAAGAGACCCATATTATTTAATGTGAACTCATTTTATCCTCATACTGGAAAAGCATGTTTCCTGCTAAAGACCTGCTGTTAATGCAATTTTCAGCAATAGTGCTTTATTAATGTTCATTTTACCCCACCATATCTTAATATGAAATAATTCAAACTACTCTTCTAATCTTTCCATGAGTGATTTCCATCACTTTGATTTTAAAAAGGAAGTAGTCAAACTTATCACACAAGGCTAAATAACCTACATTAAGTAGGCAAATTACAACAAAATGTTACTGTAGTAACCAGAAAAAGTAAAAAAAAATGTGGAAAAAACATGTACCATGTCACGAAAGACTATTTTTTTTCAATCTAATAATAAAAACCAGGTACTTGGCAAGGGGAGTGTGGTAACTAGTTTTGCAACACCTGTATATCCACTTCATGAACAGGGTTCCAAGACAGTAGAAAAAATAAATGGTTGTCTGTTTAATTGCACCTTAAATAACCATTACCCTAACCAGGTACCATGTCAGGAGTAAATAAGAAGTGTTTACCTGTTTTGGTACCCCTTTAATATCCATAACCTGGACCAGGAACCATGTCAGGTGGGAAAAAGAAATGTTTACCTGTGTTATAACACAGTACCTTTGTATCCATTACCTGAATCTGTTTTCTTCCTTTTTACTATCACTATTATAATACCTATAATGATTATCAACACTACAGCGCCACCTGCAATAAATAAGACATATGTCATGTGACAAACCTACTATCACTATTATAATACCTATAATGATTATCAGCACTACAGCGCCACCTGCAATAAATTAAACATAGGTCATGTGACAAACCTACTATCACTATTATAATACCTATAATGATTATCAACACTACAATTCCACCTACAACAAATTAAACATATGTCATGTGACAAACCTACTATCACTATTATAATACCTATAATTATTATCAACATTAAAGTTCCACCTACAATAAATTAAACATAGGTCATATTAAAAACCTACTATCACTTTTATAGTAGTATTGTTTGTCAGTGTTTAATAAAAAATTGTTTTCTCTAATTTTCTTTCATTGGCATGTGTAATACTATTAATGGTTATGATGCTGTATAACTGTAATGATGTCTATACCAGTATATATCTATATATTGCAAAGGCTTTAAATTATCAGGCTGTGAAACTGTATGACTTCACATCCTATATGTCCACCACCCATGCTAAGGCTTTATTAATATCCTCTTTATATCTGTATTACTACTTGAGGTATACTATATATGATAACACAACATACAAATATTAATAATTTGATTATTCCAACATTTCTGGCAACTTATCTGACAAGTAAAACACTTTTACCATGTTGATGTAAAACTTGACAAAATTAAAACTAGAACTTACCTATACCCCCTCCTATAACTGCCACTGATAAACCTCCCTCTTCCTTCTCCTCAGGAACAATTGTCTGTTGTTCATGTAACCCTATGACTGCAGGGCAAACCTCTGTCTCAAATAAATTTTCTCTTTCTATGGAAAACAAAACAAAAATTTTCAACTTCTAGGCAGACCAAACAATATATAAAACATTAAAATAAAATTCAAAATCAGGAAAAACAAATAAATTAAGAATTCAGGGGCAACAACTACTGACAAAAAAAACCCAGATTTTTTTTTTTGGTTAAAAACCAACATTTAAGACCAAGATCGGCAATAATGAGTCAACAACAATATTGACAAAGATGACTTATTTGTTTATCTGGTCTTGCTGACAAAGATGACTTATTTGTTTATCTGGTCTTGCTGACAAAGATGCCTTATTTGTTAATCTGGTCTTGCTGACAAAGATGACTTATTTGTTTATCTTGTCTTGCTGACAAAGATGACTTATTTGTTAATCTGGTCTTGCTGACAAAGATGACTTATTTGGTTATCTGGTCTTGCTGACAAAGATGACTTATTTGGTTATCTGGTCTTGCTGACAAAGATGACTTATTTGTTTATCTTGTCTTGCTGACAAAGATGACTTATTTGGTTATCTGGTCTTGCTGACAAAGATGACTTATTTGTTAATCTGGTCTTGCTGACAAAGATGACTTATTTGTTAATCTGGTCTTGCTGACAAAGATGACTTATTTGTTAATCTGGTCTTGCTGACAAAGATGACTTATTTGTTAATCTGGTCTTGCTGACAAAGATGACTTATTTGTTTATCTGGTCTTGCTGACAAAGATGACTTATTTGGTTATCTGGTCTTGCTGACAAAGATGACTTATTTGTTTATCTGGTCTTGCTGACAAAGATGACTTATTTGTTTATCTGGTCTTGCTGACAAAGATGACTTATTTGGTTATCTGGTCTTGCTGACAAAGATGACTTATTTGTTTATCTGGTCTTGCTGACAAAGATGACTTATTTGTTTATCTGGTCTTGCTGACAAAGATGACTTATTTGTTTATCTGGTCTTGCTGATCAGTTTTGCTATTCAAAGTGTCTATCTGTCTATTACAGTTTTCACAAGATAATATACAAAAACACTATACTTTGTAAAAATTATCAATCAAGAGAAATAACTCCAATAATGAGTCGACTGACAGCTACATGTGTATGCCGACTTACTTTAAGGTTTTTGTAGTTAATCTTCTTTCCTATTAAAGTGTCAATCTATCTAATAAAGTTCTCAAGATAAAAGGCGAAATCACAACATTTTGGTAAAAAAAACTTGTCATTTAAGGGCAATAACTCCTAAAAGAAGTCATCTGACAAATTTGAAGTAAATTAACAATCATCCTGAACATTTCTGTCCTTTGTCAGATTTTCTCTATTTAAAGAGGTTTTCAAAATAATAGTCAAAACTTGCATTTTACACCTATGTTCTATTGTTAGCCTTGTTGGCCATTATGGTTGGGAGACAGGTCATCAGACACATTTTCCAATAAAGACACCCCGATGATGAGTATGGCAAACTCTGGCTCTGTAATGTTTGCATTTCATAAAGGGTTGCCACATCTTAATTCTTGTTAGAATGAGAATTTAGTGAAGGTGTAAAATCTTTGATAGCTTTCATTAATCAAATTCACAACTTTTGTTTTTTACAATTCAGAGCTTGACATATCATGTTGAATTTGATGACTGCATGCTGCCATCTAGAATTGTTACTGTTGTGTTGCTGTTTTATTAAGGTATGACCGTATGTACCCACACATCTATTGATCATTAATACAATTTTTACCTAAATCTGTACAACTTTTATACAGCATGTCATTGACTTCCTCCTCTGTGAAGGCAATGTCGTTTGTATTTAATACAACAAAGCTCACAGTCACTGTAGCATCTCCGTTGTCAGTGATACTTTCAACATAAACTTGAACCTCTCCACTGTCAGCACTTCTACGCTTACGTCTCCTGGATGTTGTGGAAATTCCTTTCCTGTCTAGTAACTCCAGGATAATGTCATTCATTCTAGCTTTATATTCAGGTTCATCAAGGTCAGCATTTTTTGGCACATCTATAGTCAGTTTTACAGATTTTCCACATGCATAATTATCTTTGTTGTAAAGTGGAATACATATGTTTATTTTATTGTTTTCACAAGCATTAGCATTACATGAGCTTGAGAAATACTGACACCTTGGTCCTGTCCTGTCCTGGGCACAGTTACATATGTAGGTTCTATGTTTGTCTACACACTGTCCTCCTGCCAAACAGACTGAGTTTTGACAATCGTCTATGCTATCAGAACAAGTTCCTCCTGTCCACCCTGGGGCACAGTTACATACATAAGATTTACCATCCTCAGATAAGCAGGCAGCATTATTCTTGCAGGGATTTTTAGTGCATGGATTTTCAGGCTGTAACGATTTTTCACATCTTAGTCCATTGAACTCTTTTTGACAGATGCAAGAAAATGTGTCAATGCCATCCACACAGGTAGCCCCATTCTGACAGGTGTCATCTCCTGTACAATCATCAATGTTTAAACATGAGTATCCATCCCCTGTAAAACCATGTTCACAGTTACACATATGGTAGGTTGCATTCAATTTTACACATCTAGCATTCTCATCACAGGTTTTACCATTGTTAAAACATCTATCAACCTGTTTGATTAGAATTGTTACTTCCTGTGATGACTGTTCAAATGTTTCTACATTTCTTACTCTGATTACAACTGTAACTGAGGTACCAGCATAGTCTGCTAAACTCTTTTCTAGAACCAAATGTTTATTGTCTTTTATAGAGAAGAAACCACCAGGATTTTTTTCGAATTCAAATATAATATTGTCTTCCACTGATTGGTTTACATTATATAATGTTCCAATAATTGTTCCTACATCTGAATCTTCTGCAACATCTAAGTTGTCAAGGGCAACAGATGGCAGTTCTGCAGCAACCACTTGTATGTTAGTGACCAGCAATGTGATGTTTTGTTGTAGATATTGAATAGGATCTCCATTGTCTGATACCCGTACTGTAATTGTGATCACTGGATTGGCACTAGTCAGAACTGCTGTAGGAATGGCTGAACCCACTAGTAATTTACTCCCATCAATCTAAAAAAAAAACCATTCAGTATAAATTCAAATATAATTCATGGGTATCATCACCGATTAGAAAATACTGTTTTAATATGTAACTTAAACCAGCCACA
Source organism: Mytilus galloprovincialis (assembly GCF_965363235.1). Lineage (NCBI taxonomy): Eukaryota > Metazoa > Mollusca > Bivalvia > Mytilida > Mytilidae > Mytilus > Mytilus galloprovincialis. The sequence continues at coordinate 8,155,997 of NC_134840.1, forward strand.
TGTTCATGTACCTTTCCAAAGTACCAGTTTAAAAAAAATTGTCAGTACTTATTTCATGTCTCAATGTTGTTTTGTAGATTGTAGAATTTAGAGATTATGGCAGAGCTCTGGTAGTTTCTTCTTGATTTATTCCCTATTTTTAGACTTGCCATGATTTCAACCTTGACAACTTGTGTAGACACCTGTCTATTGTTGAAGATCTACAGATGTCTTTAGGTTATTTTTGTTATTGAGTTGCCTTTTCATTGATGATATCCCATTCTTTTATTTATACCTATATTTGTCTAGTACCAGAAATTCACCTATTCTCAAACAAAACTCTAGTTTTTCAAAATATGGCACCTATATGATAATATTTCTACTAAATCACGGTATTAATGTCATATTTTGCTGTTGTGTAACAAGAAGAGAAGAACATATGCCAAATCACATTCCAGCTATTTAATTGTAATATCTCATTCCTGTTCTTAATTTGAACTTGAAATCATCTACATTCAATGTATTGAAGAGCAGCTTAGATTTTCATATCTTTTCAAAAGAAATGCCTTAATACATTGCTCAGGTATAATTAAATACCTGAAAAAAGAAGTGTTATACCAGTTTTATATCTCATTCTCCACTTACCTTGAAAAGATCAGAATTGGGTCCTTTTAAAACAAAATTGTGAGCTTGATTTTGATCAGGATCCTTGGTTGAAAATTGTCCTATCAAGTCTCCAACTTTTGCATCTGCCAGTATTGTTTGTGACCCTGACAGATCAATGGAAGTTGGAGCTTCATTCTTATCATTAACTACAATCTGTAAGTTCTGAAACAAAGAAACAACGGTTCAATAATAGATTCAGTATCATAGGTTTGGAGAGAACAAAGCTTCCAGCCACACCCCCTATGGATTTTACTAACCGTCTATGGATCCGTAGGGGGACAGTAGCAAACCATATAACTAATAATAGTAAGACAATACTAAAAGTACACACAATACTTCTTTACACTTTATCCGGATTTTTTTTTTTTGTAATCTATTCTGTGTACGTTTGTTTTTTCAACTTTAAGCTCAACTGAGTTATCATTGTGAGCTAAAAAAAAAAACTAGAGGCACTCAAAAGCCTGTGTCACTCACCTGATTCTACTTGAGATTTTGAAATAATATTGAAAAATGTAAAAAATTGTAACAGATACTTATAATGATGTTTTAGGCCAAATTTGGATTAATATTGTTATGTTTGGTTTCATTTCATTCAGTAGTTTTCTTGAAGAAGACATTTGTATGTATTTCCCATAGGGTCCCATGTTAAACTAAGTCCCAGGCTGGCAGCATCTTGGATAATGGATTGGCTACAAAGTAACAACACTTGGTCAGCACCTCATAAGGAACATTCATGCCATGTTTGATTTCATTCCATTCAGTGCTTCTCTAAAAGAAGACATTTGTATGTATTTCCCACAAGGGACTGTGTTAAACAGAGTGTTAAACCGAGTCACCTGCTGGCGGCCATCTCTGATGATGGATCCGCTACATAGTAACAACATTTGTTTATCATCTCATAAGGAACATTCATGCTATGTTTGGTTTCATTCCATTCCGTGGTTCTCTAAAAGAAGAAATTTGTATGTATTTCCCATAGGGTCCCATGTTAAACGAAGTCCCCCGCTGGCAACCATCTTGGATGATGGATCGGCTACAAAGTAACAACAGTTGGTCAGCATCTCATAAGGAGCATTCATGCTATGTTTGGTTTCACTCCATTTAGTGGTTGTCTAAAAGAAGACATTTGTATGTATTTCCCATAGGGGACTGTGTTAAACAGAGTTCTTTGCTGGCGGCCATCTTGGATGATGGATCGGCTACATAGTAACAACACCTGGTCAGCACCTAATAAGGAAGATTCATGCCATGTTTGGTTTCATTCCATTCAGTGGTTCTCTAGAAGAAGTTCAAAATGTAAAAAGTTTAAGACGAAGACGACGGACGATAGATGCCAAGTGATAAGAAAACCTCACTTAGGTGAGCTAAAAAGAACCAAACTGGAATGAATGCCTATTACAAACCAGTATAATGTTGTTTTTCACTGGGTTCACAGACTTTTGATCTTTTTCAAGAAAATGATTTCTCCCTTTGAAGGTTAGATTAGTTTACATGCATCATGTTTCTTATATTCAAAACATTTCTAATTGTGCCTATATAAAAAGTAAAACAAATAGTATTAATATAGCCAGTGTTCTCCCCAGGCCCTTAAAGGACCATGGGCCCGCGATGTATAATTTTCTACCGTGGTGGTATCGTTCTTGCCGCGATGTATAATTTTTCACCGTGGTGCTAAAATTTTCGGTAAAAAAATCATATAGACGGTAAACCTTTCCGTGGGGTATAAAATTTCAGATGAATTTTGACCAGTTCAAACCAGTTCAATCCAGTTCTGACAACGAAGATTGTTTACACCACGTGATCGATTTACCTTTTGAGGTTAACCTTGATGATTGGATTTAATCGATGTAAATGATTCTTGTGTTTTAATTAATTAAGAGATCATAACTTAATGATCACAGACTTATGAGACTTTTGAGGGACAAGCAGACATTTGTTAATAAACTCTATTACTCCAGCCTTTGGTCATAAATGATTTGCGTATTTTTAAATTGTGAGTTACTTCCCCTGATTTAGCTTATTACAAAAATGTTCTCCTAAAATATTATCCATCATTTAAAATAGAAATAAAGTACAAATTGAATGCAAAATTATATAAGGATGTTACCTCAAGGATAACAACTTTCTTTAAATATACCAACAAAAATATATTACAAATTATTTTTGACAATCATACTTTTATTAAAGCACAGACATATTATATTAAATAGGTAGTATATCCTTTAATACATCTAACCCCGACCGTGCAAGGGCTGTATAGCTAGTCACGGTTCAACTTGATAAAAGCTTCCATTTGTTGTAAAACATCTACTGACTGAGCTAAGGCTAAACAAGATTGTTGAAAACATCCATTTGATATATAGCTGAATAGTATTAAAGTAGTTTAATGATTAACTTTTACATAATAAATATGCAATGATTGGAACTCAGCTAGACATGACAACCTTTCAGGAGTGTCCACATAGATAATATAAGTATACTTTTCATGTCTATCATGAAATAACACAATAATGATTTTAATAATAATTTTATTAATGTCTAAAAGAATCATGTCTAAAGCTATGGAAAATAGTATTTAATTTACAAAAGGTTCTACATTAAAATTTAATCTTGTTTAAAGTTAATTGTTATGGTGTAATCTAACAAAAATGGGGAATGTGTAGTGTAACTATACAAGTATCAGGACAAAATTGCCTTGATCAAATTATAAAAAGTGACTAGTTTAAAGACTAAAAGTGCTTTCTGTTATTTATTCTTAAAAGATATTAAAGTACACAAACTGTTTGATTTACTTTTTTTTTACCAGTATTTTTTTTTTAACCCACAGTCTACATAACACAGTAAACAAAACAAAAGACAAAAAGGTAATGGCACAAAAACTAACAAGAAGAAAAAATAAGCGATGCAAAGCGACAGGACATATTGTACAAATCATTTCGACACGCGTTACCCTGGTGCTATCCCAAAATCCTGGGGAGAACACTGATATAGCAATATAAAATTTGTGTTACTTTGTAGAACAAATAATGACAAGAGAGATAACTCCACAAACTATGAATTATAAGCCTATACCTAAATGCATTTTATGTAAATCCATAAAATTAATTCTTCCTTATGATATTACCTTCTGTATAGAAAATTCTCCATCAGAGCACTGCACCACTAAGTTATAAATCTTTGTTGTCTCAAAATCTAAAACATTTGTTAAAACCAAGGATTTTTCTGCATTATCATTGGTAAAAATGGCAAATGGTGTAGATTTGGTTTGAAGATTACAGGAATGTGATTGGCCAGCATCAGGATCATCAACCTGTATCGCTGTGACGATAGTCTTTAGAGTTGTGTCTTCATCAAGGGGAGAAACATTGCCAAAAATAATAGACTCAGGAGGGTCATTCAAATCTCTCACAAATATAATGATTTCTTCCTATAAATAAAAACACATATGTTATTACTTTTAATTAATATTGCTATAGCTCTTTTAAACATTAGCCTTTAACAAGAAATGTGTATAGATATAGGAAGGTGTGGTGTGAGTACCTATGAGACAACTCACCATCCAAATAACAATTTATAAAAGTAAACCATTATAGGTCAATGTACAGCCTTCAACACGGAGCCTTGGCTCACACCAAACAACAAGCTATAAAGGGCCCCAAAATTACTAGTGTAAAACCATTCAAACAGGAAAACCAACGGTCTAATCTATATAAATAAAAAACAAGAAACACAAATAAATTACATAAATAAACGTCAACTACTGTACATCAGATTCCTGACTTAGGACAGGTGCAAACATTTGCAGCAGGATTAAACGTTTTAATGGTAATGAACCTTCTCCCTTTTTCTGAAACAATAGTATAACATCACAACATAGAAAAACACAAAATAAAACATCAATTGGAAGGCTTAATTCAATCAAACTAGAGGCTCCTAAGAGCCTGTGTTGCTCACATTGGTCTATATGCATTTCAAACAAAGAAAACAGATCGTCAGATGGATTCATGACAAAATTGTGTTTTGGTGATGGTGATGTGTTTGGAGATCTTGCTTTACTGAACATTCTTGCTACTTACAATTTTGTCTATCTATAATGAACTTGGCCCTTTAGTTCCAGAGGAAAATATTTTGTAAAAACTAATGAAAATTGTTAAAAATTGACTATAAAGGGCAATAACTCCTTAAGAGGTCAAATGACTATTTTGGTCATGTTGACTTATTTGTAGATCTTACTTTGCTGAACATTATTGCAATTTACAGTTAATCTCTATCTATAATAGAATTCAAGATAATAGCCAAAAACAGCAAAATTTCCTTAAAAATTACCAATTTGGGGGCAGCAACACAACAATCCGTTGTCAGATTCATTTGAAAATTTCAGGGCAGATAGATTTTCACTTGATAAACACTTTAACCCATGACAGATTTGCTCTAAATGCTTTGGTTTCAGAGTTATAAGCCAAAAACTACATTTTACCCCTATGTTCTATTTTTAGCCTTGGCGGCCATCTTAGTTGGTTGGCTGGGTCACGCCACTTTTTCAAACTAGATACCCTAATGATGATTGTGGCCAAGTTTGGTTTAATTTGGTCCAGTAGTTTCAGAGGAGAAGATTTTTGTAAAAGTTAACGACGCCGGACGCAAAGTGACGAGAAAAGCTCACTTGGCCCTTCGGGCCAGGTGAGCTAAAAAGTAGTTCTTTTTAAATTTCACTTTAGTATTTGTTGTAATATCTGAATATGTACATTTCTTGTTATAACAGAACATGAAAATCCAAAAAAGAGTAAAAGTTTAGTGTTTTAATTAGATCTATTATTCCAGTGTCTGCATCATGACATTTGATGATCCTAAAGATTTAATTTGTTATGTACCCATGTCTGATATATTTTTGTCAAATAACTTAATGTTTATTTTCATTTCATTATTATTATCTAAGTAACAAAAGAAAATGATAATCAAAGTTATATCCCTTGTCATCTCTTACATTCCAAAACTGTCAATTGTGATAAACCTTTGGATTGTCATTTGTTTATATCCATGAAGACTTTATACATACCTGTACAGATTTCGAAAGTATCCCATTGTCCTTGCTCTCTACTAACATCTTATATTCATTATTTGTTTCATAATCTAATGTTGACTGTCCAGCTACTAACTTGTTTCCAGAAATGGCAAAATATCCTGGAATAAAAAGTCAGAAGGAACTGAATTCATTTTCATTAATATCAGTATTGTTAAGCTAGTTTTATCCATCTAATTTATCAAATTATATTCATTTGACGGATTCTCTCTCTTTAAAACTTGAGGAAATTAATAACACCTTTCGCTGTATAACAATCACATGTTTCTCCTAAATTATATGTTATGTTCAATAAAACACATTATTGATGACTGCTTTTGTTCTCCATGACAGCATGCCAACAATGTAAAGGGATATATTTGATAAAACAATCTTTAAATTTTGTTTTAACTCTTAATTCTCTTCTTTCAGCACTTATATATGATTAAAAGAATTGAATATTTGGGGGTAGTTTTATAAGGTTGTAAATGATTAACAAGTTAGTAGTATATGACCAAAAAAAAATATAGAAAGTAATTCAATTTTTAAATTAAAATTTCATCAGTGAAAAAATTTCAAGTATAATTTAAATATTTTTTCAGTACCATCACTATCTCCAGGCAGTAGTGTATATGTAAATGTCTGTCCTCGGTCAGGGTCTTCTGTACTAAATGTCCCAATCACAGTTCCACCTTCAATGTTCTCTTCTACTTGGTTGTTGTTTAACTTTATTCCTGTTGGAGCCTCATTTTCATCTTTAATCTGCGATTTTTTTCAGAGATTAACATATGATAAATGACACGAATATAAAGTTGTATGGCTTTACTAAAAATATTTAGGTACAGGTAGAAAGAAATTTTAAATGTTATATGTCTGAAAACTGTTATGAGTTATTTGTCTCAAAATTACAGAAGCACCATTGGTGCATATAAACCTAAGTGATCCTAAGTAACAATCTAGATATGGAATTGTAGCAGATAAAAAGAGGGTTTTTTTGTCAGTGTGTTTTTTTAATTTTTGTTGCAGACTTTCTCCTTTACAATTGATGAAGACAACACAATTACGTTTCTTATTGTGTCTAACTTGTAGGATAAAACTAGTCTAAACATCAACCCAACAATGTTACATCTGTAAATTTGCTTTCTCAAATTTTTGGTTCTTCCCTCGCTGGAATTCCAACCCATGCTACTGAGATATTGTGACACCAAATTGTCTGCACTGTAGCCTTCCCGCTAGACCACACGACCACCTGGGCTTCATAACTAGAGGCTCTAAAGAGCCTGTGTCGCTCACCTTGGTCTATGTGCATATTAAACAAAGGACACAAATGGATTCATGACAAAATTGTATTTTGGTGATGGTGATGTGTTTGAAGTTCTTACTTTACTGAACATTCTTGCTTCTTACAATTATATCTATAATGAACTTTGCCCATTAGTAACAGAGAAAAATATTTGGTAAAAATTTACATAAATTTACCAAATTAATGAAAATTGTTAAAAAATTGACTATAAAGGGCAATAACTCCTTAAGGGGTCAATTGACCATTTAGGTCATGTGGACTTATTTGTAGATCTTACTTTGATGAACATTATCGCTGTTTACAGTTTATCGCTATCTATAATAGTATTCAAGATAATAACCAAAAACAGCAAAATTTCTTTAAAAATTACCAATTGGAGGGCAGCAACCCAACAACCGGTTGTCCAATTCATTTGAATATTTCAGGGCAGATATATATTGACTTGATTAACAATTTAACTCCTTGTCAGATTTCCTCTAAATGATTTGGTTTCAGAGTTGTAAGCAAAAAACTACATTTTACCCCTGTTCTATTTTTAGCCGTGGTGGCCATCTTGGTTGGATGGCCAGGTCATCGGACACATTTTTCAAACAAGGTACCTCAAAGATGATTGTGGCCAAGTTTGAATTAATTTGGCCCAGTAGTTTCAGAGGAGAAGATTTTTGTAAAAGATAACTAAGATTTACGAAAAATGGTTAAAAATTGACTATAAAGGGCAATAACTCCTAAAGGGGTCAACTGACCATTTCGGTCATGTTTGACTTATTTGTAAATCTTACTTTGATGAACATTATTGCTGTTTACAGTTTATCTCTATCTATAATAATATTCAAGATAATAACCAAAAACGGCAAAATTTCCTCAAAATTACCAATTCAGGGGCAGCAATCCAACAACAGATTGACCGATTCATCTGAAAATTTCAGGGCAGATAGATCTTGACCTGATAAACATTTTTACTCCATGTCAGATTTCCTCTAAATGTTTTGGTTTTTGAGTTATGAGCCGAAAACTGCATTTTACCCCTATGTTCTATTTTTAGCCGTGGCGGCCATCTTAGTTGGTTGACCGGGTCACGCCACACATTTTTTAAACTAGATACCCCAAAGATGATTGTGGCCAACTTTGGATTAATTTGGCCCATTAGTTTCAGAGGAGAAGAGTTTTGTAAAAGATTACTTAGATTTATGAAAAATGGTTAAAAATTGACTATAAAGGGCAATAACTCCTTAAGGGGTCAACTGACCATTTCGGTCATGTTGACTTATTTGTAAATCTAACTTTGCTGAACATTATTGCTGTTTACAGTTTATCTCTATCTATAATAATATTCAAGATAATAACCAAAAACGGCAAAATTTCCTCAAAATGACCAATTCAGGGGCAGCAACCCAACAACAGGTTGACCGATTCATTTGAAAATTTCAGGGCAGATAGATCTTGACCTGATAAACATTTTTACCCCCATCAGATTTCCTCTAAATGATTTGGTTTTTGAGTTATAAGCCAAAAACTGCATTTTACCCCTATGTTCTATTTTTAGCCGTGGTGGCCATTTTGGTTGGTTGACCGGGTCACGCCACACATTTTTTAAACTAGATACCCCAAAGATGATTGTGGCCAAGTTTGGATTAATTTGGCCCAGTAGTTTCAGAGGAGAAGATTTTTGTAAAAGATTACTTAGATTTATGAAAAATGGTTAAAAATTGACTATAAAGGGCAATAACTCCTAAAGGGGTCAACTGACCATTTCGGTCATGTTGACTTACTTGTAAATCTAACTTTGCCGAACATTATTGCTGTTTACAGTTTATCTCTATCTATAATAATATTCAAGATAATAACCAAAAACAGCAAAATTTCCTCAAAATGACCAATTCAGGGGCAGCAACCCAACAACGGGTTGACCGATTCATCTGAAAATTTCAGGGCAGATAGATCTTGACCTGATAAACATATTTACCACATGTCAGATTTCCTCTAAATGCTTTGGTTTTTGAGTTATAAGCCAAAAACTGCATTTTACCCCTATGTTCTATTTTTAGCCGTGGCGGCCATCTTGGTTGGTTGGCGGGGTCACGCCACACATTTTTTAAACTAGATACCCCAATGATGATTTTGGTCAAGTTTGGTTAAATTTGGCCCAGTAGTTTCAGAGGAGAAGATTTTTGTAAAAGTTAACGACGACGGACGACGACGGACGACGACGGACGACGGACGACGACGACGGACGCCGGACGCAAAGTGATGGGAATAGCTCACTTGGCCCTTCGGGCCAGGTGAGCTAAAAATGAAGCCTTTGGTGGCCGGGTGTTACCTTTCCATGTTAGTTTTAATCTAGCGTCGTACTACAGTACATGATATATAAGGCATGAAGATGTTATTTTTACAGATCAGCTAAATTATCTATAGTAAAGGATCCTACAAATTAATGCAAGATACAGTCACAGAAAATAATTATATTTATAAGTACGTCTGAGCCAGTGACAACTCTACAACAGATTTATCCATCGGATCACTAGCAGTGATGGTGATACATGGCTGTGTACATTATGTATATACAACTCATCTAAACATCAACCCAACAATGTTAGATCTGTAAATTTGCTTTCACAAATTTTTGGTTCTTCCCTCGCCGGGATTCCAACCCATGCTACTGAGATATTGTGACACCAAATCGCCTGCTCTGTAGCCGTCCTAATAGACCACACGACCACCTGGGCTTCATAAAAATGAAGCTTTTGGTGGCTGGGTGTAACCTTTCTACGTCAGTTTTAATCTAGCGTTGTACTACAGTACATGATATATAAGGCATGGAGATGTTATTTTTACAGATCAGCTATATATATATATGTTTAGCAAAAGTAAATAAATATGGTGTACAGAATGTGTATATTAAAATTTTAAAATTCGCAGACTACATTTTACATCAAATAATAACAGTTCGTTAAAATATTGTCACTAGCCCTTTCATGCCTTCTGGCAATCTTCAGGAGTATTTTAACAATGTCCTTGACGACACTACCGTTGGTAACGTTAGTTACATTACAATAATGGTAAGGGGAGATAAATCAAATGTGTTTAAGTAGATCCGTTTAATTTTGGCTGAAAGACCTTTATAAAGAGTGCTTCCTTTGCCAGTCTTTTTTAGATTACTATTTACTAGATTCGTTCATTTTATAGAACGTTTAAACGTCGCCTGAAGATTGCTAGAAGGCATGAAAGCGCTAGTGACAATTTTTTGACGAACTGTTATTATTTGATGTGAAATGTAGTCTGCGAATTTTAAAACTTTAATATACATGTTTATATATCAGTACAGATTTCTTTATCAAGTTTGATGGGTTTTTTTGTTTTTGTTTTTTTATTGTAATTATTTTATTTGTCAAAATGAAACATGTGAAATTACATAATACAGTATTACACACAAAGTATAATCAAAGCGCGAAAGCGCTGTAAAGGCAGTTAATTACAGGTTGTGTGTATTTCTGGTCCAGTTATATCATTATCTTCCATAGAACAGAGCTGGTTTGCAGTATTTAAGATTTAGAGTTCTTTTGTACCTAGTTCACCTATATCTATAGTCTACTGTTTACAGTATATTTTCTGTACCTTGTCATGAAATGCATTTTTAAGACATATAAGAACTTTTCCTTTTTAATATAAATAGACTATTGATTATATACGCATATTCAATGACTCCCATCCTATGAAAAATAGTTCACAAAGATTGACTTGTCTCCGTACTGTTTGTATTGCAAGAACATCAAGTAACATAATGGTAAATGTACATAGTAACATGTCAACTCTTTTGATGACCATACTTTTTCTACATACCCGCCAACTGTCACTGTTTGCGGGGGATTTCACCCATTGAGGCTCCCAAGTGGAAATTTTGTAAGAGCAATTTTGTCCACTATTTTAAAGAAAACAATTAATTTAACAATGGCTATGAGCTTGTTAAAGCACGAAGAAACCAAACTAGAGGCTCTAAAGAGCCTGTGTCTCTCACCTTGGTCTATGTGAATATTAAACAAAGGAAGCAGATGGATTCATGACAAAAATGTGTTTTGGTGATGGTGATGTGTTTGTACATCTTACTTTACTGAACATTCTTGCTGCTTACAATTATCTCTATCTATAATGAACTTGGTCCAGTAGTTTCAGTGGAAAATGTTAGTAAAAATTTACAAATTTTATGAAAATTGTTAAAAATTGACTATAAAGGACAATAACTCCTTACGGGGTCAATTGACCATTTTGGTCATGTTGACTTAATTTTAGTTCTTACTTTGCTGTACATTATTGCTGCTTACAGTTTATCTCTATCTATAAAAATATTCCAGATAATAACAAAAACAGAAAATTTCCTTAAAATTTCCAATTCAGGGGCAGCAACCCAACAACGGGTTGACTGATTCATCTGAAAATTTCAGGGCAGATAGATCTTGACCTGATAAACAATTTTACCCAGCCATATTTTTTTTATCTATCAATGTAATATATAAAACTAGAGGCTCTAAAGAGCCTGTGTCGCTCACCTTGGTCTTGTGCATATTAAACAATGGAGACGGATAAATTCATGACATAATTGTGTTTTGGTGATAGTGATGTGTTTGTAGATCTTACTTTACTGAACATTCTTGTTGCTACAATTATCTCTATCTATAATGAACTTGGCCCAGTAATTACAGTGCAAAATATTTTCTAAAAATTTACAAAAATTTATGAAAAACGTTAAAAATTAACTATAAAGGGCAATAACTCCTTAAGGGGTCAATTGACTATTTTGGTCATGTAAACTTATTTGTAGATCTTATTTTGCTGAACGTTATTGCTGTATACAGTTTATCTCTATCTATAATAATATTCAAGATAATAACAAAAAACGGCAAAATTTCCTTAAAATTACCAATTCAGGACAGTAACCTAACAACGGGTTGTCCGATCCATGTGAAAACATCAGGGCAGATAGATCTTGACCTGATAAACAATTAAACCCTGTCAGATTTTCTCTTAATGCTTCGGTTTTTGAGTTATAAGCCAAAAACTGCATTTTACCCCTATGTTCTATTATTAGCCGTGGCAGCCATTTTGGTTGATTGGCCAGGTCACGCCACACATTTTTTAAACAAGTTACCCCAATGATGATTGTGGCCAAGTTTAGTTTAATTTGGCCCAGTAGTTTCAGAGAAGAAGATTTTTGTAAAAGATTACTAAGATTTACGAAAAAATGGTTAAAAATTGACTATAAAGGGCAATCACTCCTTCAGGGGTCAACTGACCATTTTGGTCATGCTGACTTATTTGTAAATCTAACTTTGCTGAACATTATTGCTATTTACAGTTTATCTCTATCTATAATAATATTCAAGATAATAACCAAAAACAGCAAAATTTCCTTAAAATTACCAATTCAGGGGCAGCAACCCAATAACGGGTTGTCCGATTCATCTGAAAATTTCAGGACAGATAGATCTTGACCTGATAAACACTTTTACCACATGTCAGATTTGCTCTAAATGCTTTGGTTTTTGAGTTATAAGCCAAAAACTGCATTTTACCCCTATGTTCTATTTTTAGCCATGGCGGCCATTTTGGTTGGTTGGCCGGGTCACGCCACACATTTTTTAAACTAGATACCCCAAATGATGATTGTGGCCAAGTTTGGTTTAATTTGGCCCAGTAGTTTCAGAGAAAATTTTTGTAAAAGTTAACGACGACGGACGACAACGACGGACGCCAAGTGATGGGAAAAGCTCACCTGGCCCTGCGGGCCAGGTGAGCTAAATATGTTTTATAACCGCCCCTTTAATAAAAATAATGCATTTTTTTTAAATATCTATTGGGAATAAGTTATTGCAATGATAATTTTTAATTTATGTATCGTCGCTAAATAATCTTCTAAACGCTTCTTATCGCTAGATTAATTTTATTGTCGCTTCTTATCACTTTTTGAAGCTTCTTGTCTCTAATTAGTGAGACCCAGATTCAGGAACGATAATTTCATACGTTATATAACTGAGACCGAAATAACTATAACGTCATACGGCTTCACGTACAGAAATACTTTAAATTGTATAATATGCAATATAATTCATGTTCAGTCGACTTTTAATTGTAATATCAAAGACTGAAATGATTTTAAAATATCTTTAGATCGCAGATAGTACTCGAAAATGACCCAACCTCTTGACACACGGAATTCAAATAATGATAGTTTGTAATCAGGTTGACTGCTTAAAATGCAAAATACACATTAATAAAAAGTTTTAAAAACGAACAATACACACTGATCGTTTTTTTATTTCCCAATGTAAATGAAAGAAACAAAAACCATTTCATACCACAAAAAGAAGAGGAGAAAATTAAACATTTCCGGATCTATTTCTGTCCAAATGACCCCAGCATATTTTTGTTGGATGTCGCGTAAGGAAAGATGAACCTCATGACTTGAAAGTCAGGCCTTAAAGCACTGCCTTTAAAAAGTTAATTAACGCTTGAAAGATCGATTAAATCATGACTTACTTGACTTAATCCACTTCGTCCCAAGGGGGACATAGGGCGACTGATGTCTAAATCATAATGGTGTAATAAATATCAAGTTTGATGTTGGTATCAATTCAAAATTGTAATGTAATGAACAAACAAATTTCAAACCTTAAAAACAAATTCTTTTGTTGAAAACAGTCCTTCTTCATCAGTGACTTTAATTGTTATGGTGTATTCAGATGTTTCCTCAAAGTCTAACTGACCACTGGTCACTATTGTATTTTCTCCTTCAATTTTAAACGGAGTTGACCCTTCCACACTAAATGTTAGCTAAAAAAAAGAATTGGTTTTATTTCTATTTAATAAACAAAATGAAGATGATGAAATATGAGGTCTCAGTGATAAAGTTATCTATATAGCTAGTAATGAGGTAAAATTTACACCCAAAACATATATTCATTTAAAATACTGCTTTGTACAGCCATGTATGGCATTTGTAAATAATTTGGTGATAATTGAGCTGACTTGGGAACAATTCTTTACTCTCAATGGTAACAATTTTAAATAGTCATATCAAAGGATTCAAAATTATTTAAAAAAAAAAATTATGACTTTATATGATATATATCATATTTTTTAGGAAAAATTAATGTCCCCATACTATTTGTCACAAGGCAGGCTGGAACATGAAACTGGAAACAAATTGCCTAAGATCAACTACCTGTTGTGATTCAGGGTCCCTAGCACTGACTTTGCTGACAACTTGACCAGAGAGTTGTGATTCTGATACATCAAGATTGGTTATTTCTATATCAGTCGGTGGCTCATTGATATCTGTTACGTTAACAATAAGTGCTTTCTGGTATGACAAGTGTGATCCGTCCAACCCAGCATCTCTACAAATTACCTGAAACACAGAAAATAAATTAATCTAAACCCTATTTAGTACAGGGAGCTGGAATTGTTAAGCTGTAGGCCTAGAAATACCAACTGGAAATTTAGAATATATTACAAGTAATCAGATATACTGAATATTTTTAACAATGAACACTATAGCAAGAAACAAAATCAAATTTCATGTTTGACCCCTACTCATTATATGCCTTTTTTTTTTATAAACAAATTGAATCATGCCAATATATATAAGGTTTCTTGTTTAGAAATCAAGCTTAAAGTTTCATCCTTAATATGAAAGAAATGGTTATAACACATGTCAAGCAAAATTATGTAAATGAAGTTAGATATGAACATTAGTTTTATCCTTTTGTTGTTTAAATTGTTCATACTTTTAAAAACAATAAGATGTGGTGAGACAACTCTCCACAATAGACCAAAATATCACAGAAATTAACAACTATAGATCACTGTACCGCCTTCAAGAATGAGTAAAACCCAAATCTGTCTTCTTCATGTGTTTTGTTTACTTACATCTATAACATATGTGTTTGTCTCCTCATAATCCAACTTCTTTTTCTTAACAATTAGTTTGAGATCATCTGTTATCTATAAAACAAAAGTCAAAAAGCTTCAAAATGTTACTCTCATAATAACCAACTATAATGACTCAATATAATTAACACACTGTTATTGTAAATGATTGAGCAATTGTAACAATGCTTCTATATTTACAACTGTCAAAGAAGCACTACTGATAAATAAAATATCAAAGATGAGGAAAAATGGTACTGTACAGTGATGGGATGTCATAACAATAATATTTGTGTATAACCATTGCACTTAAATTCTAAAATAACTTTAGCTTTATGTGAGTAATATACATGAAACTATGTCAATGCATCCATGTTAAGTTGGATGCCTCCCAACAAAGACATATATATTGTTGATAGATATAAATAACTGATACCAATGCTAAAAATAGACTACATCCTCTCAATACAATACATGTAGTATAATATAAGTAGACTAAAGATACTATAAATAAATCAAAAATACTATAAATAGAATACAGATACTATATATAGATAACAGATGCTATAAATAGATTACTGATACTATAAATAGATTACAGATATTATAAATACATTACATCAAAAGGTACAACAACAGAGTTCTGTACATCACATTTGTGTTTCTGGTTCTTGTCCTCATCTTGTACAATAATATTACCAACTATTGTGTCTACTGGACTGTTCTCAGCTATCTGTAAGAGTTTACATAGTATATATATAAAGGAGAAACAGACAGACAGACAGACAGACTGACAGGCAGACTTCAGCTATATCTCATCTTGTACAATAACATTACCAACTATTGTGTCTACTGGACTGTTCTCAGCTATCTGTAAGAGTTAACATAGTATATATATAAAAGAGAGAATTTTAATTGTACCTGTTCTAGTATTGAAACACTAATACAGAGAATCATGTATATCCTGTATTTCATTTTTAAGTTTTCAACTTGGTCATACAAACTCTCAAGACCAGACTTTAAAATTTTCTTCTGAATGTTAGTGAGAATAATGAACTTCATGTGTTAATCTATTTTACAAGTTAAGATAAGATCATTGTAAAATAAAATACTAGATAGTAAGCAACTGTAAACTGTTGAATTTTAGTATTAAAGATAATCTCAAACTTACCACTGAACTGTCCAAATGTATATCAGTTGGTGGATCATTGACATCCGTTATAACAATATTAATGGTGTCCGTGATGGAGAGACTGGGTTCTCCAGAATCGGTAGATTTCACTTGTATTGTGAAAACACTGCTTTCCTCAAAGTTTATAACTTCTGCTCTACTGCCTATCTTTAATGTTCTGCCATCTAATACAAAAGCATCTTCTATATATGGGTCTGATTTGGAAATATCTAAACTGAAAAATAGAAATGAATACAATGCTGGTATGTCTGACTGGTAATGTGTTTCATTAGAAATTATTACGTTAATTCTTTTGTAGTACAAATATAAGTAAGTTAAGCATAGTTAAGTATTATCATTGCTCATAATATTTCATATAATGGATACCATCGTCAATTGGTATGTCTGTACATGTTGTAAATATGATACTTGTTTTGTTTCAGGATGACTGAGAGCTTGATATACCATAATATTGAAGACTAAATGATGACCTCTATTTTTGACATTTTTGACTATTGTGTCTGTTTGTTTTGTTCAAGCATCGGTAACAATATAATGGAATGTAATACGACTGTCATACAAGTGAGCGGTTTAGCTAGCTATAAAACCAGGTTCAATCCACCCTTTTCTACATTTGAAAATGCCTGTACCAAGTCAGGAATATGACAGTTCTTGTCCATTCGTTTTTGATGCGTTTTGTTATTTGATTTTGCCATGTGATTATGGACTTTCCGAATTGATTTTCCTCTGAGTTCGGTATTTTTGTGATTTTACTCTAGATGTCCTTTGAATTTTGTGTGTCATTTGCTGCTGTGTCATCATTCTCTACATCAAAACTCTTCATATTTGATAAAAATTTTACTGCAATTAACTTATGACTCACTGTCTGTAATTTAGTTTGACAAATAAGGAATGAAGTTATCACATTACTTTTCTTTTTAATATGATGATTTTAATTAATCAATCAATATATTTTAGAATGAAAGTCTTAACCATAACTTACTATTATTTTTTCTTATTTCTATTTTTTATAAATGAGTAAGGTCATTCATTACGCAGTGCTCACCCTTTAGCTACAGCTAATAATGAGTAACTATAAGTTTGATCCTTTTCATGGTCTTCAGTATTAAGGTCACCTATAACAGTCCCAGTCGGACTGTTTTCCTGTAAGTAGCCTCCTCCATAAACCCTGATTTTGATTGGTTTCTCATTTACATCAGAAACTTGTATCTATAAACCAAATGTATGTTGGTATACAAATAAGTGGTGTCATATTATGGTATTTTCTTAAAGTCATTAATTGGGGGATGCTTTAATTTCTCAACAAAATCTTTAAGTCCTATAGCCCCTCTCTTTATTCTGATAAGTCATCAAAATTAAAATAAAGAAGTTTCAAATTCATAGTATCAGCATACAGGTTTTAATATTTACAGACTAACAGATTATAAAATTGTTCACAAGAAATACTTCATCACTGTCAGTCTGCTGATGCAGTCATGTTGTTTAGAAATACTGACAGAAATATTCATTGGACACAAAAAACAAGTATGTGAAAGGATAAACAGTTGAACAAGGTGAATTAGGAGTTGGGCATGATAATTAATATATACTTCATATTACATATAACTTGTTTCATGTCCTGAATATAACTATAATATTGGCAAACAAATCTTAATATGTTGACATTCATACCTTGAATGATTCTGTAAGATTAAAAGGTTTCTCATTGTAAGTGCCAGATGCTGTTACAGTCACCTCCCACTCTGATTGTTCCTCATAGTTTAAAGGTTCTTTTATCTTCAGTAAATCACCATCTAGTTTGAATGGCATATCTTGGTCTAACAGTAGATATACAAAGGGCTGGAACAAGATTTATAACTTTAAACTGTCAATTAGATTAAAATATAGCTACTAGATATGATGGTGTTATTGATGATCACACTTAACTAGGAAGAAGTTATTGATGGATATACCTTATCTTAACTTTAGACAGAATATTAAGGCATGACATCAATGACAAGGCCATATAAAAGTAAAGATATTTGTCAACGGTAACACTGTTGCTGCCAGATTAGCAATACTTCTGTATGGCTTAATTCAATTTCCTAGCAGGCAAGACAAAGAAATATTTGAGGAAATTATTGTGCTCTGTTGATTTCACACAACAAATTTCTTTATCGAGTCATTTTGATAACAGCTAAGTAAAACTCAGACCATAACTTATATTTCCATTTTTAAAACCCTATATTTAGATAGTTACAAATATATAATTGTTAGTAGATCCATTCATCTATGTTAACTTTCAACAACCATTTAGTCACAAAAGTGAACCTTCTACTTTTACTTTACCAACAAATTAAGCAGACGTCTATCTTCATCTACTTTACCAAAATATTTACCCCTGTTAATGAGTCCATTGTCAGTTGATGGACAATTAGTACTTGACCAACTGTAAAAGTCTCCTCATTTTCCGGGACAGTCTTCTGATCTTGAAGAACAATGATCTTTGGCACTTCAATAGTTTCTTTGATTTGTATGTTTACCAGAACAGTTTTAGATAATGGTGGTTCCCCAGAATCCTGACATGTGATACTAATGTTCATCTGGTTCTTATCTAGTGGTATAGATCCATTAACCTGAAGGTATATAGTGTACCATGCTTTAAATTGTGACTTAATGCATCATTATATGTTCTGGTTCTTATCTAGTGGTATAGATCCATTAACCTGAAGGTATATAGTATACCATGCTTTAAATTGTGACTTAATGTATCATTATATGTTCTGGTTCTTATCTAGTGGTACAGATCCATTAACCTGAAGGTATATAGTATACCATGCTTTAAATTGTGACTTAATGTATCATTATATGTTCTGGTTCTTATCTAGTGGTAAAGATCCATTAACCTGAAGGTATTTAGTATACCGTGCTTTAAATTGTGACTTAATGTATCATTATATGTTCTGGTTCTTATCTAGTGGTATAGATCCATTAACCTGAAGGTATATATAGTATACCGTGCTTTAAATTGTGACTTAATGTATCATTATATGTTCTGGTTCTTATCTAGTGGTATAGATCCATTAACCTGAAGGTATATAGTATACCGTGCTTTAAATTGTGACTTAATGTATCATTATATGTTCTGGTTCTTATCTAGTGGTATAGATCCATTAACCTGAAGTTATATAGTATACCATGCTTTAAATTGTGACTTAATGTATCATTATATGTTCTGGTTCTTATCCATTAACCTGAAGATATATAGTATACCATGCTTTAAATTGTGACTTAATGTATCACTATATGTTCTGGTTCTTATCTAGTGGTATAGATCCATTGACCTGAAGGTATATAGTATACCATGCTTTAAATTGTGACTTAATGTATCATTATATGTTCTGGTTCTTATCTAGTGGTATAGATCCATTAACCTGAAGGTATATAGTATACCGTGCTTTAAATTGTGACTTAATGTATCATTATATGTTCTGGTTCTTATCTAGTGGTATAGATCTATTAACCTGAAGGTATATAGTATACTGTGCTTTAAATTGTGACTTAATGTATCATTATATGTTCTGGTTCTTATCTAGTGGTATAGATCCATTAACCTGAAGGTATATAGTATACCATGCTTTAAATTGTGACTTTAATGTATCATTATATGTTCTGGTTCTTATCTAGTGGTATAGATCCATTAACCTGAAGTTATATAGTATACCATGCTTTAAATTGTGACTTAATGTATCATTATATGTTCTGGTTCTTATCTAGTGGTATAGATCCATTAACCTGAAGGTATATAGTATACCATGCTTTAAATTGTGACTTAATGTATCATTATATGTTCTGGTTCTAATCTAGTGGTATAGATCCATTAACCTGAAGGTATATAGTATACCGTGCTTTAAATTGTGACTTAATGTATCATTATATGTTCTGGTTCTTATCTAGTGGTATAGATCTATTAACCTGAAGGTATATAGTATACTGTGCTTTAAATTGTGACTTAATGTATCATTATATGTTCTGGTTCTTATCTAGTGGTATAGATCCATTAACCTGAAGGTATATAGTATACCATGCTTTAAATTGTGACTTAAATGTATCATTATATGTTCTGGTTCTTATCTAGTGGTATAGATCCATTAACCTGAAGGTATATAGTATACCGTGCTTTAAATTGTGACTTAATGTATCACTATATGTTCTGGTTCTTATCTAGTGGTATAGATCCATTAACCTGAAGGTATATAGTATACTGTGCTTTAAATTGTGACTTAATGTATCATTATATGTTCTGGTTCTTATCTAGTGGTATAGATCCATTAACCTGAAGTTATATAGTATACCATGCTTTAAATTGTGACTTAATGTATCATTATATGTTCTGGTTCTTATCTAGTGGTATAGATCTATTAACCTGAAGTTATATAGTATACCGTGCTTTAAATTGTGACTTAATGTATCACTATATGTTCTGGTTCTTATCTAGTGGTATAGATCCATTAACCTGAAGGTATATAGTATACCGTGCTTTAAATTGTGACTTAATGTATCATTATATGTTCTGGTTCTTATCTAGTGGTATAGATCCATTAACCTGAAGGTATATAGTATACCGTGCTTTAAATTGTGACTTAATGTATTATATGTTCTGGTTCTTATCTAGTGGTATAGATCCGTTGACCTGAAGTTATATAGTATACCGTGCTTTAAATTGTGACTTAATGTATCACTATATGTTCTGGTTCTTATCTAGTGGTATAGATCCATTAACCTGAAGTTATATAGTATACCATGCTTTAAATTGACTTAATGTATCATTATATGTTCTGGTTCTTATCTAGTGGTATAGATCCATTAACCTGAAGTTATATAGTATACCGTGCTTTAAATTGTGACTTAATGTATCATTATATGTTCTGGTTCTTATCTAGTGGTAAAGATCCATTAACCTGAAGGTATATAGTATACCATGCTTTAAATTGTGACTTAATGTATCATTATATGTTCTGGTTCTTATCTAGTGGTATAGATCCATTAACCTGAAGGTATATAGTATACCATGCTTTAAATTGTGACTTAATGTATCATTATATGTTCTGGTTCTTATCTAGTGGTATAGATCCGTTGACCTGAAGTTATATAGTATACCGTGCTTTAAATTGTGACTTAATGTATCATTATACGTTCTGGTTCTTATCTAGTGGTATAGATCCGTTGACCTGAAGGTATATAGTATACCATGCTTTAAATTGTGACTTAATGTATCATTATATGTTCTGGTTCTGATCTAGTGGTATAGATCCATTAACCTGAAGGTATATAGTATACCAAGCTTTAAATTGTGACTTAATGTATCATTATATGTTCTGGTTCTTATCTAGTGGTACAGATCCATTAACCTGAAGGTATATAGTATACCGTGCTTTAAATTGTGACTTAATGTATCATTATATGTTCTGGTTCTTATCTAGTGGTATAGATCCATTAACCTGAAGTTATATAGTATACCAAGCTTTAAATTGTGACTTAATGTATCATTATATGTTCTGGTTCTTATCTAGTGGTATAGATCCATTGACCTGAAGTTATATAGTATACCAAGCTTTAAATTGTGACTTAATGTATCATTATATGTTCTGGTTCTTATCTAGTGGTATAGATCTATTAACCTGAAGTTATATAGTATACCATGCTTTAAATTGTGACTTGATGTTCTGGTTCTTATCTAGTGGTACAGATCCATTGACCTGAAGGTATATAGTATACCATGCTTTAAATTGTGACTTAATGTATCATTATATGTTCTGGTTCTTATCTAGTGGTATAGATCCATTAACCTGAAGTTATATAGTATACCAAGCTTTAAATTGTGACTTAATGTATCATTATATGTTCTGGTTCTTATCTAGTGGTATAGATCCATTGACCTGAAGGTATATAGTATACCATGCTTTAAATTGTGACTTAATGTATCATATGTTCTGGTTCTTATCTAGTGGTATAGATCCATTGACCTGAAGGTATATAGTATACCATGCTTTAAATTGTGACTTAATGTATCATTATATGTTCTGGTTCTTATCTAGTGGTATAGATCCATTAACCTGAAGGTATATAGTATACCTTGCTTTAAATTGTGACTTAATGTATCATTATATGTTCTGGTTCTTATCTAGTGGTATAGATCCATTAACCTGAAGTTATATAGTATACCATGCTTTAAATTGTGACTTAATGTATCACTATATGTTCTGGTTCTTATCTAGTGGTATAGATCCATTAACCTGAAGGTATATAGTATACCATGCTTTAAATTGTGACTTAATGTATCATTATATGTTCTGGTTCTTATCTAGTGGTATAGATCTATTAACCTGAAGTTATATAGTATACCATGCTTTAAATTGTGACTTAATGTATCACTATATGTTCTGGTTCTTATCTAGTGGTATAGATCTATTAACCTGAAGGTATATAGTATACCATGCTTTAAATTGTGACTTAATGTATCATTATATGTTCTGGTTCTTATCTAGTGGTATAGATCCATTAACCTGAAGTTATATAGTATACCATGCTTTAAATTGTGACTTAATGTATCATTATATGTTCTGGTTCTTATCTAGTGGTATAGATCCATTGACCTGAAGTTATATAGTATACCGTGCTTTAAATTGTGACTTAATGTATCATTATATGTTCTGGTTCTTATCTAGTGGTATAGATCCATTAACCTGAAGTTATATAGTATACCATGCTTTAAATTGTGACTTAATGTATCATTATATGTTCTGGTTCTAATCTAGTGGTATAGATCCATTAACCTGAAGGTATATAGTATACCATGCTTTAAATTGTGACTTAAATGTATCATTATATGTTCTGGTTCTTATCTAGTGGTATAGATCCATTAACCTGAAGGTATATAGTATACCGTGCTTTAAATTGTGACTTAATGTATCATTATATGTTCTGGTTCTTATCTAGTGGTATAGATCTTAACCTGAAGGTATATAGTATACCGTGCTTTAAATTGTGACTTAATGTATCATTATATGTTCTGGTTCTTATCTAGTGGTATAGATCCATTAACCTGAAGGTATATAGTATACCATGCTTTAAATTGTGACTTAATGTATCATTATATGTTCTGGTTCTTATCTAGTGGTATAGATCCATTAACCTGAAGGTATATAGTATACCGTGCTTTAAATTGTGACTTAATGTATCATTATATGTTCTGGTTCTAATCTAGTGGTATAGATCCATTAACCTGAAGGTATATAGTATACCATGCTTTAAATTGTGACTTAATGTATCATAATAGGTTCTGGTTCTTATCTAGTGGTATAGATCCATTAACCTGAAGGTATATAGTATTAATTGATTTATTAAAAGTGTTTATAAAACTTTTCCTAGCCACACACAGTTGGGTTTGCAAATGAAACTATTCAATTTATTTATATAACAAGAATGTGTCTCCAGTACACGAATGCCCCATCTGCACTATCATTTTCTAAGCTCAGTGGACCGTGAAAATGGGGGGAAATCTCTAATTTGGCATTACAATTAGAAATATCATATCATAGGGAACAAGTGTATTAAGTTTCAAATTGATTGGACTTCAACTTCATCAAAAACTACCTTGACCAAAAACTTAAACCTGAAGCAGGATGAACAGACAGACAGACAGACGGACAGACCAGAAAACAAATGCTTATAAATGGGGCATAAAAATAAGAAGACGTGGTATGAGTGCCAATTCTCCACCAGATATGTCAATTTAATTATCAAATACATACTGAAATATAAAATCAAATTCGTAAACTGTTGCTTTGCATCACTCAAATTATAATTATTTTATCAAATATATGCTCATATCGCTTATTCCAAGATCTGTTTAACAGTAGTAAATTCCCATTTGAGAGAGCTATTGGTAATGTTAGGATTTGTAACTAAAATGAGTGTAATATCCCATCATTAGTTGCATATCAATTGTTTATTATGTTTACAATCACACATTTTGATGTAAACTTTTGAAAAATATTACTTAGAATGCATTAGAAGTGTACCTTCAGTAACAAGTTAGGATTGTTGACAATAAATACACCAACACCTTCTTCCCCTACAGTACAGTTGTGGGTCTGTCCATGGGTTATTCCACTATTGTCTGGGTCAGTGACTGTAACTATGCCAACAGCATCACCTATAGCTGCATCGTTGCTTACCTAAAAAAATATATCATTACTCTTCTTTAAATGCCATTCAGAAAACAAAACTACTTCTGAAATATTTCTCTGTGATTTGCAGAAAAATCAACACTTATTTAATGAACTGCCATTGCATGGATAAAAGCCTGGTTATAATTGTTAATTGAGTTTTTACTAAAGATTAACTTATCAAAAAACTTAAGAAAAAATAAGTTGGCTGTATACTGCTGGTATCACAAAAACTCACCATCATTAAAAGTCTGTAAAAATGAGGTCAACGTCATAGGACTTTTATCACAGTGAGTAATCTTTCCAAAAAACAGATATAGGAAGGACCTTATCTTCAAAAACAAAACCATTGAACCATGGAAATGAGGTCAAGCTCAGGCTGACAAAAACACCTTCCTATTATTCTATACAAGACATAATTATTGTTAATCTATGATTTAATTATTGTTTCTAATAAACTGAATCTTATCTGGAAACATAAGGTTGATCATTAATGATAAAGAATAACGTATATAGTAATTGATAACATACATCATATGATGATAACTCAATAGCTGAGGGTGCCTCATTCACATCTATCACATTAAAGTTGAAAGTTTTTATGAAATACTGAGATGGAACTCCATTGTCCTTGGATTTAATGGTCACATCATAACTCTGTTTCTTTTCATAGTCAACAGGTAACTGAGCAATCAACATTCCCTCCTTCACTGTGAAGAGTTCCCAGAATGTGATAACTTGGTAAATGTGTTGGTCATTCTCATCATCATCAAGTGATTCAAGTTGACCAATTTCAAAGCTTGGTGAATTTTCTGGTATGCTGGTTACTTCTCCGTCAAGTTCAATGTCCTAAAATAAAACAATTTTTTTACACTATTACTACTCTTTGTTTTTTTTTTATTTTGAAAAGTCATTATTAATTAATTTTTTTTTATAAATTTAAGAAAATGCTGCAAAGAAAATCTTGATCAAGCAAACAATTTGAAAAGTCATTCTGTATTTTTAATTCAGATAGCTATTCACTTTATCTTGATATTTCTTTTTTGAATTTTTGAAAATTTATTAGGGATGCCTTACATAGGTGCATGGCATTACAGATACATCTGGTGTAGGTTGATATCATCAGAGGTTATGTCTTGTAGTTGCTGAAAGAGTGTCAACAAATGTGCTAGCTAGATAGAAGAATCATGACTTGTAGTTGCTGAAAGAATGTCAACAAATGTGCTAGCTAGATAGAAGAATCATGACTTGTAGTTGGCAAGAAATCAACAGATGAGACACTTTATCAATTGGAATCCCTATAAAACCACATATACTGACCAACTTTAGAAATGCAACACTAGATTATTCTTTTTAATTCCCATTTTCAAATATACAATTTTTTGTAAACAAACTAATGAACAGAAAGTTCTTTCATTACTTCAATGTTTAAAACAAATTCCAGTTCGAAAGTTGAATTGACTTTGTCATTTTCAAAATTTAAATATTGAGGATTACACTGAAACCTTGGTTTTCCCTTACCAATGAACGTGTCACCTTCAAAAGCAATGACTGACTGTAACAAACTCAAAAATGATTGTCAGAAAGGTCAACCAATTCTTATTGGCACGTTTTGGATTTTGTTTTGCACCTTCTGATTTTGTCGTTGTTCCACCCATTACAATGGGATTTGGCAATCATGCAGTTGAAACTTTAGGGCTTTAAATGTTTTTCTGCGGTTGATTCTTTGGCAGTTCAGTTAATGGGAAACATTTATTGCATAAATCTGTGCAAAATGGCATTCAGCAATTTGATTAGAAATTGAGGTTGCGGCTGTAGACCTGTCTCGCAAATGATGTTGCATAATCAAATTCCATTGACATTGCATTGTTACTACATGTTGATCTGGTCATTGATGGTCTTCAACAAATCCAGTCTACCAGTATCATTCTTGGAAGGACAATAAGACAAATTTATGACGTCAAATTGTCTGGTTGCAGCACGTTCACGTTTCCTGTTTGCAGTAATCTAATGGATTGATTCAGTTTTTTATTCCTCAGTCTTTGCAATATGGAGATGCAACATTTTTTCACTGATTTAAGTGAGGCCAAGGATTGAAAAAAACTGTTTCCCAAAGCAATAAAATTGAAAAAAAATCTTTTATTGATTTGAAATTTCGCTTTTTGAAATTCAGGCAATCTAAATAATCCGGTTTGTTCAATAACCACAAGTCATTCAAATGTTGATTTTTTCGAAAGAGAAAGAAGTATGATAAGCATGAATAGTAGTTGTATGAGGATCAAACATAGTTTGGTAAAAAAAATCCACAAAACGAGTGTTGCGTTTTTAAAGTCGGTCAGTATAGGATCTTACCTTGTACATATTTCATAATTTGATCTTTGATTTTATTCAACATGGTTTAACCTCCTAGCTAACAAGATACTGGTCTGAATTGCCCATGTTTAAGCTTTACATTTGTATAAACTTACATATGGAGGCTCATTACAGTTGACTATATTAAAAACAAACTCCTGCTGAATTTGAAGACCAAGATGATCCTTTACCATGACAACAAGTCTATGAGATCTATGATCTGGATCTTCATAATTAACAATCTTGTTCAATAAAACATCAGTACTACACTGGGTGGTATATGGAGCTTCTGTTGACTGTAAACAAAACAAAAAACAATCTGTTAAGTACATTCTAGATGATCTATGTTTCATACATGTGATTCTTCCAGCGGGAGTCAAAATCTCCCGCTTTTCAGACCCTCTTCCGTCCATCCCGTTAAAATTTGAAATCTTCCGCTTTTGAAAATGTCAACCTCGTAAAATTTTCAATACACATTTTTGTTTACAAAATCGATAGGGACAGAGAAAAAGTCTGAGAAACTCGAAATTGATATGGGAAAAGTCCGAGAAAAACGGAAATTTCCTGTTGTGTCAAAACATAACATGAGGTCATAAAATAGGTAAAATCAGCCTGAGATGTTTAGGATTAAACTGTTTATATAGCAATAAATTAAAGATAATAGGCAATTTCTAGGTGACAACTAGCTAGTTTAAGACACAAGCCTGGTTGATTAAAAGTGAAATACTGACAAAGGATTAAATTGACTAATTGTACAAGTTGTATTTAAAACAACGGTGTAATTCACTATGTGATGCTGTTAATAATTTGGAACATTTACTGAACCTCAAAGACAAATGAAATCAACTCAAATATGATATTTATGGCTAGTTTTCTATCCAAGCCAATGGAATACCTATATAAGTATAGTTGTCTTGGACTATTCTGAAATTTCAGAATTTGACAAAATGCAAACTGTTTTTTTATCACCAAATCCCAGCAGCAAATAAAAGAAGACCAAGTATCTAGCCTAATTCAACTCTTTTAGATTTGATTTCAAATGGTGCAGATCCAGTACCAAGGGTCAAGACCATGCTTACTACACTTCATGCAAAGCTGACTATGGTGGCCCTAATGACTTGACCAAACTTATGGAGACAGCTACCAACCAGCAAGCCTACATATCTATCAATTTAACACCTTCTGTTACAAGCATGTTCAGTAGTGGTACCAAAGTTGACAATTTAGCTTAATCAGAGATACTTTTTGCCAACTATGTATGATGGCTGATCACTTTATCTTGAATTATACATAATGAATAAATTTTTGAAAACCCCCTTATCTTCTATTTTTATCAAGTAAAAATGGATATGCAGGTGTTGAAAGGAATGGAATTATTGTTCTTTTAACCAAAAAAAAAAGGAAGATATGCAGTTTAAACACACAAAAAAAACATTGTGTACGTCAATAAAAGGTCGATAATAAATCTCCAGTTATGAGACCCAAACTCTAGCTGAAAATTTCCAAATCTCCAGTTGTGGCTTGACAACTCTGTAACATGTATGATGTTTGTTGGGATCGTAAATGGTCACAGGATACTACTCTTTATAATTTACATATTTTCTTAAACCACATAAATGTTATCAAAATGGAAGAGTAAGAGTGCTAACAAAGATATTTTTATATTGTTAATACATCACTTCATATAAAGGTTATTCTGATCTAAATTTTCAACCTGTTTGCAATCTGGTGATGCAGATGACAGTTTAAAAATGTCACTTCCTGTTTCTATTAAGGTGAAGGTCAGTTTATCTGACTGGTCAGGATCAGATGTCATTAAAGTGCCTACAACATCATCAATTAGTGTGCATTCTGGAATTTCCATCTTTTTCACTTTTTCAGTTTCCAAAATTTTTACAGTTTCTGGTTTCTCATTTCTGTTAGTGACTGCTAAAGTGAAATTCTTTGCAATCTGAAAAAAATATTTCACAATTTGTTTTTTAAAATGATGAATGATACTCAAAATACAAAGGATATATACATTTAATGAAATATTAATTAAAAAAGGACTTGAAATATGGACCGAAATATGATAGATGGGACAATATCCCTAATGCGCCTTGAAATGAGGAACTCAAAAGTCATGTGTAAACAAAAAATCCCTGTGTTTTGATATTTGACACATTTCTATGATAAACAAATGACTGAGCTGAACCATTTGTGTTAATTTAGAAAGTAGGGGAACACAGAATAAATGTGTAAAAACTATGGAGTTATTAAGGTAGCACAATACAAAGATTTTATAACTCCAACTCCCAAGTCTTAAAATGCTGTAACTTTCTTAATTATGCTTGAAAATTTATAAAAGTGGTAGTTTTGGATAGCTAACAGATTACTCTTTCAAATTAATGAAATGTTAGTATTATGCAACAATTATGTAACCAATTATAATGTTAACTGTTTCTAAAATATTTTTCACCAAATTTCCACTTTCAAATGAAATTCTGCATAGGTATCCCTAGTGGGTTGATTTTATTTTATGTTGTTCCTATGGCCATTATCTACAAAAGGGTGTCTCAGATTTCAGATAGAATGTATGGAACAAATTTTACAAGCTAATTAAACATTATCTTCTTTTATGTGGTTAGGATGTTTACACTAATTAGAGATTTATGAGCGAATGGAATACCATAGAGACAATCTGAGACACCCTTTTGAAGCCCATGATGTGTTAAATAAGATTTCGTTAAAATTTTCTGTATACAAATGTAGTTAAAGAGATGATAGAGCTAAATTCATTCAAATGAACTTACCCAGATTTTGTCACTAATTACATAATAATTGATTACATAATGATTGCATAATAAAAATATTGCATTCATTTTAAAGATTAATCTTTTATCTATCTATATATACCTCTTTTATTATTTTCTATGCATTCATAAGAAAGTTACAGCATTTCAAAGGCTAGTGATTGGAAGTATAAAAATCTTTGTATTGTGCTACCTTAAATGTGTTCAAAGTATTAAATTTTCAAAGAACTTATTGTGTTAACAAGAGTGCACACACTGAAATGTCTCGCCTTCTTTACTGATCATTGATATTATGTTGATACTCCTAAATATAAAGCTTTATTACGACTGTCACATAAACTTAACATGAACCATGAAAATGAGGTCAAGGTCAGTTGAACCATATGCCAGGCAGACATTTACAGCTAACAATGCTTCCATACAACAAATATAGTAAACCTATTGCTTATAGTTTAAGAAAATAGACCAAAACACAAAAACTTAACACTGAGCAATAAACTGTGAAAACCAGGTCAAGGTAAAATAAAACCTGCACAACTGAAATATAGATCATAAAATATTTCCATACACCAAATATAGCTGACCTATGACATATAGTATTAGATAAAAAGACCAAACTCAAAAACTTAACTTTGACTACTGAACCATGAAAATGAGGTCACGGTCAGATGACATCTGCCCGCTAGACATGTACACCTTACAATCATTCCATACAACAAATATAGTAAACCTATTGCATAAAGTATGAGAAAAACAGACCAAAACACAAAAACTTAACTATAACCACTGAACCATGAAAATGAGGTCAAGGTCAGATGACATCTGCCCGCTAGACATGTACACCTTACAATCATTCCATACAACAAATATAGTAAACCTATTGCATAAAGTATGAGGAAAACAGACCAAAACACAAACACTTAACTATAACCACTGAACCATGAAAATGAGGTCAAGGTCAGATGACATCTGCCCGCTAGACGTGTGCACCTTACAATCATTCCATACAACAAATATAGTAAACCTATTGCATAAAGTATGAGAAAAACAGACCAAAACACAAAAACTTAACTATAACCACTGAACCATGAAAATGAGGTCAAGGTCAGATGACACCTGCCAGTTGGACATGTACACCTTACAGTCCTTCCATACACCGAATATACTAGACCTATTGCTTATAGTATCTGAGATATGGACTTGACCACCAAAACTTAACCTTGTTCACTGATCCATGAAATGAGGTCGAGGTCAAGTGAAAACTGTCTGACAGGCATGAGGACCTTGCAAGGTACGCACATACTAAATATAGTCATCCTATTACTTACAGTAAGAGAGAATTTAACATTACAAAAAATCTGAACTTTTTTTTCAAGTGGTCACTGAACCATGAAAATAAGGTCAAGGACTATGGATATATGACTGACGGAAACTTCGTAACATGAGGCATCTATATACAAAATATGAAGCATCCAGGTCTTCCACCTTCTAAAATATATAGCTTTTAAGAAGTGAGCTAACACCGCCGCTGCCGCCGTAGCCGCCGCCGGATCACTATCCCTATGTCGAGCTTTCTGCAACAAAAGTTGCAGGCTCGACAAAAATGGTATTTTTAACCATGAGGAGCTGCATCACAAAAGGATACTCGGGGTATGCTAACTTACGGGAAAAGTTATCTCACTTCGTACCCCGAAAATTTAACCACATATGTAAAAATGTCTCAGCTTCTAAAAGAGCCATCATACATATCCATGTTAATGATATGGACTGAGCAACAGAAGAAAACGTTACAATTACAGCCTATGGAGAACCTAATACACATCTTGACCCAGATGAGCGAGCTTCAACAAAAAAAATCCTAAATTTTACCAGTATGTAAATTTTATTATCCTACACCTTACAGTACATGACAACAAATTACAGTATGGAATTGATCAGAAATTCAGACTGACGCTCTTTCAACTTAATGCAAACTTACTGAAGAGCATCTTTTAATGATAATTTTAATAACTTACTGACTTAACAGGAAACCCATCATCTGACACTTGGACTTGAAATGTTACGCTGGGTGTGGATTCATAATCAACTGCTCCACTAACAACTACAGTGTTGCCAGTTACAGAGAAGTAGTTTCCCTTGCACATTAAATATGACAATGTCTGACCATTATCTTCATCCTCCGCAGATAAAGTACCAACTACTGTACCTAAGGGGGAATTCTCTGCTATACTCTCAGCTAAAATAGATAATAATTTTCTAGATTTAGCTTATAAAACTTAATGCAAATACATTTATGGGATAAATTTTAACATAAAATACGAATAAGGCAAGCAAGATGAATGGCATCCAAATTACATACAATTCTCAAACAAGATAGCTCTTATAATGTGGTTAATGAAAATAAAAATTTGGAACACCATAATTGTTTTAGACCAAAAATATAATAATATCTTCCCTACATAGGGAAAAATTTTAAAATTGAAATATACAAAAAATGTCTTATATTTGTAAAGAGTCATAATAATAAGATAAATTCAATATTTTATTTCATTAAGATAATAAGTCCTTCAAATGAATTGCATTCCTGTCTCAAAATATGCATATTTCATTAAAGATTTAATGTTTTCTGCTATATTTCAATCCAAGATGGTGCAATAGCCTCCAATCTACCTTAAATTGAGACATACAACAAAGAGATCGATGTTTTTACCTGACAATGTCAAATCAGTTGGGGAGTCGTTATCATCAGTTATCTCTATAATGAAGGTGACATCCTTTGTCAGGGGTGGTGTACCATTGTCCTGTACTGTTATAGAGATAGAGTATGTCCTCTCCTTCTCAAAGTTAAAATCAGCATCATCAACCTTAAATACATCAAAATCTCATAAAATTTGTATCATCAACCCTGATCAATTTTAAAAAGAAACACTCAAATGTCTGCATTTTAAACTAAGTACAACAAAATCACTCAAAGTCTGCATTGATTTTTTTCAATCATATTCACTCAAAGAATACGTCATTAACTTAAGTACAATAAAAGAACAGCTTTTCAATGCCCCACATTACACATATTTTATCTGTCCAAGGGCAATAACTCAACAATTTAATTTGTTGAAGTGTCAATTTATACTTACAACAACATGACCATCCTGTATTGTAAATCTTCCCTCAGCATTGTCTGTAATAGTATATGTAAATGTTTGTTTCTCTCCCCCTTCATTATCGGGATCTATTGCTATCAATTGGCCAACTTTATCTCCGGATTTACTGCTCTCAGATATCTACATCAAGCCAAAGTAATTTAAAAAGAACAATATGTACAACAAAATAGACGTTTTATGACAACATGTATTGGAGAACAATCTAGAATTTATGATAGTAGTTGTCATTTGATGACCAGTATCAAATTATAATCAACTGCATTTTGGAGTATGTTTAAAAAAATTTCAAACAAGAATGTGTCCATAGTACACGGATGCCCCACTCGCACTATCATTTTACATGTTCAGCGGACCGTGAAATTGGGGTCAATACTTTAATTTGGCATTAAAATTAGAAAGATCATATCATAGGGAACATGTGTACTAAGTTTCAAGTTGATTGGACTTCAACTTCATCAAAATTCCTTGACCAAAAATTTTAACCTGAAGCGGGACGAAACGACGCACGGACAACGAACGAACGGATGGACTGACGAAAGAACTGACGCACAGACCAGAAAACATAATGCCCCTCTACTATCTTAGGTGGGGCATAAAAAAGAACGCCAAAAAATAAATTTCCTTAATCCATTCATTCAACAATAATCGATAGAATTTTTTTTTTGTAAAATTGCTAAACAGATATAAGAAGCAATTTAAATCCGAATTGATATCCATTAAATCAACCAAAAATAATGAAATTTCTCTCGTTTCAGTTCATATTATAAAAAAAACTTGCAGAAAATTGATTTTTGAAAGTCTAACTTTCTGACCATACTTACTTTATTATTGGACAGTCTAACAGAGGAAACTGGCTCGTTCACATCAGTTACAGTCACGATGAAAACTTTGTCATAGTGTAATGGATTAGGTTCCCCACTATCTGTTACCCTGATAGTGATCTCATGTTTTATCTGTTTCTCATAGTCCAACTCGGCTGCTGAGGTCACCTTCAAACAAACAAACTCCATCAGCAATTTTTCTTTTATTTCAGAATACAAAACCTGACAACTGGGAAAGTGCTTTTCTGATGTAAAGTATATTTTAGGTTTTTTTTTCTCCCATAATACATCACAGAAATCATTTGCAAATGTATAACTGTTTAGATTACATGTAATCTGTTCATTTACCAATAGACTTGCATAACTTTGAGAGGCTTGAATAAGACCTTTACAAAATAAATATTATCTAAACATGTGAGTGCTTTGCATATAATTGAAGAAATCACAAATCTCTATTATATTGCCAATGTGAAGAATATTTTGTTGAGACCTTTGAAAGTCATCATTGGCCTTACTTATAGCCAATGGAAATGTTTCAATTATCTTAGACATTGTAGGATAGGCCAGGCAAATTTGGACATTCTTAGTAGCACTAATTATTATCACACTTCTTTAATGTTATAATGGAATATCTCCTCCCATCAGCAATTAATAACATATTATAGAGAATTATAAATACCAACCCGTCAGAATAAAGCAAAGTTATTTATAACTTACCTTCAGTTTATTATGTGCTATGTAGAAAAACTTGGATCCTGATAGAATGGTAAAGCTATGTGTTTGTATTGTGTCTGGGTCAATCGCTGATAAGGTTGCCATAACAACATCAACAGAGTTTTCTGGGATATCTAAAGTGCCATCCACTATAATGTCCTGAAATTATAAGAAATAAAAAGTAATCAGGTTTTTTCTTTCATTGAAATTTTAACTTAATGTTACCGGGTACTTAAAAAAAACAAACTGATTTATAAAATATATATTTCTTTCATCACAGCTTAAAATCATGAAAGATTAATATAAAAAGGCTTTCATAAGGGATGATATGTTTTTCTAAACCTAAAAACAAATATTGACAAAGTCTAAAGTCTGAAAATTATTTAGAAAATTATCTAAAAAAAGATGAATTTTAAATAAAAGATTTATTATCTTGTACAAAATAAAACTTACACTAGGTGCATCATTAGCATCACTGATAGTTAGTGTACTTTGATGAATGATCTTAGACCCCTCATTGTCAACTGCATAAAACAAGAGGCTCACTGATGTTTCAGTCTCAAAATCAAATGTTTCAGAACTCCTCACATCTGCTGTACATCTAATACCCTGTGTAAAATACATTTATATATTGATTTTGTTATCTTCATACATACATGAAAACAAGAATAAAAGTATCTTATCGAGTGTGAGCAGAAATATCAGATCTTAACGAATACAAACAATTCAATATATAGCATGTAAACATAGGATTACTTAAATATCAATTTGGCCCCTTATATATATCGCCAAAACTATTCTTGCTGATTAACTTTAGCTGGTAGTTGCTATCTATCTATTATGTTTTTCATATTAATAGGCAAAAAATGCAAACAAATGGTAAATATCGTCATTCAAAGGCAATTATTCTTGTAAAAATCAATTGTCAATTTCAGCAATGTTGACTTATTTGTAGGTCTTGTCTGTTGATCATGTCTGCTAATTTGTAGTTTGGGGTAGACAGTTTGAAGAATCAGAAGATAGTATGGAAACAGGAAATGTGCCAAAAGAGACAACAACCCGACTAAGAATGCAGAAAACAGTTTAAGGACACCAATCTCACACCCAGAGTAGGGCTTCAGCTGGCCTTTTAACAATAAAGTTTATTCAGCGTAATGAACTGGAGCAGAATAAAAATATACTAGATGAATATCAAATGTTCAATAATTTTTGACTGTTTTTGGTCATCAATTCATGCAATGTATCTTGGATTACCTGAGTTAAGGGAATGCAATTTTGGTTGTATAGTTTGACCTTTGTGGAGGTTGAACCAAAGGTAACTGTGTCTGTTACATCATGATCTAATACAATTAATCGACCAATCAAAGTCTCTGTTGGTTTGTTCTCATCAATGATTGGTCTGTTTGTTTGGAATGATGGTGTCTGCCCAGAAACTGATTTTAAAGCTAGGCCAAATGGTGGTTCATTTACATTCCTCACTGACAATACAAAATCTCTAGAAATCTGAAAAAGGAAGCCAATGATGTATAATAAATTTACTGATTGTTACTTTAAAAAAAAAACCTTAAACATGACAAATTTCATGAAGTAGAAGACATGTGGTGTTTAAAAATAAAATATTTTTATGAAAGTGAAAGGCTTGTCAAATTTCATGACATATGTATTTCTTTTATTGATACCATGGTTTTTTGTTTTAATCTGATAAAAAACAGCTGAAAAAAAATTTGATATAATATTTAAAAAATAAAAAACTTAATGCAATTTTTACATGAAAGTTAAAGTGTATTAAAAATACTGGTATTGCTCTCTTTGTTAGAAGCATTCTACTGTATAACATTTTCATACATCAAATTAATTAATCTTACATTTTCATTGGTAGTTCAAGATTCACGGTATTTAAAGTTACCTGTTTGGGATCTGCTCTACTATCAGTTGCCTGTACTGTTATGGTATAACTTGACTTTGTCTCATAATTGAGTTCTTTATTTAGTTTGATAGCATTATCTACAATAATGAATGTATCCTCAGATTCGGCAGTCAAACTGTATGTATATGTGTCATCGATATCCTGATCTTCTACCTATCAACAAAAGATATAAAACATTTAATACTGGAACTTCTGTTAAAATTTCTAGCATCAAATTTTACTAAATTTCACATAAAATTCATGTTATATTATTTTCAAATTTCTGAAGAAAAGCTGTTAAAAAAAATAGTTAAAATTTATTTGTAATCATTTTTCTTTTATATGTTCTATAATTCTGTTTGATCTGTTGTTGAAAACCCCTTAACAAAAAAATTACACAATTGAGATGGTAAAACATAAACTATAACAAATATCTAGACTTATACAATTTTGACATGATAATATCTATTTCTTACTGAGTATAGCAACTTAATCTTATTGATAGTGTGGCCAAATTCCTTATTTGTGTAGCCAATTTCTGTACTATTTGTGAGTGCAATTTCCTTACTATTTGTGAGTGCAATTTCTTTACTATTTGTGTAGCCACTTGACTTACTCTTAGGGTTGTACTTTATTTACTATTAGCCACTTGACTTACTTTTAGTGTAGCCACTTGACTAACTGTTAGTGTTTCCACTTGACTTACTGTTAGTGTAGCCATTTGACTTACCATTAGGTCAGCCACTTTACTTACTGGGAGTGTAGCCACTTTACATACTGTTAGTCTTGCCACTTGACTTACCATTAGGTCAGCCACTTTACTTACTGTTAGGTCAGCCACTTTACATACTGTTAGTGTTGCCTCTTGACTTACCGTTAGATCAGCCACTTTACTTACTGGTAGTGTAGCCACTTTACATACTGTTAGTGTTGCCACTTGACTGACTGTTAGGTCAGCCACTTTACTTACTGTTATTGTAGCCACTTTACTTCCTATGGGTAAATTTTCTGGTAGATTTTCAGCTTTCATAGCAAGGTTATAAGGTGAGTCATTATCATCATCCACATCCACAGTCAAAGTAAACTCTTTACTCATTGGTTGGTTTCCACTGTCTGTTACCCTGACACCAATACTATGGCTAGTAGAAGATTCAAAGTCAAGTAGACACTTCTCATTTCCTTTGGTTTCACAATCCTCTCCCATGGATTTAACCTATATTTATAATTTTTATGAGCTTATCTAAATGTTTACAACTGCATCATATTGCTTAGGCCTTTTTTTTTTAATTAGTTGGTTTACGGACAACTAGTGTCAAAGGTTAGGGTCGGAGGAGGTAAAAAAAATAAAAATAAAATAGCAATCTTAGATTTTTTTTTTGTTCACGTATAACTGTTCTGAAAAATTTGAGTTGGAGGAAAAAAAAAAAAAAAATGCTGTTCATTCATGACATTACAGGGGTTGAGGAGGAGAAATAGTTTAGCTCTTATCTTGATATGCTTTGCATTTGATGGATGGATGGTCAATTGTTGTTTAATGTCTAGTGGCTAATCAGATGCATAATTAGGATGAGAATATGATAATGAGAAATGAAATGCTAAACTGATACACTGAGCCAGAATTTAAATGTGGTAGCTCACAAGGTAACAGTTCCCCCAAAGATATGTTACCTTACCCAAACACATTATTCTGACTCCTTTAATAATTGCAATTGCAGCGTGCTTGGCGAAGAAGCAGCAGATACCAATTTTTAAGTCTTTGATTTGACCGGGAAGTATAAGGGTCTACTGATTTATATTTCATTCTTGTTCATTGGGTTGAGGTCTCATTGACATATTCCACATTACCATTCTTTAAAATTCTATATTATAAAACCATGTATTTGTATGTATATACCTTTGAGTTGGCAATGCGTCGTATTTTTTCTGTGCTTTGAGTAGGATTGAAAAAGCATTAACTTTATCATCCATGTTCAGCTTTGCACTTTTTTCTGGAGGTGCTCCTTCATTTACATCAACAAATATAATTTTTGCCCCAAAGGACGCAAGCACTTCTACGGGTGTACTGGTAGGGGTGTCTGCCCTAGTTTTGTTTGGTGGCGAAACTGTTTGTACCTTGACAATGGCAACATTTTCATCAGCCATATTGTCGAATATGGCATCGCCGATTGTTTGCTTAGGTTTGCATTTGATAAAAGTGCTCTCAGTACGTTGACCATCAAAGTTAATATTCAACTGAAAGTAGATGAAGCCGTCAGACTCCATGGTCCTCCCTCGTTGGGTTTTTGAATTCGTCTGCGTCATTTCGAAGCTTTTCAAAATACGCCGTTCACTACAAACGCTTTATTGACACAGACAAAACGTTTTGGAACGCCTCGGATTTTTTTATTCACAGCACTCGAAAAATCGGGTCGGCGGAATAAAAAACAACACGAAATCAAAATTTTAATTTTATTTCACTTTTAAACAAAATCGGGTCGGCGGATCCGTAAACCAACTAATTAAAAAAAAAAGGCCTTATTTTACATTTATTTATTATTAACTGTATAAAGACTAATCACAAACAAGAATGTGTCCATAGTACACGGATGCCCCACTCCCACTATCATTTTCTATGTTCAGTGGACTGTGAAATTGGGGTCAAAACTTTAATTTGGAATTAAAATTAGAAAGATCATATCATAGGGAACATGTGTACTAAGTTTCAAGTTGATGTAACTTTAACTTCATCAAAAACTACCTTGACCAAAAACTTTAACCTGAACTTTGCACTATCATTTTCTATGTTCAGTGGACCATGAAATTGGGGTCAAAACTATAATTTGGCATTAAAATTAGAAAGATCATATCATGGGGAACATGTGTATTAAGTTTCAAGTTGATTGGACTTCAGCTTCATCAAAAACTACCTCGACCAAAAACTTTAACCGGACGGACGAACGGAGGCACAGACCAGAAAACATAATGCCCTCTACTATCGTAGGTGGGGCATAAAAAGGTAAAACTTAATTATTGTACTTAAAATGATATTTTTTCTTTTCTTTGCTAGACATGATTATTCCAAGAGAAAGAAAATTCATAAAATGAAGAAAATTACAATAAGAAAGGAGAGTATTGAATGTCAATAAATAAATGAGACGATCATATTACAGATACCTTGAGAACATTTCCTTCTACTAGAAATCTGCCATCAGCATTGTCAGTCAGTTCATATGTAAAAGTCTGGTTTTTGTCAGGATCTTCTGTTCCCAGATTTCCAACTGCTGTTCCTACTGCACTCATTTCTAAAACCTGTAAAACGGAAACCAGATATAATGCAACTCACAAAGTCAGAGTTCAGGTTAATGAATTTATCAGATATAACAACATGACTTTGTATCACATTTAATGATACAAGTTCCTTTACTGAATGTTTAACCTACCCACATTCATTAATATGCTATATACTGTATTAAGGTGGTTTGGGAGTCTAAAATAAAAATGATAGAATTTGTTCATACTTTGCCAAAACGTTGTATCTATTGATACATGTTGAACAAGAATGTGTCCACAGTACACGGATGCCCCACTCACACTATCATTTTCTATGTTTAAAGGACTGTGAAATTGGAATAAATTCTCTAATTTGGCATTAAAATTAGAATGATCTTATCAAAGGGAACATGTATACTAAGTTTCAAGTTGATTGGACTTCTACTTTATCAAAAACTACCTTGACCAAAAACTTTAACCTGAAATTTGCACTATCATTTTCTATGTTCAGTGAACCGTAAAATTGGGGTCAAAACTCTAATTTGGCATTTAAATTAGAAAGATCATATCATAGGGCACATGTATACTAAGTTTCAAGTTGATTGGACTTCAACTTCATCAAAAACTACCTTGACCAAAAACTTTAACCTGAAGCCAAAAACTTTAACCTGAAATTTGCACTATCATTTTCTATGTTCAGTGAACCGTAAAATTGGGGTCAAAACTCTAATTTGGCATTTAAATTAGAAAGATCATATCATAGGGCACATGTATACTAAGTTTCAAGTTGATTGGACTTCAACTTCATCAAAAACTACCTTGACCAAAAACTTTAACCTGAAGCCAAAAACTTTAACCTGAAATTTGCACTATCATTTTCTATGTTCAGTGGACCGTGAAAATGGGGTTAAATCTCTAATTTGGAATTAAAATTAGAAAGATCATATCATACAGAACATATATACTAAGTTTCAAGTTGATTAGACTCCAACTTCATCAAAAACTACCTCGACCAAAAACTTTAACCTGAAGCGGGACAGACGGACGAACGGACGAACGAACGGACGAACGAACAGACGGACGAACGGACGCACAGACCAGAAAACATAATGCCCATAAATGGGGCATAAAAATATAATAACTAGAGGCTCTAAAGAGCCTGTGTCGCTCACCTTGGTCTTGTGCATATTAAATAATGGACACAGATAAATTCATGACATAATTGTGTTTTGGTGATAGTGATGTGTTTGTAGATCTTACTTTACTGAACATTCTTGTTGCTACAATTATCTCTGTCTATAATGAACTTGGCCCAGTAATTACAGTGGAAAATATTTTCTACAAATTTACAAAAATTTATGAAAAATGTTAAAAATTAACTATAAAGGGCAATAACTCCTTAAGGGGTCAATTGACTATTTTGGTCATGTAAACTTATTTGTAGATCTTATTTTGCTGAACGTTATTGCTGTATACAGTTTATCTCTATCTATAATAATATTCAAGATAATAACAAAAAACGGCAAAATTTCCTTAAAATTACCAATTCAGGACAGTAACCTAACAACGGGTTGTCCGATCCATGTGAAAACATCAGGGAAGATAGATCTTGACCTGATAAACAATTAAACCCTGTCAGATTTTCTCTTAATGCTTCGGTTTTTGAGTTATAAGCCAAAAACTGCATTTTACCCCTATGTTCTATTATTAGCCGTGGCAGCCATTTTGGTTGATTGGCCAGGTCACGCCACACATTTTTTAAACAAATTACCCCAATGATGATTGTGGCAAAGTTTAGTTTAATTTGGCCCAGTAGTTTCAGAGAAGAAGATTTTTGTAAAAGATTACTAAGATTTACGAAAAAATGGTTAAAAATTGACTATAAAGGGCAATAACTCCTTCAGGGGTCAACTGACCATTTTGGTCATGCTGACTTATTTGTAAATCTTACTTTGCTGAACATTATTGCTGTTTACAGTTTATCTCTATCTATAATAATATTCAAGATAATAACCAATAAACAGCTGCGCCATGAGCGCATGATACGCCCGACGTCTTGTGTGGAAGTTTTATGCAATAATCACAAATAGTTTCTGAGGAAGTTTTAAGCAATAACCATTTATTGTTTTTGAGACACGGCGGGACATGTGAAACCCCCCCACCCTGTTTTTTTTTACAAATATCACTAAAATAAAATTTTGAATCAAACCAAAAAGTATACAGATCTTTAAATTAGTATAACAAAGAAGTGTGTACAGTTTCAAGCAATAATCATAAATTGTTTTTGAGATACGGCGCGACATGTAAAAAAAACCCTCCCCTTTTTTACAAAATACTCAATAACTCAAAAATAAAATTTTGAGTCATCACCAAAAAGTATACAGATCTTTAGATTAATATAACAAAGAAGTGTGTAAAATTTTAAGCAATAATCATAAATCGTTTTTGAGATACGGCACGACATGTAAAAAAAACCTCCCCCTTTTTTACAAAATACTCAATAACTCAAAAATGAAATTTTGAATCATCACCAAAAAGTATACAGATCTTAAGATTAATATAACAAAGATGCGTGTAAAGTTTTAAGCAATAATCATAAATCGTTTTTGAGATACGGCGCGACATGTAAAAAAACCCTCCCCCTTTTTTACAAAATACTCAAAAACTCAAAAATGAAATTTTGAATCATCACCAAAAAGTATACAGATATTAAGATTAATATAACTAAGAAGTGTGTAAAGTTTTAAGCAATAATCAAGAAAAGTTTTTGAGATACGGTGCGACATGTGAAAAAAAACACACCCCTGTTTTAGTTACAAAGTGCCGTAACTCAAAAAGTTTAAATCTTATTTTCATCAAAAAGTATACAGATCATTTGACCATCATAAGAAACAAATATATGAAGTTTCATGAAATTTGGATAAGTCGTTCTCAAGTTACGGTGCGACATGTTTACGCCGGACAGACGGACAGACGGACGGACACCGGACATTTGTATACCATAATACGTCCCGTCAAAATTTTGACGGGCGTATAAAAACAGCAAAATTTCCTTAAAATTACCAATTCAGGGGCAGCAACCCAACAACAGGTTGTCTGATTCATCTGAAAATTTCAGGACAGATAGATCTTGACCTGATAAACACTTTTACCACTGTCAGATTTGCTCTAAACGCTTTGGTTTTTGAGTTATAAGCCAAAAACTGCATTTAACCCCTATGTTCTATTTTTAGCCATGGCGGCCATCTTGGTTGGTTGGCCGGGTCACGCCACACATTTTTTAAACTAGATATCCCAAAGATGATTGTGGCCAAGTTTGGATTAATTTGGCCCAGTAGTTTCAGAGGAGAAGATTTTTGTAAAAGATTACTAAGATTTATGAAAAATGGTTAAAAATTGACTATAAAGGGCAATAACTCCTAAAGGGGTCAACTGACCATTTTGGTCATGTTGACTTATTTGTAAATCTTACTTTGCTGAACATTATTGCTGTTTACAGTTTATCTCTATCTATAATAATATTCAAGATAAAAGCCAACAACAGCAAAAATTCCCTAAAATTACCAGTTCAGGGGCAGCAACCCAATAACAGGTTGTCGGATTCATCTGAAAATTCGAGGGCAGATAGATCTTGACCTGATAAACAATTTTACCCCATGTCAGATTTGCTCTAAATGCTATGGTTTTTGAGTTATAAGCCAAAAACTGCATTTTACCCCTATGTTCTATTTTTAGCCATGGCAGCCATCTTGGTTGGTTGGCCGGGTCACGCCACACATTTTTTAAACTAGATACCCCAATGAGGATTGTGGCCAAGTTTGGTTTAATTTGGCCTAGTAGTTTCAGAGGAGAAGATTTTTGTAAAAGTTAACGCCGGACGCCGGACGCCAAGTGATGGGAAAAGCTCACTTGGCCCTTTGGGCCAGGTGAGCTAAAAATGATAGGTCACCGCGCATTTTCTCAAGCTACAGGACGGGACAAAATGACACATTTTGTATGGATTATACAGGAAAAAACACCATTTTGTGATTAGAAACTAAACAAAATGATAGAATTGTTAAATACTTCAGGAAAAGATAGCTTTCAGACACTGCTTTGAGAATATCAAAAGAAAAGATAGGGTCACCGCATGTTTTTTCCGGCTAAAATACAAAATAGGAAAATTCCATACAGAATCCTTCAGAAAATGCACTTTTTTTAGGGATATCTCCCCTTAAAATGCCAATTTAAAAAAAAAAAAAATAAAAACAACCAAAAATAATTAACATTTGCAAAAATATCAATATTTAGAAGTTATATTCTTATAAATTGGTACTTTTAAATGAAAATGTACATTAAACATCTGCATTCCTGCATCAAATTTTGCTAACTTGATGGAAAATCTGGACCTTTGATTCTCTGTTTTTTACAATCCAAGATGGAGGAAGACACCCATACCACCTTAAATGTCACAAATTATACCTTCTAATAACTAGCATACATAAAATATACCTTCTAATACCTAGCAACCATACATTATACCTTCTAATAAATATAACTAGCATACATACATTATACCTTCTAATAACTAGCATATATACATACATTATACATTCTAATACCTATTTGTACCTAGCATACATAAAAAATACCTTCTAATACCTAGCAAAAATACATTATACCTTGTTATACAAAGCATACATACAATGATACCTTCTAATACCTAAACTATACCTTGTTATACAGAGAATACATAAATTATACCTTGTAATACCTGGCCCCACAAAAAAATCATAGCTTGTAAAATATATCAAATATACATCATACCTTGTTGTTTGTCAGATCTACTTTTGTTGGAATTTCATTGACATCTGTCACAAGTACTGTAAATCTTTGGCTCAAACTTAAATGTCCACTGTCAGTAATCTTCACCTCAATGTCTACAGAAGGCTGGGTTTCATAATCCAAATTAGCACCTGCAATACAAAAAAGTCACAATTAATGAAAAATACTGTAAAAGCAGAAATTTTTGTTGGGGATTTAATTTCATTTATTTCGTGGATATGAGTTGTCCACGAAATTAAAACCCCAACGAAAATTTA
The DNA here is from genome assembly GCF_965363235.1 of Mytilus galloprovincialis. Lineage (NCBI taxonomy): Eukaryota > Metazoa > Mollusca > Bivalvia > Mytilida > Mytilidae > Mytilus > Mytilus galloprovincialis. The sequence continues at coordinate 8,200,402 of NC_134840.1, forward strand.
ACTGTAGATATACATCATTTTATGATAAGACAAAATCATATCTACATTCATAGATGCATACAATGAAATTGATAGGTTAATTGATTAGGAAACAATTTCTCTCCATCAGATGATAATCCTAATCTATTTCCATCAGAAGATAATCCTAATCTATTGTTTGTACAGTAATAAATAATGATCAAGAACTGTCAATCAATGTCATTTAACAGTCTAATGTGTTTGTTATGCAACAAATGGAAGTTTTTAACGACCTTGACTGGCTATACAGCCCTTGCACGGTCGGTTTGTTATGCCCACAACCTGTAATACTTTTATTACACAATCATTGTCCTTGGATAAAAGATCAAAGGTGTGTACAAGCCAGTTAGTGTGAAAAGGTCAAAACATTTAATTAGTGCTCACTGTTACTACTATATGCAATTATTGATTTTCTCAACAGCCAAAGTTACCATAGTTTTATTGAGAGTTCTCAATAATAAAGTGACATTTACATATTGTTTTACTCAACTTTTAAAAGAACCACAAAAATTAATCCCCACGAACTTACTTTGCATACAAAACACGAAATTTTAACCCCACAAAAAATTAATGTTATACAGTACACTTAACACTAAATTGAATTAAATTAACAATGAAGAAGACAATAAGGATATGTTAAAAAAAAAAAACACAGCACCATGATTGGACATATTGCTACTAAACATTCATTGCAATTTCAAAGGTAGTAGAATGCATAAAACAACAAAATCTGATCATTTATTTTTTAAGGTTTTTGCTACCACTTTATATTTCAGAACCACAGAAGAAAAATATGTTTCCATAGCTTTCACTGTTAAAGAATTTTGATTGATTGATTGGATATTGGTATTTAACGCCACTTTCAGCACTATTGGCTAGCCTGTGGAAATCTTCCTAATCTATCAAAAAAGAAATACTGAACCAATTTTATAATCAAAGTGCTTGTAAGCACTGAATGGTAAAGATTGCTTTAGTGGGAAGTAAAATTAAATATTGCATTGTAGCATTGGTCCTGGACAATGAAGATAACTCCAATTTTTAAAGATGAATATCTGAGCATATATTACATTGAAAAATTTCTGGAACATTAACGTTAATGGATAAGATGTATAGAATGTTATGATCAATGCACTATATTCTGTGTATCAAAAAGGTAGTGATAAGCCTTGGAAGATTTAGATATCAAGTCAGTAACATAAGGTTTTGATTGCATTTCATGCACTCTTTACCCAAAAAGGGACAACAGGACCACACTCATAAACATAAACACCTAATTCAATGAATAGGGTCCATTAAAAACTAGAGGCTCTAAAGAGCCTGTGTCGCTCACCTTGGTCTATGTGAATATTAAACAATGGACACAGATGGATTCATGACAAAATTGTGTTTTGGTGATGGTGATGTGTTTGTAGATCTTACTTTACTAAACATTCTTGCTGCTTACAATTATCTCTATCTATAACAGTACTTTCTGTGGAAAATGTTATTGAAAATCTTCAAATTTTAAGAAAATTGTTAAAAATTGACTATGAAGGGCAATAACTCCTTAGGGGGTCAATTGACTATTTTGGTCATAGTGACTTATTTTTAGTTCTTACTTTGCTGTACATTATTGCTGTTTACAGTTTATCTCTATCTATAATAATATTCAAGATAATAACAAAAAAACAGCAAAATTTCCTCAAAATTACTAATTCAGGGGCAGCAACCTAACAACCGATTATCCGATTCATCTGAAAATTCCAGGGCAGATAGATCGTGACCTGATCAACAATTTTACTTCCTGTCAGATTTGCTCTTCATGCTTTGGTTTTTGAGTTATAAGCCAAAAACTGCATTTTACCCCCATGTTCTATTTTTAGTCATGGCAGCCATCTTGGTTTGTTGGCCGAGTTACCGGACACATTTTTTTAACTAGATACCCCAATGATGATTATGGCTAAGTTTGGTTAAATTTGGCCCAGTAGTTTCAGAGGAGAAGATTTTTCTAAAAGATTACTAAGATTTACGAAAAATCATTTTGGTCATGTTGACTTATTTGTAGATCTTACTTTGCTGTACATTATTGCTGTTTACAGTTTATCTCTATCTATCATAATATTCAAGATAATAACCAAAAACAACAAAATTTCCTTAAAATTACCATTTCAGGGGCAGCAACCCAACAACCGATTATCCGATTCATCTGAAAATTCTAGGGCGGATAGATCGTGACCTGATCAACAATTTTACTTCCTGTCAGATTTGCTCTAAATGCTTTGGTTTTTGAGTTATAAGCCAAAAACTGCATTTTACCCCTATGTTCTATTTTTAGCCATGGCGGCCATCTTGGTTGGTTGGCCGGGTCACCGGACACATTTTTTAAACTAGATACCCCAATGATGATTATGGCCAAGTTTGGTTAAATTTGGCCCAGTAGTTTCAGAGGAGATGATTTTTGTAAAAGATTACTAAGATTTACGAAAAATGGTTAAAAATTGACTATAAAGGGCAATAACTCCTAAAGGGGTCAACTGACCATTTTGGTCATGTTGACTTATTTGTACATCTTACTATCCTGAACATTATTGCTGTTTACAGTACATCTCTATCTATAATAATATTCAAGATAATAACCAAAAACAGCAAAATTTCCTTAAAACTACCATTTTAGGGGCAGCAACCCAACAACGGAATGTCAAATTCATCTGAAAATTTCAGGACAGATAGATCTTGACCTGATGAACAATATTACCATGTCAGATTTGCTCTAAATGCTTTGGTTTTTGAGTTATAAGCCAAAAACTGCATTTTACCCCTATGTTCTATTTTTAGCCATGGCGGCCATCTTGGTTGGTTGGGCGAGAAACCGGACACATTTTTTAAACTAGATACCCCAATGATGACTGTGGCCAAGTTTGGTTAAATTTGTGCCAGTAAAAGTTAACGCAGGACGACGACGGACGCCGGACGCCAAGTGATGAGAAAAGCTCACTTGGCCTTTCGGCCAGGTGAGCTAAAAAGGAGTATTAATTATAAAACTGTCACAAGAATGTGTCCAAAGTACACGAATGCGTCACTCGCACTATCATTTTCCATGTTCAATGGACCGTGAAATTGGGTAAAAAATCTTATTTGGCATTAATATTAAAAAGATCATAGCATAGGTAACATGTGTACTAAGTTTCAAGTTGATTGGATTCAACTTCATCAAAACTTCCTTGACCAAAAACTTTAACCTGAAACTCCCACTTTCATCTTCTATGTTCAGTGGACCGTGAAATTGGGGGGTCAAAAGTCTAATTTGGCTTTAAAAGTAGAAAGATTATATCATAAGCAACAAGAGTACATATACTAAGTTTCCAGTTGATTGGACTTCAGCTTCATCAAAATCTACCTTGACCAAAACTTAACCCAAAGGGGTACAGATGGACAAACGGACAGGCGAGCGAATGAACAGACGCACATACAGACCAGAAAACATAATGCCCCTCTACTATTGTAGGTGGGGAATAAAATTGTTTCTACTAATATCCACAACCAAGAATAGATCAAGCTACTAATATCCACAACCAAGAATAGATCAAGCTACTAATATCCACAACCAAGAACAGATCAAGCTACTAATATCCACAACCAAGAATAGATCAAGCTACTAATATCCACAACCAAGAATAGATGAAGCTACTATAGTACCATCTGCTACAGATAACTGTCCTGTCTGGGTCAGTGTGAACTTTCCTCCCCCATCATTAGCCAGTGTGTATGTATGAGTATCTGTATTATCAGGATCCACAACAATGAACATGCCCAGTGTTATACCGTTGATATTCTCATTCACAGATACTTGATCCTCACTATAAACTATTTTCTGTTTAATGAGATAATGTTCTATTGAAGAAATATTTTTTGTGTATGAAAAATATGAAAAGTTGTATTTTTTCTTGTTTAGCTGTTTCTTATCACACTACTCATTATTTATTTTCGGTATTCTAAGTTTGCATTTGTTATATGTATTTAAACAAGAAAAAATCTAAATTTAACATACATGAAATCTTCCTTTGTATTTGCAAAAAGTTACATAAATTAATCCTTTACAAAAGTTAATTGGTTGACAATCTGTTCTCCCCTCAGTTTTGTTTACATGTTTGACTCTGAGACCTATATAATTTTTTCCTTTCTTTGGCTAGTGATGGATTTATCCCTTAAGATAACCATCTTGTTATATGTATGAACTAACCGTTGGTGCTTCATTGACATCTATAAGAGATAAAGGGAACATTTCCACCGTATTCTTTCCCGCTGTATTAGTCACCTGACAGATCAGAGTGTACTGAGACTGTAGTTCATAGTCTAATGTTGCTCCAACCATTACTTCAGCTGTACATACTCGTTTCTCATCCTTGTAGAAAATAAAAATACAAGGCAAGGTGACATTAGGTATGTATTATATGATTTATTAATGTTTAAGGGGACTTTTTAATTGTAGACTACCTAAAATAATACCACTCCAAATGTCCAATTCATGTATAACATTCTCCTTTGTATAGTAAACAAAGTTTTCCCAAATGGTTTTACATTACTAATTTTTGGGGCCCTTTATAGATTTCTGTTTGGTGTGAGCCAAGGCTCCATGTTGAAGGCCGTACCTTGACCTATAATGGTTTACTTTTATAAATTGTTATTTGGATTGAGAGTTGTATCATTGGCACTCATACCACATCTTCCTATATCTATAAAGCCATGTTCTAATAAAACTAGAGGCTCTAAAGAGCCTGTGTCGCTCACCTTGGTCTATGTGAATATTAAACAATGGACACAGATGGATTCATGACAAAATTGTGTTTTGGTGATGGTGATGTGTTTGTAGATCTTACTTTACTAAGCATTCTTGCTGCTTACAATTATCTCTATCTATAACAGTACTTTCTGTGGAAAATGTTATTGAAAATCTTCAAATTTAAAGAAAATTGTTAAAAATTGACTATGAAGGGCAATAACTCCTTAGGGGGTCAATTGACTATTTTGGTCATAAAGACTTATTTTTAGTTCTTACTTTGCTGTACATTATTGCTGTTTACAGTTTATCTCTATCTATAATAATATTCAAGATAATAAAAAAAAAACAGCAAAATTTCCTCAAAATTACCAATTCAGGGGCAGCAACCCAACAACCGATTATCCGATTCATCTGAAAATTCTAGGGCAGATAGATCGTGACCTGATCAACAATTTTACTTCCTGTCAGATTTGCTCTTCATGCTTTGGTTTTTGAGTTATAAGCCAAAAACTGCATTTTACCCCCATGTTCTATTTTTAGCAATGGCGGCCATCTTGGTTTGTTGGCCGAGTTACCGGATACATTTTTTTAACTAGATACCCCAATGATGATTATGGCTAAGTTTGGTTAAATTTGGCCCAGTAGTTTCAGAGGAGAAGATTTTTGTAAAAGATTACTAAGATTTACGAAAAATGGTTAAAAATTGACTATAAAGGGCAATAACTCCTAAAGTGGTCAACTGACCATTTTGGTTATGTTGACTTATTTGTAGATCTTACTTTGCTGAACATTATTGCTGTTTACAGTTTATCTCTATCTATCATAATATTCAAGATAATAACCAAAAACAGCGAAATTTCCTTAAAACTACCATTTCAGGGGCAGCAACCCAACAACGGAATGTCCGATCCATCTGAAAATTTCAGGGCAGATAGATCTTGACCTGATGAACAATTTTAACTCCTGTCAGATTTGCTCTAAATGCTTTGGTGTTTGAGTTATAAGCCAAAAACTGCATTTTACCCCTATGTTTTATTTTTAGCCATGGCGGCCATCTTGGTTGGTTTGCAGGGTCACCGGACACATTTTTTAAACTAAATACCCCAATGATGATTATGGCCAAGTTTGGTTAAACTTGGCCCAGTAGTTTCAGAGGAGAAGATTTTTGTAAAAGATTACTAAGATTTACGAAAAATGGTTAAAAATTGACTATAAAGGGCAATAACTCCTAAAGAGGTCAACTGACCATTTTGGTCATGTTGACTTATTTGTACATCTTACTTTGCTGAACATTATTGCTGTTACAGTTTATCTCTATCTATAATAATATTCAAGATAATAACCAAAAACAGCAAAATTTCCTTAAAATTACCATTTCAGGGGCAGCAACCCAACAACGAAATGTCCGATTCATCTGAAAATTTCAGGGCAGATAGATCTTGACCTGATAAACAATTTTACCCATGTCAGATTTGCTCTAAATGCTTTGGTTTTTGAGTTATAAGCCAAAAACTGCATTTTACCCCTATGTTCTATTTTTAGCCATGGCGGCCATCTTGGTTGGTTGGCCGGGTCACCGGACACATTTTTTTAACTAGATACCCCAATGATGATTATGGCCAAGTTTGGTTAAATTTGGCCCAGTAGTTTCAGAGAAGAAGATTTTTCTAAAAGATTACTAAGATTTACGAAAAATGGTTAAAAATTGACTATAAAGGGCAATAACTCCTAAAGTGGTCAACTGACCATTTTGGTTATGTTGACTTATTTGTAGATCTTACTTTGCTGAACATTATTGCTGTTTACAGTTTATCTCTATCTATCATAATATTCAAGATAATAACCAAAAACAGCGAAATTTCCTTAAAACTACCATTTCAGGGGCAGCAACCCAACAACGGAATGTCCGATCCATCTGAAAATTTCAGGGCAGATAGATCTTGACCTGATGAACAATTTTACCCCGTCAGATTTGCTCTAAATGCTTTGGTTTTTGAGTTATAAGCCAAAAACTGCATTTTACCCCTATGTTCTATTTTCAGCAATGGCGGCCATCTTGGTTGGTTGGCCGGGTCACCGGACACATTTTTTAAACAAGATACCCCAATGATGATTATGGCCAAGTTTGGTTAAATTTGGCCCAGTAGTTTCAGAGAAGAAGATTTTTCTAAAAGATTACTAAGATTTACGAAAAATGGTTAAAAATTGACTATAAAGGGCAATAACTCCTAAAGTGGTCAACTGACCATTTTGGTCATGTTGACTTATTTGTAGATCTTACGTTGCTGAACATTATTGCTGTTTACAGTTTATCTTTATCTATAATAATATTCAAGATAACCAAAAACAGCAAAATTTCCATAAAATTACCATTTCAGGGGCAGCAACCCAACAACGGAATGTCCGATTCATCTGAAAATTTCAGGGCAGATAGATCTTGACCTGATGAACAATTTTAACTCCTGTCAGATTTGCTCTAAATGCTTTGGTGTTTGAGTTATAAGCCAAAAACTGCATTTTACCCCTATGTTTTATTTTTAGCCATGGCGGCCATCTTGGTTGGTTTGCCGGGTCACCGGACACATTTTTTAAACTAAATACCCCAATGATGATTATGGCCAAGTTTGGTTAAATTTGGCCCAGTAGTTTCAGAGGAGAAGATTTTTCTAAAAGATTACTAAGATTTACGAAAAATGGTTAAAAATTGACTATAAAGGGCAATAACTCCTAAAGTGGTCAACTGACCATTTTGGTCATGTTGACTTATTTGTAGATCTTACGTTGCTGAACATTATTGCTGTTTACAGTTTATCTCTATCTATAATAATATTCAAGATAACCAAAAACAGCAAAATTTCCATAAAATTACCATTTCAGGGGCAGCAACCCAACAACGGAATGTCCGATTCATCTGAAAATTTCAGGGCAGATAGATGTTTACCTGATGAACAATTTTAACTCCTGTCAGATTTGCTCTAAATGCTTTGGTGTTTGAGTTATAAGCCAAAAACTGCATTTTACCCCTATGTTTTATTTTTAGCCATGGCGGCCATCTTGGTTGGTTTGCAGGGTCACCGGACACATTTTTTAAACTAAATACCCCAATGATGATTATGGCCAAGTTTGGTTAAATTTGGCCCAGTAGTTTCAGAGGAGAAGATTTTTCTAAAAGATTACTAAGATTTACGAAAAATGGTTAAAAATTGACTATAAAGGGCAATAACTCCTAAAGAGGTCAACTGACCATTTTGGTCATGTTGACTTATTTGTACATCTTACTTTGCTGAACATTATTGCTGTTTACAGTTTATCTCTATCTATAATAATATTCAAGATAATAACCAAAAACAGCAAAATTTCCTTAAAATTACCATTTCAGGGGCAGCAACCCAACAACGAAATGTCCGATTCATCTGAAAATTTCAGGGCAGATAGATCTTGACCTGATAAACAATTTTACCCATGTCAGATTTGCTCTAAATGCTTTGGTTTTTGAGTTATAAGCCAAAAACTGCATTTTACCCCTATGTTCTATTTTTAGCCATGGCGGCCATCTTGGTTGGTTGGCCGGGTCACCGGACACATTTTTTAAACTAGATACCCCAATGATAATTGTGGCCAAGTTTGGTTAAATTTGTGCCAGTAGTTTCAGACGAGAAGATATTTGTAAAAGTTAACGCAGGACGACGACGACGACGACGGACGACGCCGGACGCCAAGTGATGAGAAAAGCTCACTTGGCCCTTTGGGCCAGGTGAGCTAAAAATGGGATGCACACAATTGATGCCACAATGAAAATTGCAATCTCAGTGGTGTATTGCGAACAACACTGGAGATCAATATGAAGGTTTTTGTTGGTATTGCTCTTTAGGAAACTAAATAAACTGTTATCACAGAGATATGTCTCGCCTTATTGTAATTTTGAATATGCTGAAATTGAAATAGCGTTACTTTAACATCTTACATAAGTTGCAAATATTCAGTCAATGAACCATTACTGAGGTACATGGCAAAACAATCAATGTAACTGAGATATGTCAATGCTGATGCAACTGCATACCAAATACCATAAATTGTTCCTTTTAAACTAACCTAAACACACACATTAACTTGGTAACTATGTAAAAGTTTCAAAGTCAACAAAACATAAAGAAGGGATGGGGCTATGTAATCTTCATTGAAACAAATGCCAATAAATTAGCTTACCAAATATCATAGACTTGACTGTTGACATTATTAGCAGTTCATCTTAAACTGATCTGTTTAGTGTCTTTAAATATCAGCTGTATTTGTATCAGGCTATTAAAAGCTGTATTTGTATCAGGCTATTAAAAGCTGTATTTGTATCAGGCTAAGAAACAGGTGTCATGTGAGCTTTTACTCCTGTTTAGAGCCGAGTACAAATACAGCTGATATTTAAAGACACTAAACAGTTATTGTCTTTATCCTGCAATTAATTCTGTGTATTGTTTGTGTTTTGAAAGACACAAAAACTCACATTTTGTTCATTTATTTTTTATTTGAAATCCCTTGAGGCCCGCATAGTAATATTAAAATCACACATTCAGCTGAAGACGGGTTCGCAAAAAAAGAATCTTGAATGGTCAACAATAATACATCGCTCAAGGTGAATAATTATCTATTTTAACATAACAACTAATTTCCACAGTAAAAACAAATAACAAAACATTGTCCAATTTGAAACAGACATGTACAAATTGTCCTACGCTTCACACTTGACATTCACGAAACATGCATGCTGAAATTGACATGGTTGATTTTGTTACACAATCATACACATTCAAGTTTGAAATCGACAATTGTCATCGTAGAAAAGACTGCTGTTCATGTGTGTATGTTATAAGAAAATTGGTGTTATTCTAATTGCTCTAACGAAATGTTTGAAAACAAACAGAACGTATAAAAGTAATCGTTAATTCGCATAAGTTCAAACAATAAGTCATTGGAATGTGACTGCAATACACATTCTGAGGTCACGCAGGTTCATACAATACTCAGTCCGGCAGTGGGCGGAGCTTTAAAGTGAATCTGTATAGTATACAGATACAGCATAGCGATATCTGTAGAGCTGTATCTGTATAGTAGGACACCCAATTGCAGGATAAAAATTAATACATGTAAACTAAGCAAAAGTTTCAAAGTCCATAGAATATGACTGAGAGGATGGAGCCAAATATTCTCCATGTAAATGAGATATGCCATTGCTTATAAAAATGCATATCCATTAACATTGGCCTACCACTGGTGGTTCCTTATAAACTGACCTAATCACAAACTAATACATGTAAATTAAGCAAAAGTTTCAAAGTCAATAGACCATGACTGAGGGGGCAGGGTCAAATAATCTCCATGGAAATGAGATGTGCAAATGCTTATACAAATGCATACCAAATATGATTGACCTACCACTTGTGGTTCACCATAAACTAGACCTAATCACAAACTCACACATTGTTGACACTGTCGCCACTGCCAACAGACCAACATACCTATGTCTTGCTTTTTGACTCTGTCAAGGTGATACAATAAAACCATTCTAAAAGCAAGCTTTAAAAAAATGGTTGCCTTTCGAACATGTCTTAAAGGTCTGCATTCAAGTGCAAATATTTCAAATTTCTAAGAGTCAAAATAATTCTATCGTGCAATGTTCTTTACTCATTTAAGCAAAGACTTTTTTAAAACTATATCATAAACAAACTAACAGCTAAAACATGAAATTTTAAGACAAAACCAAAGTCAAATGTAGATGTGAAGTATATATGAATGAGACAAATATCTTACAAAAATTAAAACCACAAGAGCTAGTCCTGCAGAAAAATTTATAATATCAGACCAAATCTCACCTTTGTTACACAAGCAGCCTTTGAAAATTTGACAATTCCTGAGTTTTGTGTATCCTCAACACTGAATGTCATATCTTGTGTTGTATCTTGATGTTCACCTTTAATGGTACCTATCACTGTATCAATGGGAGAGTTCTCAGTAACAGATGGCTTATTGTCATCAAATGAAGCAGCACCACCAACAGAGGTCAAGGTTAGAGTTATCACTGTCTCACCAATAACTGTTATACTGAAGAGCCGTTCAGTCTGAAAAAATATATGTAAATATTATGTTATTTATTGTAACCTCACCATGCAAGTCCTGTCTTTAAAAAGTTATTGAACCTACCACGTGAAGTATATATGAATGAGACAAATATCTTACAAAAAATAAAACCACAAGAGCTAGTCTTGCAGTTTTGACAGTTAAATTTAAAAAGGCAGTAAGTTAATCATCAAGTCACAGAATAAACTTCTACATCAAGTCTTAGTTATAAATCGATGGCAAACCCAAACAAATTTTACTTAGAAATAGTCAAACCTATATTTAGTAGTCACTCTAGGAATTATTCAAAAATGATGAGGTGAGCTTAAAAAAGGTTTTAAAAAAAAATATGATTCCGACATTGCCATCGGCTGGAATTGGGGTAAATTGTTTTATTGTTTTCAATCAGAAGATTTATGGTTCTAAATAATATGAATTGAAGCACTATAAATTTGAAATAAACATTCAAAATATGTTACTTAGAATCATACACATCATTGACAGACATTATGGAACTACCTAATGAACTGAAAGCCTTATTGGTAACAATGAAGTTGGATGGAAAAGAGCCGCAATGGAAATTCACCGCCAGTTCTGACTAAGTATCGGTTCAGCTCACTTGCATCAAGGTCAAGGAACCAGATGCTACATCTAGGAAACCTGAGCCTGCTCTGAAAAGCAAGAACAATCCACCATCTACCAGGAGACGCAACACTAACCGTTACGCCCAGTGGATGGTCAACAAAACAGCCATTGTACCTGCTGCTGAATATTAAAAAACCACCAGCGTAGACCACATCACGCAAACCAAGGCTAGAGACATCATAGTCGGTCAAGTACTTACACCAACAAAGTACGAAGGGGAACCATTTGGGTTTGTAGTCAATAAGGACATTGTCACCAGTCCTTACAACCCCAACAAGGTCTGCCATCGCCTGGTATACTACACCTCCACAACAGACAGAGGCAAGCGCAGAAGGATCGACTTCGATGAAGGGTTTAACATCAACAAACCAGACCTATTGGCACACCACCACACACATCGCCCATCAACATTGAAATGTTAGCAGAGCGACCTGATACTCCGTACTAGCCACAACAATGCAGTCGGAGTAAGATGAAGGCCGAATGACAAACATACACAGGTCTGTAAATAGGTTTTTTTCAGTCCGCAATATCCAGACAGGATAGCCAGACGTTAAACATCCACATATCATCATCAAAATATGTTACTATTTGTGTAATAATGAGTCAGTTATAGGGTTTTTGATGGAAACCAAATTGAGTGGGAACACCTGAGGAATTCACAAAATAAATGGAAACATTCAAAAATTAGGTGACTGTAAACAATGACCACCCTAAAGGGTTAAATTTAGAGAAAACATTTGGGAGGTTCTGAAAGCGAAATATGTTAAATATGGCCGGCAACCGCTGAAATGAGGTGACTGTTGAGGCAGGTTTAACTGTATTTCACAGACAACAATATTACTTTTTTTATATTTACAGATCTTAAAACTTTCATACTTAAAAGTTCTTTATTTTTCTTACAGATTTTTCTGGATTGCCATTATCAGTAACTTTAGCCTTTATTACATAGACTCTGGATGGATCCAATGATTCATCTGTTGCCTTGGTGACAACCCCAGTTGAACTAACAGAGAAAAGTCCTCCATTGTCATCAACCAATGAAATGGCGTGTGTCTGGTCTTTGTCTTCATCCTCAAAGGTTAAATCTCCAATCACAGTACCAGCTGGGGCACTCTCTTCTACTTTATATGCTAAAAAAGTTTGTGAAGTGTAATCATAATTTACAGTAAATAGACCTAAGAACTTTTTGGGGAATCCTCATCACTTGACCTGATATTTGACAACAGTTGAACAATTGATATCAGACAAAACCATGTTTCTCTTGTGACATGAATATTTTACAAAAACAAAGAATGTAAAAAAAAAACAGTAATAATGCCTATGTTGTGCTTTTTCTCAACTATAGTTTATTGTGTATTCTTCTCAAAACCTTTCTTATTCCTTATCAGTTATCATTCTTGTAAAAAAATGTAAATTAAATATCTTAAATCTAAAAGTACTCATTCCATATTGATAGAACTAAGTAGGTTAAGTACTCATTCCATATGGATAGAACAAAGTAGGTTAAGTATTCATTCCATATTGATAGAACTTAGTAGGTTTTTCCATATGAGTGGGATTTTGAATAAACATGATAAATACGCATATTCACCTAAGGAAAAAGTATATTCACCGCAAAAAACGTCATATGCTTTTTACGTGTATAATTTTGATAAAAATATTTAATGTATAATTGGTTTTTGTAAATAATTGCCATAACATACATTTCTCTCGGAATATGGAATAAAATAACTACTGTCATTTGTTTCGGTAAATATGAGATTTGATTAACTTGTAAAAAAACACATAGTTACCTCATCAAAAGACAGCAATTGTATAAGGTTGATAAAATATAATCATACAGACCACTCAACTGCAAGTTCCTTGGGCTATCATTTGTATTTATCAGTTCTATAGCCAATGAAAATGTTTTGCTTTTGACTGGTACCAATCCAGCATCAGTTACTAGGATCTCCACATTATACTGACTGGTAGATTCATAATTTAATTTACACAAATCTCCTCCCATTGAAAGGCAGTTACCATTACTTTGTGCAACCTGTTAAAGAGACTCAATTACTAATCAACCTTAACTGATAATATTCTTTTTAAAAATGTTACATAATTTTTCCAAATAATTTTGGTCAAATAATAACAAGTTTAAAATTTCTTTGACAAATGAAACTTGCTTTTTACATGATTAAGTATGTCAACTACAGAAGTTTAGTTTCTAAGATTAAGAAATCCAGCATTTGTTTTATTTGAAGCTGCAATTTATCATTAAACTTTTTCTTTAAAAAAATTCAAGTATCAAATTATATCCTTGTCAAGCTGAACATTTGTTTAGTATAAATTATCTGATGAGTACCTTTATCTGACCATTTTCTATTCTAAATCTGCCGTCTGCACTGTCAACCAATATAAACTTAAAAGTCTGAGTTGTCTCCACTTCATTGTCTGGGTCTTGAACCAATAGATTTCCAATGACTGTGTCTCTGTCACTGTTCTCTGCTACCTAAAGTCAAAACAAAATAAAATTAAACAAGTAAATAACATAAAAATTTGAACCCACCAATAATCACACCTGTCTGAAAATTAAAATATTCTTGTACAAAGTAAGCACCGTTAAAACTTCATTCTACTCTGGTTTATGCTTACTTAGATCGAAACATTAACACTTTTATTTAAATAATTTATGTGTGCTTCTTTATTTATAGTTGCTTGTAGAATATAATGTTTATTATATTGCTGTAAATGTTTGTTTGTTTTTTTTTGTTAAAAGCTCTATTAGGATCTTATATTTTGTAGTTTGTAACTATACCAAATCTAAATAAAGCTTTCATATTGATACTGAACCTGACATGAATTACTCGTAAATTAACTGTAGATCAAGGTATCTGAAATTTAAATGATTAATTGAAATAGATATAGACATACCTGTCAATCTCTGAAAAACAAAATAAAAGTCATGACCTGAATTGGGTAAAAAAAAATCAGGTCATAACACTTAATTTTACATAAGTTTTTCATCTATACTTAAAGAGTATTTTACATTGTATTATTTACTAATTTTAAAATATCAAACAAGACAAGCTTTTGACATATTGTTACAACATACTTTTATGAATGTTCTAGTAATGAAAAAATTAGTAGATGAGTGAATCTAACATCAATGGAGTGACAGTCTTAATTGAACGTCAAATTTTAAAGTATTTTGGAGGAAATATTTTCAAATAATATCTCAGAAGTCTCATAGAACTAGAATACAATTGAAAACCGGTCAGATACTGAATAGCCAGGTTATTTGATCACCTGTAAGGGTCGTTACCAAATCTCTGGAGACCAGGTATTGTTGTGGGTCACGACCACAAAATACACGTCTGTTGAAGGTATGCAAAGATTATGAACTATACCTTATTATTATCCAGTGTTAATGATAGTATTTCTTCATTCATGTTGTTAACTGTAATAGTAACATTCTTTACAAAGTCTTTCTTAGGTTCACCAGAATCTTCTACTTTTACAGAGATGGGATATTCAGTCTGGCTTTCATAATCTATCACTGCATCAGCTTTTACCTAAAATAAAATAATATTCATTTGATCTGTACCATTGTCTTTTTTGTAAATCTATTAAACAGGGAGTTTAAGTGCTTATATGGCATATTTAGCCCTTTGACCTTCCCAACGTATTGTGTATGGTGTTATAAATGTGTATGGTGAATGGTGAATGGTGTAACATGTAAATTGCAGTTAGATTGGGGTCCATATTTGTAGCTTACATTTCTCTCAAAGAATTTTTGCAATGGTTCTTCATGTGTAAATAGCATGGCACTCCACAAACAGACGACTGAAAATAATATATTTTTTCACAAAACCAGATTTGTTTCTCATTTTTGATAGAAAAATTAACTTACTCTCAGCATGTTTCCTTGAAGCTCAAAAACACTGCTTTCATCTACCAAACTAAAGATGTGAGTCTGTCCTTCATCTGGGTCAAGTGCAGATAACTCTGCTACATCAACATCACTTGTGTTCTCATCAATTCTAAGACTGTTACCTTCTGAATTCCCAAACAAAATATCCTGAAGAGTAAAAATTTACTTGAGCATTTCTTTAAATTCTAAAAATGTTGTTAGATCGCTGTTTGTCATATAACATGATACATTTAGAGCTATTTATGAAAATGTTGTATCCCTATTGGGCAATTACATAAAATTTAAAACTTGAGTAGTAAGCCTTTCAAGTCCTTCATCATCATCCTACGAATTATTGTCAAAAATACAGATATTATTGCCAAATAAAAGAGAACTTGTATTAATTTGTGTCTATATGAAATCACTTAAGGAAGTTTGCTACTCAGTTTCAAAATAAAAAGCTTTTTTCATAACACTAGTATATATTGATAAAGGAATAAAAAAAACAAAAAAAAAATATATAGGTCAATGTGCTTGTTTTCGAGATATTACCCATTGAAATTTTGGTTGGAAAATATTCTCTCTTCATTTTTCATAGCTTTATCATTGACAAGTTAAAGTTATCAAAAACTATTAAAAAATAACAAAGATTTGATTAATATAAATTTAACAAGAGAGGATAGAGAAAACAATAGACAGAGCAATAAACATTAATGAATACAATATTGTTCTGTAATACCTGAGGAGGATCATTAACATCCTGTACACTGATGGACACTGTATACATACCTGAGGAGGATCATTGACATCCTGTACATTAATTGTATACTGCTGTTCTACTGTAGAACCTTGCTCATCCTGTACACTGATGGACACTGTATACATACCTGAGGTGGATCATTGACATCCTGTACATTAATTGTATACTGCTGTTCTACTGTAGAACCTTGCTCATCCTGTACACTGATGGACACTGTATACATACCTGAGGAGGATCATTGACATCCTGTACATTAATTGTATACTGCTGTTCTACTGTAGAACCTTGCTCATCCTGTACACTGATGGATACTGTATACATACTTGAGGAGGATCATTGACATCCTGTACATTAATTGTATACTGCTGTTCTACTGTAGAACCTTGCTCATCCTGTACACTGATGGACACTGTATACATACCTGAGGAGGATCATTGACATCCTGTACATTAATTGTATACTGCTGTTCTACTGTAGAACCTTGCTCATCCTGTACACTGATGGACACTGTATACATACCTGTGGTGGATCATTGACATCCTGTACATTAATTGTATACTGCTGTTCTACTGTAGAACCTTGCTCATCCTGTACACTGATGGACACTGTATACATACCTGTGGTGGATCATTGACATCCTGTACATTAATTGTATACTGCTGTTCTACTGCAGAACCTTGCTCATCCTGTACACTGATGGACACTGTATACATACCTGTGGTGGATCATTGACATCCTGTACATTAATTGTATACTGCTGTTCTACTGTAGAACCTTGCTCATCCTGTACACTGATGGACACTGTATACATACCTGAGGAGGATCATTGACATCCTGTACATTAATTGTATACTGCTGTTCTACTGTAGAACCTTGCTCATCCTGTACACTGATGGACACTGTATACATACCTGTGGTGGATCATTGACATCCTGTACATTAATTGTATACTGCTGTTCTACTGTAGAACCTTGCTCATCCTGTACACTGATGGACACTGTATACATACCTGAGGTGGATCATTGACATCCTGTACATTAATTGTATACTGCTGTTCTACTGTAGAACCTTGCTCATCCTGTACACTGTATACATACCTGAGGTGGATCATTGACATCCTGTACATTAATTGTATACTGCTGTTCTACTGTAGAACCTTGCTCATCCTGTACACTGATGGACACTGTATACATACCTGAGGAGGATCATTGACATCCTGTACATTAATTGTATACTGCTGTTCTACTGTAGAACCTTGCTCATCCTGTACACTGATGGACACTGTATACATACCTGTGGTGGATCATTGACATCCTGTACATTAATTGTATACTGCTATTCTACTGTAGAACCTTGCTCATCCTGTACACTGATGGACACTGTATACATACCTGAGGTGGATCATTGACATCCTGTACATTAATTGTATACTGCTGTTCTACTGTAGAACCTTGCTCATCCTGTACACTGATGGACACTGTATACATACCTGTGGTGGATCATTGACATCCTGTACATTAATTGTATACTGCTGTTCTACTGTAGAACCTTGCTCATCCTGTACACTGATGGCCACTGTATACATACCTGTGGTGGATCATTGACATCCTGTACATTAATTGTATACTGCTGTTCTACTGTAGAACCTTGCTCATCCTGTACACTGATGGACACTGTATACATACCTGAGGAGGATCATTGACATCCTGTACATTAATTGTATACTGCTGTTCTACTGTAGAACCTTGCTCATCCTGTACACTGATGGACACTGTATACATACCTGTGGTGGATCATTGACATCCTGTACATTAATTGTATACTGCTGTTCTACTGTAGAACCTTGCTCATCCTGTACACTGATGGCCACTGTATACATACCTGTGGTGGATCATTGACATCCTGTACATTAATTGTATACTGCTGTTCTACTGTAGAACCTTGCTCATCCTGTACACTGATGGACACTGTATACATACCTGTGGAGGATCATTGACATCCTGTACATTAATTGTATACTGCTGTTCTACTGTAGAACCTTGCTCATCCTGTACACTGATGGCCACTGTATACATACCTGAGGTGAATCATTGACATCCTGTACATTAATTGTATACTGCTGTTCTACTGTAGAACCTTGCTCATCCTGTACACTGATGGCCACTGTATACATACCTGAGGTGAATCATTGACATCCTGTACATTAATTGTATACTGCTGTTCTACTGTAGAACCTTGCTCATCCTGTACACTGATGGACACTGTATACATACCTGAGGAGGATCATTGACATCCTGTACATTAATTGTATACTGCTGTTCTACTGTAGAACCTTGCTCATCCTGTACACTGATGGACACTGTATACATACCTGTGGTGGATCATTGACATCCTGTACATTAATTGTATACTGCTGTTCTACTGTAGAACCTTGCTCATCCTGTACACTGATGGACACTGTATACATACCTGTGGTGGATCATTGACATCCTGTACATTAATTGTATACTGCTGTTCTACTGTAGAACCTTGCTCATCCTGTACACTGATGGACACTGTATACACTGATCTCTCCAAAAACTTCAAATATCCCTGTGTAACCAGATCTGCTGTACATGTAGTACCTCCCACAGCCTGCTTGTCAAACAAATAAAAGTATAGCAAGATATTACTATTATATTGTGGCCTTATGTTCCACTTGGGATGAAGAGGATAAGTAAGTAAGATATTACAAGGATGCTCTATCAGCATATTTTCAATCCAATTTAATATGTTGAACAATAAAAAAATTACTTGGCTTTTATTCTATAATACAGATGTTGTTTTCATAACTAGCATAACTCACTTTACAAAAATTGTGTATACTTATAACAAAACACATACAAAAGACCCAAATACAAAAATCTGTTTTCATAGCATGATTCAAGAAATTAACAAAATAACTTATAAAGATTATTAATACTAAAAGTAAAAGCAATATTTGGACGTTAAATTATTTGATGGGTTGGTTTCTCTTTGACAAACACCTAAAATCTCACTTTATGCCTATAGTGCGTACCATTGTACAAATAAATCAATCATAAGTTGTGGCTACTTTAGCTAGATTCCTGTAGAAACAAGTAACATTTTGACCCTTCTTTCAAAATTATGTGCCATTTTGTTTCTTTGTTCAAGTTAAAAGTCATCCAGTTTCAAGCTGCAATTGCAAATTTCTGATCCTGTGGTCTTAGTAATCAAATGGGGTTTGCATGCATGTAAAACTGGCTAAACCCTGTCTTATTGACCATGTCTTGTTGGTAATTTTTTTGTTTCTTTTTGTACATCTCTTTTATTTTTACACAGTTGACAGTTGATAATGTGAACTATTGACGCCTGTACAACATACTTGTTTACCACAGCTGGTATTTGATAGTGAAAACTCTTGACTGGTACTGGTTATTTTCAAGGTTAAATCATCATTGTTGTCAGGGTCTGTTGCTGTGATCTGACCAACAACTGTTGCTACTGGTGATAATTCTGGTACAGACAGGGTTGTCTCCCCTTCAAATGATGGACTCTCATTTCTATCCAGAACCTCAACTGTCACTGTGGTTTTACTCTGAAATAACATTTGATAAAAATAAATACAACTGACTGATAGAGTTTTGCAATGGTCGATGTATAGAAATTTTACAGTAATGTACAGATATTCAATACATACCATTCTCTATGGAATATAGTTTTATTAACATTAGAATCATCTTCCATTTTATAAAAGAGATTTCAATTAGAATGATTCATTAGCAATATGTTGTCAAAGTATTTGAAGATTTAAAGGAATACATGATGGTCACAAATTGAATTACTGATAACTCATCAGCAGAACTATTCATTTACAGTGGCAGATCCAGAAGGGGGGCTTCAGTCATGCTTCAGTGATTCCCTATATAATCAACCAAACTTTTCCCACAAAAGGGGTACTGGGCCCCATTGGTAATCATACTATATCTCCTTATCTTTATATTACATTCAGAATTGCAGATCATCAATCCTAAAACTGATGTTCTGTTATTGTAACATTATCCAATCAAAATAAATGTTACAGTGTTGCATTTTTATCAAACATTTAGTCTGCAGTAAGTCTTTACTCTGGAAATCTACATCATGACCTATATATAAACCGATCTATCAACTGAATATAAACAAACAAACAATAAATAATGTTGTAAAACCTACACTTGTTGATGGAATTCCATCATCTGTTGCCTCAATAGAAACATAGTACTTGGCTTTACTTTCATGGTCCAGTGACTGCTTAGTAACCAAGGTTTTACCATCCTTCAAATGAAATACCTCAGTATTGTTTAGAAGTACCAGTCTGATATTTTGTCCTGGATCCTGGTCTGTTGCTTTTAATATTCCTGAAAATCAGTGAAAAAAATGCAAAAAAAGTGAGAAGAATAGAAAAAAATGTTCAAATAAAAAACACATAACAAACAGTAGTACACATTTGCCATCTAAAATATCTCACCTGCTTTACTAATAATGATTGGAAATTATATCTAAGAGTCTTTGAGATCAAGGTTTTGCTACAGATTTCACATAAACTGAACATTATCAAGATCTGTGCACAAAAGATCATAGTCATATAAAACCTTCCAGATAGACATTTACATCTTATATAATTTTGTTCAGTAAATAAAGCTGATATGCTTATAAATTCTGAGAAATAGTTTTTATCACAAAACCTACCATTGACCAACAACCCATTAAAATGAGGTCAGTTCAGATGCACCCTATACTACCAGATAGAAGTTTTACCTAACGACCATTCAATAAAACAAATATGATTGATCTCACAATAGCTAGTTTCCAACAGGTCTCATATACTGTAAATTCAGAAATTAATGCAAGGTTTTTATTATAGAGAAAAATGCGACTAAGTTGTAAACGCAATAATTTAAACTCGCATTTTGAAATATTTTATATGAATTTAACAGGATTTATTCCAAAATCGTAAAAATTAAAATCGCATTTAAGTCTAAAATGACAAAATCGCAATAATAAATGCACGCAATAATTTCTGAATTTACGGTAATTTAAAAACTGCAGATAGTCATTTATTCTGCAATTAATTATTATGAAATTAGTATTATACTTTATCAGATTACAACTAATAATGTATACTCAATTGCAGTTTATTCATTTATTTTCATGGATACTAACTTTTGTGGATAAAGCAAAAAAATGCTTTTGGTGATAACTAATTTTTAGGTTTCTTGTCAAAATCTCCATAAAAGTCAAAACAAAATGTGTACCTCAAAAGTTGGTACCCCATGAAAAAAACGTATCAATACAAAGTATCATTATTTTTACCAAATGAATAATTTGGTCAGATATTACAAGCTGCAAAAAATCTCCTTTTTTCTATAATTTATGACGAGAGCATTGTTACATATTTCATACTATATAAATCTTTGATTTCAGTAATCTAATTCACTGAAGAACAAGAGGCTCTCAAGAGCCTGAATCGCTCACCTGGTAAACAATGCCTTATTGAACATCTTGAACCATGCCAGGCAAACATGTACAGCTAACAATTCTTCAATATTACAAATATATATGACTTACTGTTTATAAATAAAGAAAATGAGACCAAAACACAAACACTTAAAACTTAGCAATGGACTGTGAAAATGAGGTCAAGTTCAAATAAAACCTGCGTAACCGACATATAGATCATAAAATATTTTCATACACCAAATATAGTTGACCTAATGCATAAAGTATTAAAAAAAATTGAAAAAAACTACAAGAGGTGAAATGTACAATCTGCTCAGTTTTCCCATAAGGGGCATGCTCAGTTTTTCTGTTTTTTAGGGAGGACGGACTCCTCAGGCTCATTTTCAATAGTATTCCCACAAGGGGCATTTGTTTTTCTGTTTTTATAAATGAGGGCAGACTCCTCCTCTCTGTCATCTACTGAGTGTTGGTCACCAGTCTTCGTCATTTGACCCCTATGTTCTATTTAAAGTAAGGGCGGCCATGTTTTTTGACGGATCAAAAATCGAAGCACACACTTTGTGCAGGATAATCTAAGGAACTATCATGCTAAGTTTCATCCAAATCCATTCAGTAGTTTCAGAGGAGAAGATTTTTTAAAGTTAGCAAATATGATGAACAAATTGTGAAAAATTGTCATTAAAGGACATTTACCCCTTAAGGGGTCAATTGACAATTTTGGTCATATTAACCTATTTGTAGATCTTACTTTGCTGATCATTTTTGCTGTTTACAGTTTATCTTTATCTATAATGATATTCAAGATAATGACCAAAAACTGCAAAATTTCCTTAAAATTACCAATTAAGTGGCAGCAACCCAACAATGGTTTGTTTGATTCGTCTGAAAATTTCAGGGCTGATAGATCTTGACCTAATGAACATTTTTACCCCATGTCAGATTTGCTCTAAATGCTTTCGTTTTTGAGATATAAGCCAAAAACTGCATTTGACCCCTATGTTCTATTTAAAGTAAGGGCGGCCATGTTTTTTGACGAATCAAAAATCGAAGCACACACTTTGTGCAGGATAATCTAAGGAACTATCATGCTAAGTTTCATCCAAATCCATTCAGTAGTTTCAGAGGAGAAGATTTTTTAAAGTTAGCAAATATGATGAACAAATTGTGAAAAATTGTCATTAAAGGACATTTACCTCTTAAGGGGTCAATTGACAATTTTGGTCATATTAACCTATTTGTAGATCTTACTTTGCTGATCATTTTTGCTGTTTACAGTTTATCTTCATCTATAATAATATTCAAGATAATGACCAAAAACTGCAAAATTTCCTTAAAATTACCAATTAAGTGGCAGCAACCCAACAATGGTTTGTTTGATTCATCTGAAAATTTCTGGACTGATAGATCTTGACCTAATGAACATTTTTACCCCATGTCAGATTTGCTCTAAATGCTTCCGTTTTTGAGATATAAGCCAAAAACTGCATTTGACCCCTATGTTCTATTTTAAGTAACGGCGGCCATGTTTTTTGACGGATCAAAAATCGAAGCACACACTTTGTGCAGGATAATCTAAGGAACAATCGTTTTAAGTTTCATTCAAATCCATTCAGTAGTTTCAGAGGAGAAGATGTTTGAAAAATTGTTAACGACGACAGACGACGACGACGACTGACGCCAAGCGATGAGAAAAGCTCACATGGCCTTTTAGGCCAGGTGAGCTAAAAATGACTTAATTAAAGAACCTTAGTGAGCACGCTCACATACCCCACGTCCCCACATTGTCATTGGAGAAATTAAATAAGTATAAGAAAAAAAATTGTATAAGAAAAAATACTGAATAATAATTTCCTGTCAATATACACATCTACATAGTATGTCCTTATTATCTACAAAATTTCATGAAATTCTGTTGTGTGTTTTCAGAGGAGTTGAGATGACAAACTGTTGCAGAAGTACATTGAAGCAAATAAGTTCAAAGGGGCATAACTCCTAGAAAAAAAATTGAATCGTAATTTCCTGTTGATATGCACATCTACGTAGTATGTCCTTATTATCTACAAAGTTTCATGAAATTCTGTTCTGTGGTTTCAGAAGAGTTGAGATGACAAACTGTTGAAGTAGTACCTTAAAGCAAATAAGTTCAAAGAGGCGTAACTCCTAGAAAAAAAATTGAATCGTGATTTCCTGTCGATATGCACATCTACATAGTATGTCCTTATTATCTGAAAAGGTTTCATGAAATTCTGTTATGTAGTTTCAGAGAAGTTGCGATGACAAACTGTTGCAGTAGTACATTGAAGCAAATAAGTTCAAAGGGGCGTAACTCCTAGAAATAAAATTGAATCACAATTTCCTGTCGATATGCACAACTACATAATATGTCCTTTTCATATAAAAAGATTTCGTGAAATTCTGTTGTGTGGTTTGAGAGGAGTTGCGATGACAAACTGTTGAAGTAGTACATTAACGTAAATAAGTTCAAACGGGCGTAACTCCTAGAAAAAAAATTGAATCGTAATTTCCTGTCGATATGCACATCTACATAGTATGTCCTTATTATCTGAAAAGGTTTCATGAAATTCTGTTGTGTGGTTTGAGAGGAGTTGCGATGACAAACTGTTGCAGTAGTACATTGAAGCAAATAAGTTCAAAGGGGCGTAACTCCTAGAAAAAAAATTGAATCGCAATTTCCCGTCGATATGCACAACTACATAGTATGTCCTTATTATCTGAAAAGGTTTCGTGAAATTCTGTTGTGTGGTTTGAGAGGAGTTGCGATGACAAGAAACAGGACTGACGGACGGACGGACGGACGGTACGACGGACGGATGGACGGACTGACGGACGGACTGACGGATGGACAGACGGGTCAAAAACATTATACCCTCCGCAACTTTGTTGCGTGGGGTATAATTAATGTAATGCATCAAAAATAATTTATTGGATTTACATTCATCACGACATCAGGAGCATTCAACCAATGTGAAAGCCAAGAATGTTAAAATAATTGAAGACTTGAAGAGATTGTGCAAGACCAAAAAGAAGCTAAAATGAATACACAACTGACATAGCATATATGTACCTACCAATTTCAAAATCTAAATCAGAATTTTCTGGGACTGTATCTCCTACAATGTCAAAAACAGGTGGATCATTGACATCTGTCAATAAGATAGCCATGACCTTTTCCAAGGTCAAAGGAGGTGTACCATCATCTGTGACCTTAACCTTTATATTGACAACTTTGTCTTTTTCATAATCTAGAATACATGGTTTGTTGTCACACATTTCTGATGATTTCTTTACCTAAAGAGACAAATATAAAGTAAATTGTATTAGATTAGAAATATATTTTCAGATTTTAATGTTTAAAAAGATTGTTTCTGAAAGCTTATTAATGTGAAAGTAGTATGGTCATTTGTGGAGAAACATTTAGTGATGTAACTATATAGGTGTAATACCACCACTGATTTTCCCCTATTAGTCTTTGTTAAATTTGCACTTTTCAAAAAAATGTGCAGAATTTATCCTTGTTTCAAATAAAGAAATACTTGGCATGAGTTAAGTTTTATCCTGTCCAGTTCTACAGAAAAAAATTCACATAACATTTCATTGCATATAAGAAAATAACCATCATTGGAAGTTAACCAATCAAATTTCTCCCCTTATTTTATCTGTGTACAAGGTTTAGTCACCATGTAACCTCAAGATTACAAAATTTTCTATAGAAATCCCAAATAAAAAATTTTGGTGTTTTGAAATACCCAAGACATATGTTTATGACACAGAAATGGTTTTACTGCAATAAAATGTAGGATTAATTACCTACAACTGTCAAATTCAAGGTAATATTTTTTTCGACCTACTTTCGTATACAACCGGATGTGACGTACCATGATTTGGTGGTATTACACCTATATAAGGAAGGCACACAAAGTCTGTATAAAGATCAAAACTCTACAACAGAAAATTTCATTCAGAAGTTGGTCTAAGAGATTTATATCATGTATATACTTTTTAAAATATGCAATACTTATAAAATAAATCAAATCATGATTGCTTCCTTAAATTTCTAAGAGATAAGTTTAATATTAAGAACCATTGCTTCCTGCCTTGATGTTTACCTGTAAAGTATTTCCTTTGATTTCAAACCTGCCTTGTCCATCATCAATCAGCTGATAATTAAAGGTTTGAATGGTCTGTCCAGAATTATCAGGATCAATAGTGGTCAAGTTACCAACCACTACACCATTAACACTGTTCTCAGCCACCTTAAATACAATTATATTTGATAAATTCTACCACTGATTCAATACATTCCATTGTATGTCTCAATATAAACCTGGCTAAGTAAAGAGAATATCACCCATGTGAATAGCATTATATGTCAAAATGATATAATAATGCCACACTTTTTTTTATTATTTGTTTAACGAGATCCGCACGCTCCACCTTTCCCAATTTCAGAATAAAAATAAAAGTAGTGCATTTTACTTTTATTTTCATTTTTCCAAAAAACCTCAGAACAAAATAAAATCTGCTGTTCAAGATACTCGCTTTCAGTCGCTTTCGTCATCGATAATATTTAATTTTTACCAAGTCTATGAAACAGCAATTTTCATTCAAAAGTAAAGAAATTCAAGGCATAAACGATACATTTTCTTCAAAAAAGATTTTAAAGCTGATGGCATGTTTTTCATACTTGTTACATGAGAGCGTACATCAAATCATTCTAACTTTCGGCAAAATCAGTTATTACTTCATCAGAACTTGATTAAGCTTAAGTAAACTTGTTATCCATGTATTGCATTAAAAACGTCATATTCCTTTCCAAATAGCGTATCAAACATCGTTTATTTTTGTAAAAAAAATTGTCGTTGGACATATTATTTGGCATATTATTGTACAACTACGGATCAGAGTCAGTATTTCATCGGGAACGGACCCGCTATGACCGAAATCTGGATTTTTCGCAATAATGATTATGGATGCAAGAATGGCACTGCTGACAGATAAAAATTTATCCTAAAAGGAAAAATTACGCATCCACACAAATTCACATACTTTTGGTTAGATCTTCTTGATGTATGTATATATTTCCATGTATATGCATTGTTTCAATTTATAAGTTAAAGTAGCTCAACTTTAGATCTATTACACCAGAGAAATATATACACATGTCTGGACAAAGAAACTTTATTCTATTTTAAACATTCTAGGATTTTCAAACCTAGCTGGGGGAAACTTTTCTATTAAACAATATCTACCAAGTATTAAACAATGAGTGGTTGATCAGTGCACACAGGATCAGTCACCAAAAATTCACGATTCATCAAAACTAAAATTTTACCAACAATTTCATAATTCAAATCAGGGTAGTTCTTATGTTGATGTTCTAAATAATAAATTAGAAAGGTCATCTCTCACAACTCTGTGTAAAATAAGATTGAGTGCACACAATCTTGCTATTGAAAAAGGACGATATTTAGATTTACCCCCCAATGAACGAGTTTGTAATGTATGTAAATCAGGTGAGGTAGAAGATGAAAATCACTTTTTACTGAAATGTGAAAATTTCTCCTACTACAGAATTAACTTTAAAAATATTTTATTAAATATACTTCCTACATGTTGTAGTGAAAATCAGCTAAATATTAATAGTTGCATTAATAGTAATTCTTTAAAAAGTCCTGAAAGTGACTAGTTCTTATATATATAAATGTCTGGTGTATAGAAATAAGATTTTAGCTTCTTAGTTATAACATATTTAACTATGCTATAAAAAAGAAGATGTGGTATGATTGCCCATGAGACAACTATCCACAAAAGACTAAAATGACACAGACATTAACAACTATAGGTCACCGTATGGCCTTCAACAATGAGCAAAGCCCATACCGCATA
Source organism: Mytilus galloprovincialis (assembly GCF_965363235.1). Lineage (NCBI taxonomy): Eukaryota > Metazoa > Mollusca > Bivalvia > Mytilida > Mytilidae > Mytilus > Mytilus galloprovincialis. The sequence continues at coordinate 8,227,999 of NC_134840.1, forward strand.
GCGAGCTATAAAAGGCCCCGATAAGACAATGTAAAACAATTCAAACGAGAAAACTAACGGCCTTATTTATGTAAAAACTAGAGGCTCTAAAGAGCCTGTGTCGCTCACCTTGGTCTATGTGAATATTAAACAATGGACACAGATGGATTCATGACAAAATTGTGTTTTGGTGATGGTGATGTGTTTGTAGATCTTACTTTACTAAACATTCTTGCTGCTTACAATTATCTCTATCTATAACAGTACTTTCTGTGGAAAATGTTATTGAAAATCTTCAAATTTTAAGAAAATTGTTAAAAATTGACTATGAAGGGCAATAACTCCTTAGGGGGTCAATTGACTATTTTGGTTATAGTGACTTATTTTTAGTTCTTACTTTGCTGTACATTATTGCTGTTTACAGTTTATCTCTATCTATAATAATATTCAAGATAACAAAAAAACAGCAAAATTTCCTCAAAATTACCAATTCAGGGGCAGCAACCTAACAACCGATTATCCGATTCATCTGAAAATTCCAGGGCAGATAGATCGTGACCTGATCAACAATTTTACTTCCTGTCAGATTTGCTCTTAATGCTTTGGTTTTTGAGTTATAAGCCAAAAACTGCATTTTACCCCCATGTTCTATTTTTAGCCATGGTGGCCATCTTGGTTTGTTGGCCGAGTTACCGGACACATTTTTTTAACTAGATACCCCAATAATGATTATGGCCAAGTTTGGTTAAATTTGGCCCAGTAGTTTCAGAGGAGAAGATTTTTCTAAAAGATTACTAAGATTTACGAAAAATGGTTTAAAATTGACTATTAAGGGCAATAACTCCTAAAGTGGTCAACTGACCATGTTGGTCATGTTGACTTATTTGTAGATCTTACTTTGCTGAACATTATTGCTGTTTACAGTTATCTCTATCTATAATAATATTCAAGATAATAACCAAAAACAGCAAAATTTTCTTAAAATTACCATTTCAGGGGCAGCAACCCAACAACAAGTTATCCGATTCATCTGAAAATTTCAGGGCAGATAGATCTTGACCTGATAAACAATTTTACCCCTGTAAGATTTGCTCTAAATGCTTTGGTTTTTGAGTTATAAGCCAAAAACTGCATTTTACCCCTATATTCTATTTTTAGCCATGGCGGCCATTTTGGTTGGTTGGCCGGGTCTGCGGACACATTTTTTAAACTAGATACCCCAATGATGATTGTGGCCAAGTTTGGTTTAATTTGGCCCAGTAGTTTCAGAGGAGAAGATTTTTGTAAAAGTTAACGCAGGACGACGCCGGACACCGGACGCCAAGTGATGGGAAAAGCTTACTTAGCCCTTCGGGCCCGGTGAGCTAAAAATGAACGAAAAACAAATATGTAACACATAAACAAACGACAACCACTGAATTACAGGCTCCTGACTTGGGACAGGCACATACATAAATAATGTGGCGGGGTTAAACATGTTAGCGGGATCCCAACCCTCCCCCTAACCTGGACAGTGGTATAACAGTACAACATAAGAATGAACTATAAAAATCAGTTGAAAAAGGCTTAACTCATCAGATGGACACAAATACAAGTGGACGTGGCTGGTACTTATACATATATACATATATATATGCTGTATTCATTGTTATAATGCACTGAAATATGGGCCTTTGCCAATTATTGTAATTGTGTTTGTGCCAAAAAAATATTTGTATTTGTATTTGTATATACCAAGTATATGTCTCTGCATACACTAAGAGGTCCCTGACTTGGTGACAGGTATATAAATATATAGTGTATATGCAGCGAGGTTGATATATTTACCTGGTGCCATTGATTTATATTAGAGGAAATACAGAATCCAAAAATAGTTTTTATGTTCATATTAATAGAAGGGTTAATAAAGTGGTCTGTTCTCATTTCATTGTTCTTGTATTTTGATAAATTCAAAAAAAAAAAAAAATCACTTATAATGGTTAATATTTATTTTTAGTGTCGACAGGACCAATTGTGCACTTTTTTTTATTTTTATTTCGTCCCCTCGACCCTAATTTTTTTTTAATTTACTTGTTAAACTGATAAAAAAAAATCTGGCCAAATATTCTTTATCATTCTTCAAGCAATCATGAAATGCTAGTCACCTACTTGCCTAGAAAATGGAATATCATATCACAATAACTTAACAGAGATCAATGATCTATTAAATATGATATAATGGTTAAACAGACCCCTGTAAGACAGACATGTACTCATTACAATCATTCAACAGATTTAATGTTCAACTGACCAATTACATTTGGTATTTTTGAAACTGGCCTAATAAAGGAAATCATCTTTGATCAATAAACCATTTAAATGATGGCAAGATCATAACAACCCATTCAAATACACATGATTCAAATCATCAACTGTTCCACCTTTACAACTTTCAATTCAACAGTTCCTGACATGTCTTGTTTGATTTGAATAAAAACATATAAAAGCAGGAAAATAGGTTAGAGGTTAAACAGTGTATATGTACGTACCTGACTTTTAGATATCTGTATGTCTAATGGTGCTTCGTTTATATCTATTATATTTATGACTATTTCTTTGTCATGTGACATGGGTGGTATTCCTTTATCTGTTGTTGTCAAGGTAACAGTGTATTTGTTGCCTTTTTCAAAGTCAATAACTGTAGATGAGGCTGCCTGGAAAAAGTAAAATGTATCTAACATATAATTGATTGATCTTCATTGGAGCATGAACGATAAGTATTTAACTCTACTTGTAAATGAAAACCATACCTGCCTGTGAGTCCAACAGGATACAATGAAATTATTCAATAAACTCAGACATTCTTAACATGGAGAAGTGAATACTATGCTGTCCAAATGAAAAACAAGAATCTGTCCATAGTGCAAGGATGCCCCACTCACACTATCATTATCTATGTTAAATGAACCATGAAATTGGGGTCAAAACCCTTATTTGGCATTAAAATCAGAACAATTATCTTATAGGGAACATGTGTTCTAAGTTTCAAGTTGATTGGACATCAACTTCATCAAAACTAAATTGACCAAATCTTTAAACTAAAGCTAGGCAGATGGAAAGACAGACGAACAAACGAATGAATGAACGCAAGAATGCAAAACATAATGCCTATTAATGGAGCATAAAAAAAAACCATCCTCAACAGGCAAGACAAGCATTAAGTGGCTATCATTTTTTATAAAGTTGTTAGTTTGAAAATTAAGCCTAATATGACCTTTATCTTATGAACTGAGAAAAACTTCTATAACCCTCTAAACATTTAAATTTCCTTCTAATAATACATATAGCAGGGTCATAATGGAGGTACCATCATGGCAAATAATGGTAAATTATCTTGTTAAATGACTTTAACAGTAATTTTAGGTGAATGATAATCAAATATATATATTTTATTTAGACACAAAAATAATCAACACGTTAATTTTTTTCCAAAAATAAAATTGAAATTGAACAAAAGAATCCAACCTCTTTGTTAGAGAAGGCAATAAATGCTTACTATAATGTTTACTATAGTGACAAAAACTTTTAAAAGTTAATAAAAACAAACAAAATTACAATTTTCTTCTCAATTACAAAGTGTTTTATTTTAAAAACACCATTTGCATAAGTTTTCAATCTATTTAGTACATAGTTAAGCAGAACAATTAGATATCAAGTCAACGACATGGGTATCTTTCAAGTTGGATGTAGAAAATGCATAACCTCCGATTTTTTTTTTAATTTTACCACGGACGTAAAACATATCAATCTATTAGTTCAGTAACTTTTGTATCTGCCCTTCAGTCATGTGACTTAAGAAAAAATTCAAAAAATGGGTAACAATTGTATCGAAAAGAGAAAATCGAGTGTACCTTTATATGTTAGGGAGTGTTTGAGTTGAATATTTTGTCTTGATATCGTACAAAGCAAGAATATTTCATACATTGTCTCGCTTCAGATTCTATCATTTTTATATATCAAAGCTACAGATTGACTTTATAACATAAAAAAAATCACAATACTAAAAGATGAAATATATAGGTCAAGTGAAATACCTATCTAATGAATCACAAAAACAGAGTAGGTGTGTTCGAATAGCTATTTTTTTACTGAAAGTACTTGACGACAGTCATTCAAGTTGGATGATGAAAATGCATATCTTCGAAAAATTATAATTTTTTGTGTGTGAAAACTAGGGTTTATAGTCTTCAACCACTAAAAAAATCTAGTCTGCCCTTCCAGGAAATATTTAATTAGATTTTTTTTTAAATGTTTATGAATTTTAGAAAATTCCACCTGACAACCAATCAGACAAATATAGTTTTAAGTTGAATCAATACAGACAAGATCATTAACTGATGCTCATTAGCTAGTTGATACATTTGTCTTTTAAAATACAACTGACATATAAGGATCGTAATGGTGCAATGTGGATAAATTTATCGGTTTCTGAGAACAAAATTGGCAGTGCGTCATCCCTACAATGGCTTCCATTTCTACGATTGTGAAAATGAACTGGCGTAATGGGGAGATAATTTAAACAAAGTAGAATCCTGTTTGAGGCCTCAGACAAATGACGATAAGGATATTTTGACAAATCACAGTAAAATTTTAACCCATTTGATGCTAACACAAGCCAAAAATGTCAATTTGACGCCTGACGGTAAAGGGCATTTCTACCCTCATGTAAACATTTTTTCAAATACAAAACTACCTTAAATACATTGCCTTCTACAATAAACAGTCCAGACGGGTCAGTTATAGAATATTCATGTTGGTCATCTTTATCCTCATCCACACTGGATAACTGACCAATCACAATGTCCAATTTATTCTCTTCTACAGAGACTTCAGCGACTGATTCACTATCAATCAGTATGTCCTGGAATGTAACAAAATATTTCAGTGGTTTATATATATGGTTATGATTTGGGGTTTTAAAACTTAAAAACTATATTAAAATAACACATTCTTATAAACACATATTTAGTTCCTCAAATTCAATCATTTTTTTCTTTTTGAAATTGACAATAACAATTCTCATCATAACAATTTATCTTACACTCATGTGAGTAGACTTAATACATTAATGAATTATGAGATATAGCTAGTGAACAACATTACAGTTTATCTGTGTGCCTTTTAGAGTGAGATGTCAATATCTTGTCAAGACTTCCTGCTTTCTGGATGAATTCTTAGTAAACTTTTAAGAATGGATGCGACTCAAATCTTCCTGCATCTCATAATGTATACAGACAATTTTTAACAATGAAAAATGAAACAAATAAATACCTAAAAACTTAATCAATAATAAACTTACAGAAGCTGCATCATTGAAATCTACAACTTCCAAGGTCAAGTTGATGACCTTGGTTAAGCCTGCTTTGTCTGTTGCCTGAACAGAGAAGGTGACAGAAGGCTCAATCTCATAGTTAAATGGTGAGTGTGTTGTCAGTAAACCTTTGCAGTATACATTGACATCCTATAAAACAATTTCACAAATTCATTTCCCATAGCAATGGTATTCATTCTTCTGCTTTATTTGAATGCATTTCAAATGTTACTCAAACTTATATCCAGTCCTTTTGAAATTGTTTATAATATCTGTTAAAATCTTCATTTATAAATACACTAGGAAACCTGGATTATGTAAAGATGTTCTTATAAAATACCTGTGACATACTTTTAAAAAGATAATTTTTTCTAGTGGAATTTCATTGTAAACATTTCTTCTCATTCCAACTTTTGGATGAAATTATGCTTCTTGCTTTGTGTGGATCTTGTTCTGATAATTTTTGCCATTAAAGTTTATCTCTATCTATCATAGTTTTCAAGGTAACAGGCAATTATATAAAACAAGAGTGCACACGCTGAAATGTCTCGCCTTTTATACTAATCATTGATATTATGTTGATAGTCCTAAGTATAAAGCTAAGCTTTATTACAACTGTCACATAAACTGAACATTAACCAAGATAACTTAACAAAGACCAATGAAACTTGAAAATGAGGTCAAGGTCAGATGAACCATGCCAGGCAGACATGTACAGCTAACAATGCTTCTATACAACATATATAGTTGACCCATTACTTATAGTTTAAGAAAAATAGACCAAACACAAAAACTTAACACTGTGCAATGAACTGTGAAAATGAGGTCAAATAAAACCTGCGCGACTGACGTAAAGATCATAAAATATTTCCATACACCAAATATAGTTGACCTATGGCATATAGTATTAGATAAAAAGACTAAAACTAAAAAAACTTAACTTTGACCACTGAACCATGAAAATGAGGTCAAGGTCACATGACATCTGCCCGCTAGACATGTACACCTTACAATCATTCTATACAACAAATATAGTAGACCTATTGCATATAGTATAAGAAAAACAGACCAAAACACATAAAATTTAACTATAACCACTGAACCATGAAAATGAGGTCAAGGTCAGATGACACCTGCCAGTTGGACATGTACACCTTATAGTCCTTCCATACACTGAATATACTAGCCCTATTGCTTATAGTATCTGAGATATGGACTTGACCACAAAAACTTAACCTTGTTCACTGATCCATGAAATGAGGTCGAGGTCAAGTGAAAACTGTCTGACAGACATGAGGACCTTGCAAGGTACACACATATAGTTATCCTATTACTTATTATAAGAGAGAATTCAACATTACAAAAAATTTGAACTTTTTTTTCAAGTGGTCACTGAACCATGAAAATGAGGTCAAGGACATTGGACATGTGACTTACGGAAACTTCGTAACATAAAGCATCTATATACAAAGTATGAAGCATCCAGGTCACATATTAGCACAAAAGATATATAACAAAAATTGAAAAATTATATATGAGAAGTTTCCAAAGATAAAAAATCTCCCGTAACAGAAAATATTATAGTAATAATTTATGACTTACTCCAACACTGGAACATATTGTATTTTTCAATTCCAATCTACCGTCTGCATTATCTAGTAAGGTCAATGTTATCCAATCACCCTCATCATAATCTTTAACATTAATGGTACCTATCACTACATCTGTAATGAAAATACACTTTCTCAAAACAAAAATAAATATACCATTAGGACTACATTATCAATATCATATTGCATGCACATATATACATAATGTTTACAGCATAACATGTTTTCAACTTTGAATGCATGATATGAATTTTTAGACTTCTAAATAAGAATTCATTCAACAATAAAATAAGGAAAATAAGCTTCCAAAAAAATTGTGATTGATAAAAGGAATATTTGAATACAAATTAGACATGAAGTAAAATAAAGGCTTACGATTTGCATTCTCTCTGACTTTAGGTTTATCATTTTCATATGACAAAGGAGAATTTTCTGCAGTAACCTGAAGTGCATATGGAACCTCATTCATGTCCTGGATCTTGAACTTTATAGTAGATGTTACCTTAAATACAACAAGTTAGATATTTTATGTCAATAATAATGAACCAGACTTCAAAGGTACACATTTTAATGTTTAGGCTTCTCTTGTTAGTTTAAACATATTCACCTATATTGGATTGGGAAACAAGTTTTGCAACTTATATTAATCCCTTTCTACTTTGCGGGTGCGAGTGCTGCCTTGTAGCGGCATTAGCCTGCTCTTTTATCGAAATCTACAAGGGTGTCTTTAACATGCAAGAGATATTGCTCTCTCTTAACACAGGTCAGCAATTTATCCTCCCCTTCCAATGGAATATCATCGTTTTCTCAAGACCATACTCGCAAATGGTGTCAAGGGAGAGCTGAAAATTCAGTCCCTGAAATTTTCATCTGGGAATGGGCATCAAGTAAGTTGTAAGAAGTTTAATTTGACTTTGGACATAAGCACCATCAATAAAGACTTTGAATCCACACTTTATTTCTTCAAGAGTTTAATTTGACTTTGGACATAAGCACCGTCAATAAAGACTTTGAATCCACACAACTTTATTTCTCCTAGAGACTGATAATTTTCATATAGTTTTCTAATAATAAACAGGAGGTTTTTTATAAAGATTCTTTCCTACAGACATAGGATTTTCAGAATAGCTACAAAATTCCTACTTACAGACAAAGGGTTTTCTCCATTATCTGTGGATTTTACATCAATCGTAAATTCTGTTAACTTTTCTGTTTCATAGTCAAAACTTCTAGATGTTATCAGCTTTCCATTTTTGATAGTAAATACACCACTGGGATCATTTATCAGTTCGTATGTGTGTGACTGGTCAATATCCTCGTCTTTTGTAACAATAGCAACAACTTCATTTCCTGAAACACACATCATTAAATTCAGTGATAAATTCAGAATAAAATAACATATATTTACTTATTCCTTAAATAATTCATAACATATTTTTGTAGATGTCCTGTTAGCACCATTAGGACAAAGAGGTAATAATAGAATCCTTTACATTTGGAATCAATGAGAAACTAAATACCATCTCAGAATCTAATTCTCCAGTTGATAATGCATATTTAGGAACAACTATTAGGCCTGGTAATCCTAAATATATGTTAAGTTGGGCATACAAAACTAAACTTTCTGGGACCAAAAACAATAGGTCAAATTAAAAGTAAAGAAGTGCATTGTAGTAATTGATGGCTTACACACCTGGTTGAACCCCCTCAGGGATATTGGAAGGCTCCAGTACAACTTCTGTTGGTTTATCATTAACATCAGATAGATGTATATTTATGTCAAAGTAAGCCTTCATCCTAGGATTACCATCATCTCGAGCCATCACTGTAATAGTCCTTTTCTTACGCTTCTCTCTGTTTAACAAACAATATTTTCCTCCTTCTGATGGACACTTTTCATTAGAGTCTTTGGCTACCTACAAAAAGTTAGATAACACATTTGTGAAAGGTAAAGTTATAAGTATTAACCTAACAATGCATTATTTCAAAAATTAACAAAACTTTAGATTCTTTTTCAACAAAGGAATAGGTCCAATAAAACCCTTTTTTGGTCCCAAAATATAACAGTTTTACATAATTATTAAAATATAAAGTTTTAGCTGTTTATTGGAAAGTAGAATACTTCTGTGATAAATATGGGCTGTGTTTGACAATGCAATGCACAAATATCAGGTACTAGCATCATTAAGTCATGCTTACTGAAATCTTCACAATTTTATCATTTGAGTTAAATTGAAGACAGTATCCGTCTTAAATGCCGTAAATAAACTAATTGAAACAACTGAAGTAGACACTCGAGTGTTTAAAAAGTGTCCAAAATCTTTCATCAGATGAACCTGAAATTTATGGTGTGCATGAATTATTTCTTAAATTAATCCAGGTTGATCTTCTGTACCTCGATGTTGAAGGTGTGATTGATTACTGTAAATTCAGAAATTATTACGTTGTTTTTTTAATATTGCGAAAAATACGACAGGGTCATAATTGCAGTAATTTAAACGCGCATTTTTTAAATTTTTATATGAATTAAACAGGGTTTTCCTCAATATCGCAAAAATTAAAATTGCATTTTACTCTTAAATGACAAAATCGCAATAATAACATTATTGAATTTTATTGAATAACTGTTCTGTATATCATCAAGTAATTTCATTTTTTTAGGCAACAATATTCTTTGGCCTGTAGAGTTTTTAAATTTCTGAATGATTGTGTTACCTTTAAGCATGTTTGTCCATTTTCAATGTAGGTTGCAAACATCTTGTAATTGGAGTTAACAAGGAGAAATGACAATGTTTGATTAGGGTCATCATCCACTCCAGAAAAACAGCCAACCGTCGTATTAATCATACTATTCTCAGGTATTGTATCAGGAGTCAGCTGAAATGGAGAAATAAACCTGAAAAAAACATCTTTTCAAATCTTTTTAATCATGGTCCCCTGTCTTAGCTGTTAATCTATGGAAGAATAGAATATTTGATAATATTTCTTAAATAATATATTGCTTCATAAATACGTCAAATCAAGTATAGAAATCTGGACTGACAAATGATTATTTCATTGAATCCTTAAATATCCCTACACAGAAGGTACTGAGCTTACTGACAGACTATATCTGTAATAAGTGAAGAACTATTGTTAAGATTTTTTTTGTAATGATATATGAATTTCAGTTAATAAAAAGAACATCAAGTTAAAAAGCCTGATCATTATTTCACAGTTACACATTTAATTCTTTTTTCAAAAAATCTTTTTACGGATTCCAAGTTAACTTAGTTTATAACAGTTCTTATCAATTGAATATGTTGGCATATATTTAAATGTATACATACATAAGCAGCCTTTGGAGGGTCATTAGCATTCAAAATTTCAAACTCAAATATTTTCTCAAAGAAGGCTTTGTCCAAATCTGTGGTTCTAATTGTTATATTCCACCTAAAAGCAATAAAGAAGAACATGAAAAAATTAGATTATAGACTGTATTTTCATGAAGTTAAATTTCTGCCAATACCATAATATGATAATCCCTATCTTTACTTTGTGATTAAAGTGTATGTATATGCAAAGTAATAACTAAGCACATAAATTTAATGGAAGTTTTATGTCTTCAGATAAAAAGTAGAATATTTGTAAGCTGTCAGTACAACATTTTATTCATTTAATAACTTTTGAAGTTTTAAAAAATTACTATTAGGATGGTGTTTCAATTTGTTTTGCTCCAAGTTACTTGATTTTTTTTTTTGCCAAGTATCTTTTTAAAACTGCATGATTAAAGCCTATTCAAATACACTGTTGATACAGAGTTTTGTCTTGTCTGTCAACAACAAAAATCTAAAAAAAGAGGCAATCTGATGGACAGCGACATTGCTAATCAAATTAAAAGAGAAAATATCATTGATCTATCAAAAGTAGTTCCTATCAAACTGACTAAATCAGAAAACTTAAACAATTGTTGACACTGCCCCTAATGCCACTAGAAAAGCAACACCCATGTCTCACTTTCCTTGACTTTGGTTGCAGGCAAAACAAAAACCTGTAAAACTTAATATTCCATTAATGAATAAATAGTTATTCTGATGTATTGCAAGAAAAAAATGTATTCTAAGTCGAGATCAAGTTGAAAATTTCCAAATAGTAACTTACTTATTTGGTTGATCTTCAAAGTTAGCTTTGACTTTAAGACAAAGTCTGTGTTGTAATATTTGGAATCTGTTAGAGACATCACTGATGATTGTATAAACATGGCTATCATAGACATCATCAACAGTTCCCATATAAATACAATAACCTGCTTCCGTATTCTCTGGAATCTTAGTCTTAGAAATGTCTATGTTAATCTGAAATTTAATAATATATAATATACAACATAGTCTTTTTAGGGTCAAATAATAAGCAAGATGTTGGTCTAAAGAAAATGTTCATTCATGTTTGGTTTGTACAGGTATCTCTTATTTTCTGGTGAATGCTGATTCACATTCACATACACATTAATGATATTTATAGAATCAACTTTCCTCAATTTACAGCTGACAATCCAGAGGAGGGCAGAAATTTGCAACAAAATTTAAAATCAAAGAAAACATGTAAAATATGCAAATTTTAACACCCCCTCATTTTGTGTACTTATGTTTGTCTGTTTTGTCTTTTTTTCTTTTTAGTCATTGCGTTGTCAGTTTATTTTAAACTTATAAAATTAGATGTCCCTTGGTATCTTTTGCCAGTCCTTCGAATCTAATCAGGAAAGTGAAGATAGTGCATTTTACGAAGAAAGTTTTGCTGTAAATCCAATTAAAAAATATATTGCTTCAATGCATCCTTCTGATTGATTAAACATCTTCATAATTAAAAAAACAAATCTGGCCAACTTATAAAATTTATGTAACTTACATCAGTTGGTGGGTTATTAAAAGGACTACAGAAGATTTTAGGGGTGGACCATTTGGAGTCCTTTTGACAGGTGACATAATTCATATTGTCTGGTTGAGTAATTATAGTCCAATCACCTTTGCAAACTGGTATACATGTTGAATTGTAACTCTGCAAATAAAAAAAAAAGTATGAATTATTTGTTAAAAAACAGGAAAATGTTCAATTTATTTATGTCTTATCATTATACATGTAAATCATGACAAAATCCTCATCATCATCATCTCATCAGCCAATAATACATCATCACTTCAAAGTTAGATTGCAATTCAAAATTACCTGCCAAATATATCCCCAACATTTATTTACTAATATTACAAGATTCTTATATATCCTTCAATACATTGAAATGAGATTGCTTATAATGTGAATTTTTAACTCTTTTAAAAATTGCTCATCATCACTGATTTTTATATTAGTCAACAACATAGCTGATAAAAAGCTTTCATTTAAATTTCATAAATATCTGACAAGAATTGCACATGTGAGAGCCCATACATGACTGGATTCAGTAACATCCTGTATTTTTTTGTCCCAGGCAAAATGACAGACAGGGGAGACAATTATGTTTGGCTGTTAATGATAAATAAGTGAATTGAGTGTTTTAACATTTCCCTAACAGTCATTTCCTCTGAAACTATATCATAGGTGACACGGTAGTATTTCCTGTCCCATAAGGGATAATGATCATACCTGCCAACTTTGCAAAATGCCCATGGGGGTTTTACGTCAAAGATGGTTCTTCAAGTCCTACAAAACCTTCAAGGGGGCCTTCAAATATATTCTAATGTGTTTTTTGGGTTTCCTCATGCTTTAACAAGCTCATAGCCATTGTTAAATTAATTATTTTCTTTAAAATAGTGGACGAAATTGTACTTACAAAATTTCCACATGGGAGCCTCCATGGGGGAAATCCCCCACAAATAGTGACAGTTGGAAGGTATGGATAATGATAGCCTTTTTAAAATTTTCCCCACTTGCTAACACTGCCAAAAATTCTACATTCACAGTTAACTGAAGTACTTCCATTATACTTTTCAGAAATGATTTTCAATATGTATCATGACCGTTTACTTTTTTGCTATCTTTTTTTTTTTTTTAACAGTTCTCATGTTTTATTGATAGTTTTTCACATTTGTTAGTTGATACATCAAATACCGGTACCTTATCCCGGCCTCGTTAACCGTTAGCAGTATATAATAAATTTTGTTAGTATTTGTTAGTTTAATTTGTGTTTGAAACATACATTTTTAATTATAATATAATCTGACTGATTGTTAGTCAATTACAAATAGAAAAAAAAATACAATATAAGCATATATAATTGCAAATCATTCACATTTATAATTACGTAATTTTGTACCGTATTTGACCCTTACTTTAACATCCTCATTATTGAATCAATCTACCTGACACATATTGCTCGTTTAGAAAAATCGTGCAGATGTCTTAATGTGATCAGATAATCGTAACTTGACGTGATTGAGGGATAATATACTTCACGTGTTAATCTTTTCGCTTTTGGATTATTATCAAAAGGTGAGATATTTTATGTTTATTATTATAGAAATATGAATTTATTATCTTTGTACATAATCTGTACCTTATTGTGTTTTGATTTAAGTTTTAGAATAGGTGTAATTTAAGGGTTTTTCTTTACGGCCGCTGAGGTGTCGATTTTTATATTTTATAATCTAACAGTTTAAAGATTTTTTTGAAATTTGCGAATTCAATTACTTTTACTTTTTTTTACACATCTGTTAACTTCAAAATATAATTCAAATTCTTTTTTAAAGATATTGTATATGTCGGCGGATTTTGTTCTTTGCTCCGACGTGTAAAATGATTTGTAAATTGAGAAACCTATCAACGTTATAATAAGATTTATGTCATTATAATGTCGGTCTCCTATTTTATATCCAAAGACTATATCTATTAAGTTTATTTCTTACAGAAGTTTATGATATTCATTTTTTCTGTTATTTTATTCCACAAATCTTTTAAAAATTTACAGTCGATAAAAAAATGTTGATAATTGTCTGTGCATTTGCATAAAGTACACTCTGACGTATTATATATTTTCCATTTAAAAAGATTTTCTGTGTTCGGCAATATATAGCTAAATAGTTTCCATTTATATACTTTAAGTTTGTTTGTGTATATTTCTTTGTTTGTAAATGATAAGGAGTGTTTAATTTGTAATGGTTTTACGCCTAATAATTTTTGCCATTTTATTAATCCAATGTTTGGAGTTATTTTGTTTTTTAAAAAATATTGATATACGGTTTTGTTATCTAGATCTGCTAAATTTATTTCTGTTTCATTCATTCTGATTATTTTTTCGTTAATATTAACGCGGGTTTTAACAGATTTATTTGTTTTCAGGATATCTATCCAACATTTTGGCATAGCTTTTTTTAATATTGATAGTTCGGCTATCCAGTTGTGTTTTATTTCTAACTTACGCAGTATTGTCTTTTCGTTGATTTGACCGTTTTCGTCAATTATTTCATTTATATAGATTATATTGCTTCCGATCCAATTGAGCATCAATAATGGTTTATTTTTTATTTTTATGTTTTTATTACCCCATATAATTTCTTTGCGTATTTCTCTAAAGTTAGTGGGTGATTTAGTTTGACCTCCACCTTTCCGTATCCAACATTTTACAATATCCAGATAAAATTCTGGTAGTTCAGTTGTTATTTTAAGTGGTTTTAAATTTTTAAGTTCTAAATTCATTTTGAAGATAAGGAAGTTTTTCCCGTATTTATCAAAAAAGAATCTCGGAATAATTGACCAATTTTCATGTTTTGACTCCATTAGTCTTGATACCCATTTAATTTTAAGTGTGTTGAAGTAGCTGTTGATATCTATCATATTAAGTCCTCCCGTACTGTAATCTGCTATGAGAGTTGACCTTTTTAATTTATCTTGTTTACCGTTCCAGATGAAATTAAAAATTTCTTTTTCTAGGTTGTCGCTATACATTTTATTTATGACTGTCATACTTGCTAAGTATGTAAATTGTGGGATGATAAGTGATTTGATAATAAGAATTTTACCGATGATCGTAAGATGTCTTTTTTCCCAAGATTTCATGAGTTTTTTTGCTTTTTCAAACTTATTTTCCCAATTTAGTTTTGCGCATTCTGCTTTATTTGTGCCGAAATACAATCCCAACACTTTAACGGGTTTATCTGTGAATTTTATATTATCTACCTTATCTTTACAATTTTTTAGTTTTCCTATCCAAATGCCTTCCGTTTTGTTTTTATTTAATTTAAGACCAGAAAATGTGCCAAATATTTCAATAACGTTTAATGCTGCTATAATTTCATTTTTTGATTTAAGAAAAAGAGTGGTATCATCTGCTAACTGGGAAATTTTCAAATTATGTTTTGAATGGTCAAGTTTGATTTCAAAACCTTTAATGTTATAATCATTCCTTAATTTACATGCCATAATTTCAACTGCGATCACGAAGATCATGGAAGAGCAGGGGCATCCTTGACGCACCCCCCTTTTTAGACTAATTGGTGCAGAAATCCATCCATTATTGAACACTGAGCTATTTATATCAGAATATAACGTCTTGATCCAGTTAATAAATGAACTATTAAAGCCGAAATGTTCGAGAGTTTGGTACATAAAGGTCCATTTTAAGGTATCAAATGCTTTTGAAAAGTCTAGAAACAAAATTGCACCTTCAACATTAAATTTGTCGGCGTAATCTATGATGTCTTGTATTTGTCTGAGATTGAAGCCAATATATCGTTTTTTTATATATCCTGTTTGGTCTGCATTTATTATTAAATTTAGTACATTTTTTATTCTTTGAGCTAATGTGTAAGATAGTATTTTATAGTCCGAGTTTAATAAGGAGATTGGCCTATAATTTGAAAGATCTAGTGGATCATTCTTTTTGTATATAAGATTAAGAATACTTTGTCTTTGAGAAAATGGTAGCTTTTGCCTGTCGTAGCTTGTATTAAAGATGTTAACAAGGATTGGACCTAATGATTGCCAAAACTTTTTATAGAAATTTGTTGAGATATCATCTTTACCTGGGCTTTTATTGGGTTTTAAATTGTTTACTGCTAGTGTTAGTTCATCTATTGTAACATATCCATCGCACTTTTTTGCTATCTTTAAAAACCTAGGCCACTAGTGCTTTTATACTCTTTTATTGTGCAGTGAATACAAAATTTTTTTAAATTCTCAAAAATTCATTTTCATCTGTATGTAAAATCATTTTATTTTTTCTTCACCTGATTCATCCCTCAGTTTGGGAAAGTATGTTCAGTTGATACCGTATTTTTGGTACAATTACAATGTTCAGATACATTGACTTTTAGGGTACACAAAAGAGCAACCTAAATTCTGGAATGCAAATACTACCGTGCTACCTATAGTTAGCAAACTTACATAGGAACAGGCATTAAACACAGGATATTTACAGCTAGACAGATAATATCTGGTAGGTGGACAGTACTGTAAGACTGGTATTGGTGGACAATAGATAGGGTTACAGGAGATACCGTCAGTAGCTAGGTTCATGCCCTCTGGACAACCACATACTCCCTGGTTACAGTAATCAGGATATTTACATGGTTCATGACAGTGATGCCAATCCTATAAATAGTAACAAAGACATTCTAATAACTGAAATGATTGTAAGTCTGTAATCAAACTTTGATAAAAAAAAATTAACAATGATATAATAAGAGAGTTTTTATAAAACAGAAAAACTTATCCGTTATAAATGAAAAATTTGAGTTTCAGAAATCATATAAATCTTCAATGAACAAAGTTCATACTTAAACTTCTTTCAGAACATACTCAAATAGTACTAAACGAATGTGTCATTATATACTAAACATACTCAAATAGTACTAAACGAATGTGTCATTATATACTAAACATACTCAAATAGTACTAAACGAATGTGTCACAGAACATACTCAAATAGTACTAAACGAATGTGTCATTATACACTAAACATACTCAAATAGTACTAAACGAATGTGTCATTATATACTAAACATACTCAAATAGTACTAAACGAATGTGTCATTATATACTAAACATACTCAAATAGTACTAAACGAATGTGTCATTATATACTAAACATACTCAAATAGTGCTAAACGAATGTGTCATTATATACTAAACATACTCAAATAGTACTAAACGAATGTGTCATTATATACTAAACATACTCAAATAGTACTAAACGAATGTGTCATTATATACTAAACATACTCAAATAGTACTAAACGAATGTGTCACAGAACATACTCAAATAGTACTAAATGAATGTGTCATTATATACTAAACATACTCAAATAGTACTAAACGAATGTGTCATTATATACTAAACATACTCAAATAGTACTAAACGAATGTGTCATTATATACTAAACATACTCAAATAGTACTAAACGAATGTGTCATTATATACTAAACATACTCAAATAGTACTAAACGAATGTGTCATTATATACTAAACATACTCAAATAGTACTAAACGAATGTGTCACAGAACATACTCAAATAGTACTAAACGAATGTGTCATTATATACTAAACATACTCAAATAGTACTAAACGAATGTGTCATTATATACTAAACATACTCAAATAGTACTAAACGAATGTGTCATTATATACTAAACATACTCAAATAGTACTAAACGAATGTGTCACAGAACATACTCAAATAGTACTAAACGAATGTGTCATTATATACTAAAGAATTTTTGTCTTGATCATAGATTCAGATTCAATATTTTATAAAAGTCTCACGATATAGATATAAAAAGATGTGGTATGAGTGTCAATGAGTTCATTTTATTTTGTGAATTGATATTACAGAGTGATTAATTTAATTATCAAATCAGTAAATACTAAATTGGTCAATGATTATTTAAACTTGTTAACTCCTTTGTTATTAGGTTTTTCTCAACATTGATAAAATCTTTCTAGGTAACAGATGTTGTTTGTAGTAATTATACTTTTTTTCTTTGTCTGCTATATTTATTTTAAAGCAAATACAATGTACAGACTTTTTGATGTATTTCAACATTTCAAAGTTTAAAACAAATATAAAATACATGTAATAGAATAATTCATACTAAACAATTTACCTTTGAAGAAAACAAAAAAATATAATTTTAGCAAAAAATATTGTGTTCACATTCTATAATAACAAAAGCTAGTACTCCACTTATCATGGCTACATTTTCAAATTTTTATGATAACTCAATAAGTTTCTGCATACAGTTTTGTAAAGGTATTCTTATCAATTTTTTCATCATTCTGTGCATGTGTATCTCTCTTTCAGATTTGATATTGAATATATATAATATTTGTTTTAAAAAGTATATATTGTCAATGAATAGATTTATAAGTGTTTTTTTTTAACATCAATGTATAACAATTTCTACTTTTTTCTACAGTAATCCATATCATGTGCTTTTATTTTGTTCCAATTTGTCACATCTCAATAAACGTAATTTCTTTAGAGTATGTGAATTATCTTTTTAATGGACTCATTCATACAATTTTGCAGTCTAGTAAGCAAGACTGTGTGTGATCTTATATAATTCTGAGGCATATATATTTTGTTTGAAGACATATTCCCAAGATGTTACCAAATAAGTAATTAGGCCCCCTGGTACCCTTTATCCATCAGAACAATTACTTTGAAATTAAAAAGTACCAATACAAATGTAATGTTTTCAAGGGTAAAAATGAAGTAATTTGGTAATTCATGCTAAAGTTGACACAATTTCATATCATAAAAAGTAAATTGTTATTACAACATATCATGTCAAAGTTAAATCATTGAGGTTACTTTGTATGCAGATCACAATATGAACTTAATCTATATTAATATTAATATTATGCACACAGAAATGTGGAGAGAAGTATCTATCAAGGTAGTAAATGATTGTTTTACATTTAACAAGACAAAAGATTGGGGACTTTATTTAATAGTTTTATCATTGAAACAATTTCTGAATTATCCAGAATATGGTTTGGCTGTACCAAAATTTGGCATATATTCATATAAATGTTTGACACAGAGATATGTCTTGACTGTCTGCAGAAAATTCAACAATAGACAAATTGATGGACGGCAACAGTGCTAATTGATTCAAAGTTGATCGACCATGACCTTGGAGGCAGGGCTTTAATTTGGTTGACAAACTGATACTGATAGTAATGCAACTTTCTAGAAAATATCATTGATTTATTTAATGAATTTTCAATCAAACTAACTTAAGCATAAATTTTAACATTGAAAATTGGTTATTAATTGAAAGCCATGACCTATGGGGGCAGGTGGTCAAAGTCACTGCCACTGGAAAGGCAACACCTGGTAATGATTTCTGAGACTTTTCTCACAGGCGAAACAAAAATTAATCTTTGTAATGTTAAACTAAAGTTAAATCAAATACAAAATAGACAGGAAAAAAC